>NW_016810038.1:1236335-1417722 GCF_001698545.2 Rhinopithecus bieti | reverse complement strand
TTTTTTTTGAGACAGAGTCTCATTCTGTCGCCCAGGCTGGAGTGCAGTGGCCATATCTCAGCTCACTGCAAGCTCCGCCTCCCGGGTTTACGCCATTCTCCTGCCTCAGACTCCTGAGTAGCTGGGACTACAGGCACCCGCCACCTCGCCCGGCTCGTTTTTTGTATTTTTTTAGTAGAGACGGGGTTTCACCGTATTAGCCAGGATGGTCTCGATCTCCTGACCTCGTGATCCGCCCGTTTCGGCCTCCCAAAGTGCTGGGATTACAGGCTTGAGCCACCGTGCCCGGCCCATACACTTCTAAATAACACATGGATCAAAGAAGAAGACTCCAGTGAAATTTAAAAATATTTTGAACTAAATGAAAATAAAAACCAAACTCATCAAAATTTGTGGGACGCAGTGAAAGCAGTGCTTACAGAGGCACTTCTAGCCTGAAACACATAGATCAGAAAAGAAAAAAGATCTGACATCATTACTCTATCCTGCCACTCTAGGAAACGAGAGGAAAACGGACAACTTCAACCCGAAGCAAGCAGAAGAAATGAAACCATAAAAATCAGAGCAAAATCAATGAAATTAAAAACAGAAAATCAATAGAAAAAAAATCAATGAAACCAAAAGATGGTTGTTCAAAAATATAAATGCTATAGACTGAATGTTTGTGTCCCTCGCCATCCTAATCTCCAAGGTAATGGTATTGGGAGGTGTGGCCTTTGGGAGGTGATTAGGTCATAAGGCCAGAGCCATCCAAATGCACTTGTAAACAGGACTCCAGGGAGCTCCCTCTTGCCTTCCACCATGTGAGGACACAGTGAGATGTTCCATCTATGAACCAGGAAAAAGGCCCTCAGCAGACACCAAATCTGCAGACACTTGGATCTGGGACTTCCCGCCTCCAGAACTGTGGGACATTTCTGTTGTTTGTAAGCCACCCAGCCTCTGGTATTTCGTTATTGCAGCCACTGTTAGCAGTGGAAGCTATCTGTATGGGTCTACAGCAACCTCAGGTCTTGCCTCCTGAGAAGAAAGAATTTGACTGAATGGCAGAAGACAGAAGGAGAGACCAAGGTAAGTTTTAGAGCAGGAGTGGAAGTTTACTAAAAACTTTTAGAACAGGAAGGAAAGGAAAGAAAGTACACTTGGAAGACGGCCACGCTGGCAACTTAAAAAACAAGTGCAGGCCAGCCGCGGTGGCTCACGCCTGTAATCCCAGCACTTTGGGAGGGCGAGGGGGGCGGATCGTCTGAGGTCAGAAGTTCGAGACCAGCCTGGCCAACATGGCGAAACCCCGTCTCTACTAAAAATACAAAAATTAGCCAGGCATGATGGTGGGCGCCTGTAGTCCCAACTCAGGAGGCTGAGGTAGGAGAATAGCTTGAAGCCGGGAGGCGGAGGCTGCAGTGAGCTGAGATTGCGCCATTGTACTCCAGCCTGGGTGACAGAGTGAGACTCTTTCTTAAAAAGACTACCTTTCCCTGGTACCAGCTGTGACCAATTATTACTTTAGTGAGACAGTTAACCACCTGACCATCACCTGATGGTCACCAGACTCTCCTGGTGTGTGTAGTGGGGGAGCCCTCTCCTGCCCTGCTCCTACCAGACTAGCTACCCACTGTAACATGAACAGACTAAGACAATGAACAAAGTGGATAAACCTGTAAGAGAGAAAGACACACATTGCTAGTATTAGAAATGAAAAAAAGGGGTGGGCACAGTCGCTCATGTCTATAATCCCAGCACTTTGGGAGACCAAGGCAGGTGGATCATCTGACGTCAGGAGTTTGAGACTAGCCTGGCCAAAATGGCAAAACCCTGTCTCTACTAAAAACACAAAAATTAGCGTGATGGCACGTGCCTGTAATTCCAGCTACTCGGGAGGCTGAGGCAGGAGAATCGCTTGAACCAGGAGGCAGAGGTTGCCATGAGCTGAAATTGCGCCACTGCACTCCAGCCTGGGCAACAGAATGAGAATTCATCTCAAAAAATAAATAAATAAATAAAAGAAAGAAATGAAAAAAGGAACCATTATTACTAATCCCATGGATGTTAAGATGATAATTTAAAAATACGATCATGCTCTGCCCATAAATTTTATATCCTAGAAGAAATGGTCTAACTCCTTGAAAAACTGAGCAATCAAAGCTCATATAGGGAGAAATAAGTAATCTTAATAGATTTCTATCTAGTAAAGAAATTGAATTTGTAATTACTAACCTTCTAAAAAAAGAAAGCACCAGGCCCTGGTGGTTTCAATGGTGAATTTTACCTCGCTTCAAGAAGAAATGATGCCCATTTTCTACAATCTCTTTTGAAAAACATATGTAGAGGGATTACTTTTTAAACTCATCCTATGGGACCAGAATTACCCTATTACCAAAACCAGATAAAGACATTATAACAAAGAAAAACTACAAAACTAATATACCACATTAATATACATGCAAAAATCTTCAACAAATATTAGCAAATCAAATCCAACAGTGTGATACAAGTAATTATATACTACAATCAAGTGGGATTTATTCCAAGTATGCAAAACTGATGGAACTGATGGACATATAATTAATATTATCCACACAACAGCAGGCTAAGCAAGGAAAGTTATATAATCGTATCAACAGATGTAGAAAAATCACTTGACAAATCCAACACCTATTTATGATTAAAAACTCACAGCAAAATAGAAACACAGGGGAAACTCCTCAACATATTTTTGTTAAAAACTCCATAAAACCTACAGCTAGCATTATGCTTAATGATGAGAAACCGCATGCTTTCCCCTAAAGTTCGGGGAAGACAAAATGTTCCCTTTCACTACTTTTAATTAATTCAACCTCACATTAGAAGTCCTAGCTAGTCCCATAAGACAAAGAAAGAAAACAAATACATACTGATTGAGAAGGAAGGAAAAAACTGTCCTTATTTGCATATGACTTGATTGCCTATGTAGAAAATTCCAAAGAATTGACAAACCAGCAACCTCATAAAACAAGTAATTATGTCAAAGTTGCAGGATATAAGGTTAGTATATAAAAGCTAATTTTCTGTGTACTAGAATGAGGAATTAAAATCCAATGCCATTTACAGTAGCCCCAAGTAATGACATACTTACTATAAATCTAAGAAAAATGTGTGGGATTTATATGCAGAAAACTCTTAGGAAAGAAATCAAGGACCTAAATGCAGAAGGAGATATTTCATTTTCATATACTTGAAGACTCAATATTGGTAGGATGTTAATTCTTCTGAACCCGATCTATAGCCTAGCCAAAATCCCAATCAAAAGTCTAGCATGCTATTTTGTGAATCTCCATTCACAAATATTTTGTGAATCCCTGTATGGGGATTGTACTTTTTACATGGAGAAAGGTTGAGTCTATCTCTGGGGACCCCAAATGCTGTAAGTTATCCCTGAAACAGATTAATAGAACTTGACAGAATAGAAATAGTTTGGAGAAAACAAATCTGAAGTCGTATTTGCTTCCATCACTTGAAAATGAATAGATCCAGAGAAAGTCAAGTAATAAAAATATGTATTTGTACTGTTCAGAGACATTCACATGGGTAATAAAATTAGGAGAAAATAGAAATGATCAACATAAAATTTAGGATAGCTATGATCTGAGAGTAGAAGAAGAGGAAAGTAATAGAAAGATAGTAGAACCATGGTTATCAGAGGATGGGAAGGGTAGTTGGGTGGGAGTAGGATGGGGTGGGGAGGGGATGGTTAATGGGTACAAAAATGATGTTAGATAGAATGAATACAATCTAGTATTTGGTAGCACAACAGAGTGGCTATTGTCAACAATGATTTATTGTGCATTTTAAAGTAACTAAAAGAGTATAATTGAATTATTTGTAACACAATGAAAGAATAAATGCTTCAGGTGATGGATATTTCATTTGCCCTGATGTAGGCAAATCATGTAGGATTTCAGGGATGCTCCATTTCACTCCTGGGTGGTGAGTACTCTGGGGTCTGTTTTATCAATACTTTTAATCTGCTTATTCACATTTTATAAAGTGTCTTACAGTATTTTACAAACTGCACAGTTCAAGTTTTAAAAAAAAACTCTTCTTCCCTGAGACTGCCACAATATATTAGATTAAACTAAGTTTCCGCAAACGAGTTAATTTTACATTGCAAAGGACACGCAAATTTTCTACGTGTTGGAAATTCTTTCCTGTTTTTGATTGCATGCTTTTCACCCATATGTTTTCTTCTTAATTCTTCAAGAGAATGTGGACTGCGGATGCGTTGCTTCTTTGTTTGGTTGCAGAGGTCTGAGTCTTCAACTGTGTTTTGAAGCGTGCACATAGCACAAACAGCATCGCAAATACTCTGCAACAAGACCCTGGGGGACAACAGTGCGCCCTATCCCCATTCTACTCTTTTTTTAAAGAAGGGAGATTGACTAACTTTTGAGCTTCCCATCCCTACTGGAGGTTGGAGAAGTATCTGAGGACTTACAACTGTGCGTTTTGTGTGCTGCTGAAATGTCATGGGAGTTTTGTTTCGAAAGCTGAGGGCTCTGTAAGTTGGGTCTTCTGAGGAACATGGCAAACTTTGATTCCAGCTAGAAATGAAATGGAACGTGTGAAATAAAGGAGCTGCCAACAGTCTTATTTTCCTTTCCATATATCGCGATGAAAAGGGAACCTGTTTGCAGTATTTAACATGGAGAAAACCAACGTTTCCATGTGTTATTGAGCACAAGGTAGTGGAGAAAGGTTGAGTCTGTCTCTGGAGGCTCCAAACACTGTAAGTTATCCCTGAAACAGATTAATAGGAGTCGACAGAACAGAAATAGTATGGAGGAAACAAATCTGAAGTCACATATTTGCTTCCATCACTTGAAAATGAATAGACCCAGAGAAAATCAAGTTCAGCTCATGTACTTAGCACCTACCTCAGCTCTGCATTCAAATTGGGCTTTATTTTCTACTAATATTTGTTCTTTTGACAAGGAATATTTCCTTACAATATTCAGTGTTATATCACTCAAAGTCCAGCATACATTTCCCTTATTTTAATGTGTTCATAATGAACACATTCACATAAATGAATTTCATGGGTGAATAGGTTTTATTGTTTATAGAACAGCTATTAATAGAGTCTACAGTCCACAGGAAGAATGATGTTATTTGAATAATATTCTATTCTGTGTACACACTGAGTTTGTTTCCAAATAGATCTCAGGTGGAATATTTGATGCTTTCTTCTTCTTCCTGAATCATAGGAAAAGTATGCTGAATTATTATGTTGATGTCATGAAAATACCTCTGTGTGTGTGTGTGTGTGTGTGTGTGTGTGTCTGGAAAAGAAAGGGAATAAACAAGCAAAAGCAAAAAAGTAAGTGAGCACAAAAGCACAATGTTGATTATATTAAATATTTTTCATTTTCTTTTGTTATTTGTTAATATATGCTTTGAAATTTCTGTATTGAGACCATTGCTAACACTAGAAGCAGAATATCTGTATTATAAAAAATGTTAAGATTAAAAAAGATAAAGTAGGAAGGAACACACATGCATAAAATGTGGCATATCAGTGCTAATTAGATTTCATTTTTAAGAAACATAGCAATTTCTCATTGATGGATAAATTTGTTTCATCTTCCTAATATTGTCTATGAGTTTTTTTTTTTAATAAGAGAATTTGATGTTGAGTACATAAACATATTTTGAATAAAAGGTCAGATTTCTGAATTCTCATTAAAAATTTGTTCTTTCGGCAAAATTGCGTTTAAATTTCCGTGAAGCATCAACTGGCTAGAGGTCTCTCACAGCTGTGCCTTTAGAAGAGCTATCCACCGTCCTTCACCATAGTTCCCACCATTCCCTATTACTTACCAACACGCAGCCCTCATGTTAGTCTCCATTTCCCATCTCTTTTGCATTTCTGCTGCCAAAAGCACAGGGATGGGCAATTGTCTTGTAGCTGGCCCAAGGACAGGTTAAAAAAGGAGTTTGTAATCATGGAGGACTATAAAGAAGAAATAGCCCTGGACAGAGATTTGGTGAGAAAGAGTATTGGTAAATGTGGGCCTCTAATCCCTGCAGGGCACACAGACAACACTGGCATTGCGGTTCTACTAGGAATGATACTTGATTTTGGTGATGGGTGTGTGTGTGTTCACATACATGCTTATGTATGTTATGTATGAGTCCCTGCTTCACAGGGTTTGGGGAGTAAGTGAGACAATTCCAGTAAAGAATTTAGAATAGAGCAAATGTAATAAACATTCACCAAAACAAACAAACCTGCGATTCATTGCTGCATCAAAAGATGGCAAAAGACTTTTGATAGCTCTATTGCCAAATTGTCTTCCAGGAACAACTTGCCAGTGTAAACATTTACCCGTCATGCGTCCAGGTTCTCTCTTTGCCATACATTCACCAACTCTTGAAAAGAGTTTTTAATGTACACATTTTTCAAAGTGGTAGTTTAACGTATTTATTCAATGGCTGTTTCAACTTACTGTGTTTTACCGTTACTAACTTCAACATTGTTATGTATTTTTAGCTATTTGTGTTTCTTCTCTTGTCATTGCTTTTCTTATTCATCCTTATGATTTTGTGTGGATTAATAAATTAACTTTATATGTAGTGGGATTAATATATTCTGTCTTGTAAGGCAATTATTTTGCTAAGCGTGTGATATGCCTTTCCATTTTTATAGTATACTTTATAATAAAGTATTTTATCTTTAATATAATTAATATGAGGTTAATCTTACAATTTTTTTTCTTTTATACTAGGGAAAGAATTTCTTGAACTATGGAATATAAGCAGACATAATTCTTTTGGTTTCATTTTATCATGAACCACAATCAAGTTACATGTTGATGTTTTCTCTCATCTTCTATTGGTTTTATTTTGCTTTGCTTTATTTGTTTATGCAAATTGAGAGGTCAGAACATTCCTTAATATTCCAAATAGTAAACAATAGCCCAGTTAACAATGTATTGGATAAATCTCCACTATCCTCTCCAAATTAAACACCACCCTTAAGCAAAAATCAATGGCTAATATAACCCTTTACTTCTTTAGCATCTTTAATTTTATAATTTTAAAACTGAGTATTTGGCTCTAAATTCCAATTTCTAAATTTTCTTAGCCATTTTCAACTATTCATCAACATAAGGTTTAAAACACTTTTATCTCCTTGCAAAAAAGTCCTATTTACTTTTAATTAATTAAATCTATAAATTAATCATTGTAAAATTATCATCTTTATAGTATTGTAAATTTCTTCCTAGAGAAAGAGGATGTAATGTCATTTATTTACTGATATTGACCTTGTAAACTTCTTATTAAATCTATTTTCATTTTAATTTTGTGTTAACTGTAGTGTCTACATTTACTTCATTGTTAACTTTAAAAATTATTTTAAATTCTTATGGTTACATTGTAGGTGTATATGTTTATGAGGTACATGAGATATTTTGATACAGTCATATAATGTTTAATAATCACATCATGGCAAATGAAATATCCATCACCTCGAGCATTTATTCTTTCATTGTGTTACAAATAATTCAATTATACTCTTTTAGTTACTTTAAAATGCACAATAAATTATTGTTGATGATAGCCACTCTTTTGTGCTATCAAATACTAGATTGTATTCATTCTATCTAACATCATTTTTATACCCATTAACTATCCTCTCCCTACCCCACCCCACTGCCACCCAACTACCCTTCCCATCCTCTGATAACCACGGTTCTGCTATCTTCATGAGTTCAGTTGTTTTAATTTTTAGCTCGCAAATAAGTGAGAACATGCAAAGTCTGTCTTTCTGTGCCTGGCTAATTCTACTTAACATAATGACTTCCAGTTCTATCCATGTTTTTGCAAATGACAGGATCTCATTTTTTTTATGACTGAGTATTACTCCATTGTGTCTATGTACCACAGTTTCTTTATCCATTTGTCTGTGGATAGACTTGTAGGCTGCTTCCACATCTTGGCTATTGTGAATAGTGCTGCCACAACCATGGGAATGCAGATATCTCTTTAATATACTTATTTCTTTTCTATTGGGTATACCTAGCATACCTAGCGATTGCTGTATCATACAGTAGTTCTATTTTTAGTTTGTAAAGGAACCTCCAAATTATTCTCCACAGTGGTTGCACTAATTTACATTCCCACTAGCAGTATACAAGGGTTCCTTTTCCCCCACATCCTCACCAGCATTTGTTATTGCCTATATTTTGGATTAAAAAAAAAAAAAAACATTTTAACTGAGGTCAGATGATATCTCACTGTAGTTTTGATTTGCACTTCTCTGATGATCAATGATTTTGAGCACCTTCTTGTATACCTGTTTGTTATTTGCTTGTTGTCCTTTGAGAAACATCTATTCAGATCTTTTGCTTATTTTGTAATCAGATTATTAGGTTTTTCTTTTCCTATGGAGTTGTTTGAGCTCCTTATATATTCTAGTTATTCATCTCTTGTCAGAGAGGTAATTTGCAAACATTTTCGCACATTTTATGGGTTAGCTGTCTACTTTGTTGATCTTTACTGTGCAAAAGCGTTTTAACTTCATGTGACTCCATCTGTCCATTTTTGCTTTGGTTCCCTGTGCTTGTGGGGTATTACTCAATAAATCTACACCCAGTTCAATGGCCTGGAGGGTTTCCCCAAAGTTTTCTTTTAGTAGTTTCATAGTTTGACGTCTTAGATTTAAGTCTTTAATCCATTTTATTTGGTTTTCATATATAGTGAGAGGTAGGAGTCTAGTTTCATTCTTCTGCATATGGAATTCCTGTTTTCTCAGCACCATTTATTGAAGAGAGTGTCCTTTCACTAATATATGTTCTCAGCACCTTCATCAAAATAAATTCACTGTGGATGTAAGGATTTGTTTCCAAGTCCTTTATTATGTTCCATTGGCCTGTTTTTATGCCAGTCTGTTTTTATGCCAGTACGATGCTGTTTTAATTACTACAGTTTTATAGTATAATTTGAAGTCAGGTAATGTGATTCTTCCAGTTGTGTTTTTTAATTCAGGACAGCTTTGGCTATTCAGGGTCTTTTGAGTTTCCACATAAATATTATGATTTTTTTTTCTATTTCTGTGAAGAATGTCATTGGTATTTTAATAGAGATTGCATTGAATCTGTAGATTGTTTTAGGTAGTGTGGGCATTTTCAGAATATTCTTCCAATCTATGAACATAGACTGTTATTCATGTTTTTTGTGTCCTCTTCAATTTCTTTTATCAATGTTCTGTAGTTTTCATTGTAGAGGTCTTTCACTTCTTTAGTTAAGTTAATTCCTAGGTATTTTATTTTATTTGTAGCTTTTGTGAATGGGATTTGTTTTTATTATTGTTATTATTATTATTTCTTTTTCAGATTGTTTGTTGCTGGCATATAGAATTGCTACTGATTTTGTATGTTGATTTTGTACCTTGCAACTTTACTGAATTTGCTTCAGTTCTAAAATTGTTTGGTAGAGTCTTTTGTTTTCTCCAAATATAAGATTATATCATCTGCAAACAATGATAATTTGACTTCTCCTTTTCCAGTTTGGATGCCCTATATTTCTTTCTCTTGTCTGATTGCTCTAAGTAGGACTTTCTGTACTATGTTTAATAACAATGATAAAACTGGGCATCCTTGTCATATTCCAGATCTTAGAGGAAAGGCTTTCAGTTTTCCTCATTCGGTATAGTACTGGTTGTGGGTTTGTCATATATAGCTTTTATTCTGTTGAGATGTGTTTCTACTCTACCCAGTTTCTTCAGGTTTTTTTTTTTAATCCTGAAGCAATGTTGAATTTTATCAAATGCTTTTCAGCATCTATTTAAATGACCATATGGCTTTTATCTTTCATTCTGTTGATATGATGTATCACATTGATTTGCGTATGTTGAACCATCCTAGCATCCCTGGCATAAGCACCACTTGATCATGATGAATTATTTTTTTAAAGTGTGTTGTTGAATATTTTGTTGAGGATTTTTTCATCAATGTTTATCAGGGATATTGGCTTGTAGTTTCCTTTATTCAATGTGTCTTTGTTTTGCTATAATGGCCTCATAGGATGAGTTTGAAAGTATTTCCTCCTTCTCTATTTTTTAGAATAGTTTGAATAGAATTGGTATTATTTATTCTTTAAATGTTTGGTAAAATCCAGCAGTGAAACCACTGGGTCTTGGACTTTACTTTGATGGAGACTTTTTTATTATTATGACTTCAATCTCATTATTTGTTATTGATCTATTCAGATTTTGGATTTCTTCATGGTTCAATTTTGCTAGGTTGTATGTGTCTAGGAATTTGTTCGTTTCTTCTAGATTTTCAATTTATTGCCATATAGTTGCTCATAGTAGCCTCTAATGATCCTTTGATTTTCTGCAGTACCCGTTGTAATGTCTCATTTTCATCTCTCATTTTACTTACTTGAGTCTTCTCTCTCTTTTGCTTGGTTACTCTGCCTAAAGGTTTGTCAGTTTTGTTTACCTTTCCAAGAAAACAACTTTTGTTTTGTTGATCTCTCATATAGTTTTCTTTGTTTCAATTTTATTTAATTCTGCTCTGATCTTTACTATTTCTTCTACTAATTTTGTGTTTGGCTTGCTCTTTTCTAGTTCTTTCAGATGCATTGTTAGATTGTTTATTTGAAATTTTCTACTTTTGTGATGTAGGCTCTTATAGCTATAAATGTCCTTAGCATTCCTTTCATTGTATCTGATAGGTTTTGGTATGTTGTGTTTCCATTGTCATTTGTTTCCAGAAACTTAAATTTTTAAAAACTTGCTTCATTGACAGCACTGATCATTGATCAGTATATTGTTTAATTTCCTTGTGTTTGTATAGTTTCCAAAATTCCTCTTGTTATTGATTTCTAGTTTTATTCCTTTGTGGCCAGATGAGATACTTGATACAATTTTATTTTCTTTGAATTTCTTAGGACGGGTTTTGTGGCCTAACATATAGTCTATCCTTGAGAATGACCCATGTACTAAGAAGAATGTGTATTCTGCAGTTGTCAGCTGAAATGTTCTGTAAATATTGATTAGATTCATTCAGTCTATAGTGCAGATTAAGTACAACGTTTCTTTCTTGACTTTCTGTTGGCACAACCTGTCCAATGCTGAAAATGGAGTGTTGAAGTCTCCAGCTATTATTGTACTGGAGTCTTTCTCTTTAGCACTAATAATACTTGCTGTATATATCTGGGTGCTCTAGTATTGGGTGCATATATATTTACAACTGTTATATCAACTTGCTGAATTGACCCCTTTATCTAATGATCTTCTTTATCTCTTTTTATAGCTTTTGTCTTAGAATCTATTTTATCTGATATAGGTATAGTTACTCCTGCTCTTGTTTAATTTCCATTTGCATAGGATACCTTTTTCCATCCCTTTATTTTCAGTCTATGTGTGTCTTTATAGGTGAAGTGTGTTTCTTGTAGGCAACGGATAATTCGATCTTGTTTTTTCATCCATTCAGCCATTGTTTGTCTTTGAGTTGGAGAGTTTAGTACATTTACATTCAATGTTATGATTGGTAAGTAAGGACTTCCTCCTGCCATTTTGTTATTTGTTTTCTGGTGGTCTTCTCTTTCTTCTGTCGTCCTTTTAGTAAAGGTGATTTTCTCTGGTGGTATGTTTTAATTTCTTGCTATTTACTTTTTGGGTATCTGTTGTATGTATTATGATTTGAGGTTACCATAAAGCTTCCAAATATATCTTATAACTGATTATTTTAAACTGATGGCAAATTAACATTGTTTGCATAAACAAGCTAGCAAGCAAGCAAGGAAAAAAATGAATAAACACTCTACACTTTAACTTTATCCCCTGCTTTTAACTCATTTTTGTTTCTATTTATATCTTATTGTACTGTCTATGTCTTGAGACAGTATTGTAGTTATTATTTTTGATTTATTCATTTTTTATCCTTTCTACTCAAGATATGAATAATTTACCCACCACAATTACAGTGTTATAATATTCTGTGTTTTTCTGTGCACTTTCTATTATCAATGAGTTTTGCACCTTTAGATGATTTGTTATTGTTCGTTAATGTCCATTTCTTTTCAATTGAAAAACTTTCTTTAGCATTTCTTATAGGGCAGGCCTGGTGTTGATAAAATCCCTCAGTTTTGTTTGTTTGGGAAAGTCTTCATGTCTCCTTCATGTCTGAAGTTTATTTTGCTGGATATACAATTCTAGAATAAAAGTTTCTTTCTTTTTCCCTTTAGCACTTTAAATATGTTATGCCACTCTATCCTGGTCTGTGTGTTTTGAAGCTCCATTTTTGTAGTATGTGTTTCTTTTCTTTTGCTGCTTTTAGGGTCATTTTTTATTATTTACCCTTGGACATTTGATTATTGAATGTCTTGAGGTAGTCTTCTTTGGGTTAAATCCTGGTTTTCTATAATCTTCGTATTCTTAAATATTGATATCTTTCTCTAGGTTTGGGAATTTTTTGTTGTCATCCCTTTTAATAAAATTTCCATCCCTCTATCTCTCTACCTCCTCTTTAAGGCCAATAATTCTTATATTTGCCCCTTTGAGGCGATTTCCTAGATCTTGTAGGTGTGCTTTATTCTTTTTTCTTTTGTGTTCTCTGACTGTATATTTTCAAATAGCCTGTCTTCCAGTTCATTAGTTCTTTTTCTGCTTGGTCAATTCTGCTCTAATGAGATTTAATGCATTCTTCAGTATGTCAATTGCATTTTTCAACCCCAGAATTTCTGTTTGATTCTTTTTAATTATTTTAATATCTTTGTGAAATGCATCTGTTAGTATTCTGAATTTCTTCTTTGTGTTATCTTGAATTTCACTTTGTTTCCTCAATATGGCTATTTTGAAGTGTCTGTCTGAAAGCTCACATATCTCTATCTTTCCAGGATTGGTCCCTGATGGTTTGTTTAGTTCATTTGTTGAGATCATGTTTTCCTGAATGATCTTGATGCTTGTGGATATTCACTGGTCTCTGGGCATTGAAAAGTTAAGTATTTATTACAGTCTTTATAGTCTGCACTTGTTTGTACCTATCCTACTTAGAAAGGCTTTCCAGGCATTTGAAGGGAGTTGGGTGTTGTAATCTAAATTTTTGATCACTGCAGTTATATCTGCATTAGAGAACACCCCAAGCCCAACAACACTGTGGCTCTTGCAGACTCATAGAAGCACCACCTTGGTGGTCTTAGATAAGATCTGGAAGAATTTTCTGGGTTACCAGGCAGAGACTCTTGTTCTCTTCCCTTACTTTCTTTCAAACAAATGGAGTCTCTCTGTGCCAAGCTGCCTGGAGCTGGGGCATGGGTGACACATGCCATCACCTCTTGACCTCTGTGACCACCGTCTCTGGGACTGCACTACGTCAGACCTGAAGCCAGCATGGTACTGGGTCTCACCCAAGGCCCATAGTAACCACTGCCTGGCTACCACTGAGGTTTTCTCAAGGCCCTAGGGCTCTACAATCAGCATATGGGAAAGCCAGCCAGGCTTGTGTCCTCCCCTTCAGGACAGCAAGTTCCCCCCAGCCCTGGGCAGGTCTAGAAATGTTATCTAAGAGACAGGGTCTAGAGTCAGAAACCTTAGGGATCTAACTGTTGCTGTATTATACGGAGGTTAAGCTGGCACATAAGCCACAAGACAACCTCTTTCCTACTCTTTCCTCCTCTTTCTACAAGTTGAGGAGTCTCTCCCTGTGGCCGCCACCAGCCCAGGCCTGTGGTGAATACTGCCTGGCTATGCTGATGTTCACTCAAGGCCCAAGGACTCTTCAGTCAGCTTGTGATGAATGCTGCCAGGCCTGAGTCTCTTCCTTTAGGGCAGTGGGCTTCCTTCTGGCCCAGGGTAGGTTCAGAAATGTCACCTAGGAGCCAAGGCTTTGAATCAGGGACCCCCAAGTCCCCGCTTAGTCCTCTACCTTACTGTGGCTGAGTTGGTACTTAAGCTGCATGACGAAGTCCCCTTTACTCTCTGCTCTCCTTTTCTCAGGCAGAAGAAAGCTCTCCTCACAGCCACCATAGTATGGGAATGTGCTGGGTCACATTTAACCCAGCGTGTCTCTGAGTCTTATCCAAGGCTCATAGTGAGTACTACCTGGGGATCGCTGCTGATTGTCTAGGGCCCAAGGGTTCTCTTGTCAGCAGATGATGAATCTTTCCAGAACTGGATCTTTTCCTTCAAGGCACCAGGTTTCCTTCTGCCCCAGAGAGTACCTAGAAATCCTGTCATCCAAGAGCTGGGACTTGGAAAGGGGGCCTTAGGAGTCGAGCCGGTGCCCTGTCCCACCATGGCTGAGCTAGTATCCAAGTTTTCTTTACTCTTCCCTCTCCTCTCCTCAAGTGGAGGAAAGGAGCCTCTCCTGAAGCTGTGAGCTATGTTGTCTGGGATGGGGAAGTACAAGCACTTCCTGAGCCACCCTGGCTGGTGTCTCACGAGGTCATGTGTGCACCAACTTCACTGGCTCTGAGTCCAGCACAGCACCAAGACTTGCCCAGGAATTGCAGTCCTTGTGGCCTAGGTTGCCTTTCAAGTTTATTTTGAACCCAAGATCAGGTTAGCTGGCAGGAACTCAGATTCTCACTGCTGGGAGGATGATTTCCCTCTCACTAAAGCTAGTCTAAATGCTTTATCCATGAGTGCTGTCTGAGTTCTGTCCCATGTTGCTCTCCACTGAGCCGGGAGAACACTGAGGTCCAACATAAAGTCCTACAAACATTGCACTCTCTCTCTCCCAAGCACACAGATTCTCTCTGTGCACCACACAGCCACTGCTGGGGGATAAAGGAGGGATGCTGTCAGCAATTCAAGACTGTAATTTCTACCCTCTTCAGTGCCTTTTTCTGTGATACACAGTTAAAACCAGGTACTATGATCACTCACTTGAGTTTGAGTTCTTACGAAGATGATAGTTTTTGTGGATAGTTGTTCAATCTGATGTTCCTATGAGAAGGATGATTGATGGAGGCTTCTATTCAACTGCCTTGCTTTCCCTCTCCCTATATCTATTTTAAACATTTTATATTTCCATGTCCATTGTAAAGATGACCTTTCTTCAGTCATATTTTATAACTGTTTTGGTTAATACTTGGTAGAACTATTAATTTTTATTTTTTACTTTTGTAACTCAATACATTAATGGACACTGTGGTTTTATTGCCTTTTTAGATTGACAATGTCATCTGCAAAACTAATTTAGTCTTCTGTTCCTAATAATTACACCATATTGATTTTTTTCTTATTTTATTGCATGGGATAGATTTTCTAAATGCTCTAAGGTAACAGTAGTAATAATGAGCATCATAGCTTTCCAGTTCATGTTTGAACTGAAAACATGGCACAATATGGCACAGATCAATCCAGGCCTAAAATCTGAAGTCAAATATGGCATCAACTGGCTGTGCATCAAGATTTAAGTACAGAGTATTATTTCCATTTTATTTGTAGTAACTAGAAATAGGGAACAATCAATATCAAATAACAATGGCTTGATTAAATTAAATTGTTGTTTAGACATAAGATGAAATTTTTCGTAGTCACTGTTAAGTATGGCTTTCAAAGAATTTGTCATGCCACAGGTAAAACTTCTAGATTTGCAAGAAAAATTGAAATGTGAGCTATGACATAAGACCTTAGTTATAATCCTGTCCAGTCCTCAACAGCAGTCCACTTAACCCTCTGTGACTCAGTTTCCCCATTTGTTAAAAGGGGATAATAATAGTGTGTATAGTCTATGGTTCTCACAGCTACAAAATAATAATTGTGGGTATGCCTGACACATAGTAGATGCTCATTAAAACATTAGTTGATAACTATTCTTACCATCCTGTAATAGGCTTCAGATCTATGACAGAAAATGCAGTGACCTGGCAATTGAGTTTTGTTTTTCTTATTGGTGGGAGGAAGGAGATGACTTTGAGTCAGAGGAAGGGACTGGGAAAAGGGGCAGAGTGCAGGGTGGAGGGGGTGAGGGAGATGTAGTGTGGATGTTGAGGCTTTATTCATTGGGTGGCCTGAGACTCAGTCTCCTGGCTTCAGGCACCCAATCCTGCACAGGCTGGGTGTGGCCAGCAGTGGGGCTCCTGAGGTCAGCAGGACCTCAGGGCACAGGTGGAGCTGAGCAGGGGTGTGATTAAAGCCCCAGCTCTGGATGCCAGGCTCCAGGCTTAGCATGGAGAGTGTGGAGCCGCAGGAGTCCAACTCCCCAAAAGTCAATTGATGGATATGCTGGATGATAATATTATCTGAATCTCTGTATTTATCCCATTGCTGACATTTTATCTGTGACAGAATGCTTTATGTTCTTTTGAAATTTTTTTTTTGCATCCTTATTTGTCTTTTTCCTCTATTTATCTTCCCGTAGAGGATTTCAAGAAGTCTTTTCCCCTCTAAGAGTTATTCTGCTTTATTTTCATATTTCCGGTAATTATTTATCAAATATATGACACTTTTGATACAATCAGTTTCTTTATTTCTATTTGAATAGTCTTGTTTCTTTATAGCATGTTTTTCAGTTTTGGAGAATACTGTATACCAAAAGGCTATACCAAGTAAATTCACACATATCCAATATTTACCCATGTTTCGTCAGGTATGGTTGCTTTGGAAGCACAAAGGAAATGGCGTGGCGGACGCGTCAGAAATCCATTCGGCATCGTTGCACTTAATGATTCAGATGCTGTGAAAAATGAGTTGCACTGATTACAAAACCCAATCAACACATACAATATTGTTTTAACTGTATTTCTAAAATACTTAGTTCTTTTCGTGGTAACGATAAACATTTTTATTGAAGAAAATTTGTGGTGCAAAAAATAAGTAAGCAAAAGTTGCTTATTATCCCAACATTCAAAGATAACCACTTTCATTATTTTATAAATTTGCTTTTCCCATTCAAAATACTTTGTGTAAATGTGTGTTTGCAATTTTACATAATCAAAAACCATCCACAGTCTATGAGAGATCTGTGTGCCAGATTGAATGAATGTTTCATACAGAGTTTCAGTCATAGAAATTTTGCTAGATCTTAGACTGGTTCAAAGAGAGCCCCCACCCCCTGCTCCTGAATAGCAGCTAGAGCAGTGCCTGGCTGATGGTCTGGATTCAGGAAATGTCTGATGGAAGAATGAATGAATGAACCATGACACTTAAATCAGTAAAAGCAATGCAGCTAGATATTATCAAGAGTTTGTCAGTGCTGCCTTAAAAAGAGAGGCAACCCTTCAGAAAAAGCTGGCCTTTATCTTAGGTGAAAACATTAAGGTTAGTGAACAATGCTCGGACTTTCATAAAAGGTAGAGACAGAGGTTCTGGGAGTAACTCTGTTCCTGATTTTATGTCAGAGACGCCTGTGAGAACACAGAGAACAATGGTCTGGCTACTTTTTGGGATGAGGAGTCAGAAAATATGAAGAACAAAATACAAAGTAATATCTCAATAAATTGTCTGACCTCAGCAGTTCTCCAAACCATTTGGAATCTGTTTGTTTGAGGCTATGGGGAAAATCACAGCCTCTAAAATTACAAAACAGCGCTGAGATTTGGAAGCTCATCAGTCTTGACAGGCATGGTCCCTGCCTTGCTGGGATTCCAAAGAAGGAGAATTGATAAAGTTGACAACTCACTTGGCCATTTGCTCCTGAAGGAGCTGGTCCTGCTGTCCAGAGAAGATGAGCAAATGTAGACTACATTTTCTCAGAAGGAGGCTGCTGTGTGAAGGCTTTGGGGTTTGGCTGATCAGGGTCACATTCAGTGATGTGTGACTTTGGACACATCTCTTGACACAGTCATACCTCAATATTCCCATCCACGTGACAGGATGTGCCCTCATGGCTCAGGCAGGATTCATGGGTGATATATGGTTTGTAGGGCACATAGAACCTTCCTTAAAGACCACTTCCTTCCTTCCCCTGAAATTCCTCTGTTTCAGTTCACAGTGGTGGCTGGGGTTAGGGAAAATTCCTCAAGAGCCTGTGCTTTGTGATTTAAGCCACCAACTCTTGCAGACCTTCCAGATGCTTTTGCTTTGCAGGTACAACAAGATAGATGCCGTCTTGGGCAGCATCTCAAATTAGGTTTAATTTTGTTTACAGCAAATAAAGTGATGAGTTTTTTCCCCCCCGGTGGGATTCAAACCCACTTCAAACTGCCTGCAAATAGTGGACCCCAATCAAAGAGTTAGTGAAGTTTTTCCTTATAAAATAAGACTCCCAACACATCCCTCACTGTGTGGATGAGGAGTCTTAGTGGAAACTGTGTATGACATTCAGCCAGCCACGCTAGATTCAGAGAGATTTCATAGCAGTTGGACTCTCTCATGACATCCATGCCTGAAAGCACAGATATCCATAGCTGGCTACAGGGCGGTACGCATTGCTTCTTCCAGGAAAAGGCCAACACCCCCCATTGTTGAAACTATCTTCATGTTCTCAGTTCATCCTAATGCAAACTAGGACAGTGGCAGAGAATGCCAGTAGCCCGGCCATCTTCCTGGAAAACTGGTCTGCATGGAAGGAGCATGATCTCCCCTCTTGTCAGAAGGGCTCATGGAGGTCAAAGGTACTTGGAGTTTGTGAGGTTCCCACAATCCTGTGTAAAGCAGGATGCTAATTCATTCCCAGTAAACCAAGCCTGAAGGCATTCTGTGCCCTGTGTCCCCCTGCCAAGACAAGAGAGTTGAAGCCAGATGGTGGTATGGGTGGGCTGTTGGCCTTGGCTGAACCAGTTGTCATTAGTGCCATGGTCTTCATCATTATCTCATCATTGTCTTTGAAGCTGTCATTCATGGAACCAACTCTACATCAGATACTCTAGTGTTTTGCAAAATGCTTGGGCTCGAAAGCCCAACTGATGGTTAGAGTTCTGCCTTTGTTACCTGCTGTGTGACCTCAGGCAAGCTACTTACCCTCTCTGTGCAGCAATGCGCTCATCTGCAAAATGCACAAAGTAATAGTACTTAATCAGGCTACTATGATGGGATAAATGATACAAAGCCCACAAAACATGTAAAAAGGGGCAGTACACCAAACAGTGATGATTTCTATAATCTTTGTATGATCTTATAATAGCCCCATGAGTTAAGGGCTATTTTTATTCCCATTTAAAGGTACATACTTAACACACTTGATTCCAGGGACTTGGGATACACTCATGAATCACACCAAGAGTCTTGGTCCTCACGGAGTTTTCATTCTAATCCATGAGAACAATCATCAACAGGAAGGCAGATGAGCTCATGGCACAATTTCAGCCCTTGAGAGGTGCCAGGAAGGAAGGTGGGGCAGGTGGTCTCCTGGGGAGTCACAGGAAGGGGGACCCGTCCAGCAGCCCAGCAGTGCCATCAGAGGAGGAATCTGAGGGTCACCCACGGTACTGTCAGCAGCACGTGACAAGAGTGACACAGGAACCAGCACATCCTCTGTCCAGGTCAGGGGGACCCTGGGGCTGAGCTTGGGGATCCGGGGGAGAGTCTTGGAAAATAAATGGGGAGAGAGGCCAGGAGCAAATCAGAGGGCTCCCACCCAGGCCAAGGCATGCAGACTTGATTCTATGTGTGATGGGAAGCCACTGGAGGGTTTGAGCCATGGTCAGGGTGTTAAAAAGAACCCCCTGTTTTCTTGGGAATGGAGGGCCTGAGTGATACCTGCACCAACGATGGTGGACCCTGGAGAGGGAAGAAAGACTCAGTACTGAAGACACATTTTAGCTGCAGAACTGAGAGGTCTTTGGCTTTACTGGATGCAGACAGGGAGGAAAGGTGAGGTTTCCAGAGTCCTCCCAGCTTTTTACCTTCAGCAGGTGAAACACTTCTGATCTCCACGATGACCTTTGCTCTTGTTAGAGGTTTCAGCCACAATCCAGGATTGTGTGAAAGTGTTGATATATATGTAACAAAACATTTTGTACTGCCCCTTCTCTATCCTGAGATAAAATCCATAGATAATGCACAATACTTATTACGTGTAATTTCCAAAAAAAAAAAAAAAAAAAATTGAAACCCTAACTGTGATGTAAGGAAGAAATGAAAGGAACATAATGTTAATAAAATAATAGGTATTCAATATTTAAATGCTTGGTATGAGGGCATGAGAATTTTAACATGCTCCCACCCTCCACAGATGTCAAAATCACCTCCTGGGATGTAACATGCCATTGGGAGTGGTCGATGCCAATGAAGAACAAAACAGCAAAGCAGGACACCCAGTGGGGTGAGCACCGCATCTGGTCACATTCAGGGCAATGAAAGTCATTGCAGCAGCAGCTTCCAGAGCTCTGGGTTGGCCACGCCTCCCTGCTCACTCGCTTTGGTGGAAGAATGGCTGCCTCCGACCAGTTAGTGTGTTGAACATGTTCTGTGCCCTGCAGCATGTGTGGATGACAGGCATGGCCGTGGCTGAGAGCACTGGAGAGGTTTATTCACAGCACTGCTCTCAACCTGCATCCTCTCCTCAACTGAATGTGGAGAGTTGAAGAGCTGAATGCGGCTCTTCCCACCACCCTGGAGATTCCCCTGTGTAACAGGGAGCTCCCACATTTTCAAGATAGAAACATACAGTCCTCGAATGCATACCTGTGCTGAGGGCTTCCCCCGAATGCATACCCAGGCTGGGGGCTTCTCCCGAATGCATACCCGTACTGTGGGCTTCCCCCGTGGTCTGTCAACTGGGCCACAGAGACTCAGTTGTCAAGACTCCATCCACAACATCCACCCAGGTCTCTGCCTACTCGGGAACATTGTTCCCCTGATTTTCTCAGACAACCTTAACTTCTTGAGTTTCTTTTGTAAAACCTTGCACTAAACATCCCTTTTGTTCTCAGTGTTTATTCGCATGTGTTTATTCAGGTTCCCATGTTGTCTTGTTGATTATGTTCTGCTTAGCAAATATTTACTGAGTGCTTATTCTGGAAGAATAAGGCAAGCACGGACCTAGGAGCAAATAAGGAGGTGTCTCCTCACTAAAGGCAGGTCACAATTCCCAGGCCAAGCCTGGCAGGAATGCACGTTACAAGGAAGGATGGCTGAGCACTGAGTGTCGGCCGGGCTCTCCAGGTACCAGCTCCCACATGGGATGTGCCCGTTCCTGTGAGCAGGTTTGCCCCCTTCCCATCCCAACACAGGATGACAAGTCTTTTGGGGTTGGGATCAAGGAAGCAAGTTTTAAATGAAGTGGACTTACTCTTTCTTCTTCTCCCTCCTTCATCCTCTTCCTCCCTCCCTCCCTTCCTGTTTTCCTTCCTTCCTCCTTCCTTTATTATTTTCCTTTATTTTTTTTTCCTTAGAAGCAGAATTGAGTTTATCAGATTCTTCAGCTCATATCATGTTTACCAATTCATGAAAGTCTATTTTTATTTTATTATCTCTATCGTCTAAGAACCCTGCCTCTGTCCCTCTTCTCCTTTTCAGCACCCCCGTAATGTGTGGGATGCATGCCCGTAAACTGGCCATGCAGCCTTATCAAATACAGGGGGTTATTGTGCTAGGGCATTGTGCTCTAAATGTCATTTTGTTTCTGATATTTTTCAATCAGCCCAACATCTTAGAACAATAAAACATAGCTGCTTGCGTGCATATCTATTCTGCTGCTCCTAACTGCTGCATAGCATTGCCTGATACATATCCTCTATATTACATAGCCCCAAAAATGGATCTCTAGTTCACCTTCAGTTCTCTAGTACCCCAAACAATGTAGACGGAGCACCTTTTTGACTTTTTAAGAACCTTTCTGTGAATACACTGGAACAGCCAGTTTACATGTGATCCCAGAACAGGGACAGGGGAGTAAATTCCTTCTCACCTGGAGCAGGTGGCCCAGAGGGAGCAGGCATGGCTGTTGTTGCAGCTGCTTTCTCCTCGTACTCATGCTATGCTGTGTCTGTTTGCTTGTGTGATCCCTGCCCTCCCAAGATGAAAATGTACAATTCCATGAGAACCCTGACTTCAGTGGCTCACAGTGGATAAAGAAATTTCAGTTCTTTAGAAGGCAGGGATCTCTCCAATAAGTGGCATTTTTAGGAGCTGAGCTCTAAATCTTATTTTGTTTCTTCAAAGAAATGCCCCAGCACAATAACCCCATATATTTGATAAGGCTGCAAGACTAGTTTATGGGCATGCATCCAACACATTAGAGGGGGTGCTGAAAGGAGAAGAGGGACAGAGGCAGGGTTCTTGGATGGTAGAGATAACAAAGAAAGACTTTTGTGAACTGGTAAAGATGATATGGGCTGAAGAATCTGATAAACTAAGAGAATAAACATGAGAGGATCCTGGTGTGGTGCTCTGATCCCCGACGTCTATCTTTGAAGAAATGAAGGAAGAAATGCATGAGGGATCTGGGGAACACTTGTGGAGGAGGCGAGACCTCGAAGAAAGCCAGCTGCACTCCTGAGTCCACCTCCTTGGAAAGCATTCGAGGAGCTGACCTCGCCCTCCTTCGCCTACACCCACCCACCCTGCAACACACAGCGCAGAGAGCCTGGTGGGCCAGCCACGTGCAATCCTCTCTCCTTGGTGAGGAGGGGAGCCCCTGACCACCAGATCTTCTTCTGACACATCTCTTATGACTCCAGCATATGGGCAGTTTCCATAACCTCCCACCGAAGCATGGAGCCTTTGGATCAATTAGTGCCCTTCAGTTAGAGATTTTTAAAAGAGCTGTTCACATGTGTTTTCCAGGCTGCCAGGAGCAAAGCTACTGAGGCCCTGAAGAGCTCATCAGGTGATGACAGCACCTGCTGGGGTGTCAGGGAAAAGAGAGGAGCTGGGGCCACTGTGCCTCTCTGACAAACAAACCAGGTCTGAAACCCGAGTGTGGTTTGTATCAACCTCCCTCGGCCCATGTGTGGCCGCCTGGCCTGCTGCTGTCTTCATTCCTCCTTGTGGAACTTGTTGAGCACCTGTCTCTGTGGCTGGAATGCCGGGTGCCAGAAGAAACTCTGCAAGTAAAACTCATCCCTACCAGGACACTGGAAAATCACCACTGTAACGAGACAACTCTGGTTCCCACTGACACTGGAAGTTGCTCCCGAATCGCCTTTTCCAAGGCTTCATCGGCTGAAGTCGATATGCAGAAACTTATCAACAGAACTTTCAGAAAGGAGAAAGGAAAGTGGGCTGCCCCTGAAGAGGAGGTCTTGCACCTCACCAAGTGGCTCCTAAAGGCCACTTATTGGAAGAATCCCTGCCTTCTAAAGAATTGAAATTTCTTGGCCGGGCATGTTGGCTCATGCCTGTAATCCCAGCAATTTGGGAGGCCAAGGTGGGTGGATCACCTGAGGTCAGGAGTTCAAGACCAGCCTGGCCAACATGGTGAAAACCCAGCTCTACTAAAAATACAAAAATTAGCCAGTCCTGCTGGCAGGTGCCTGTAATCCTAGCTAAGGAGGCTGAGACAGGAGAATTGCTTGAACCCGGGAGGCAGAGGTTGCAGCGAACTGAGATTGTGCCATTGCACTCCAGCCTAGGCTAAACTCTGTCTCGGAAAAAAAAAAAAGAAAAGAAAAGAAAATCTCTTTATTTATCCACTGTCAACAACCAAAGTCACCATGGAATTTTACATTTTCTTGTTGGGGGTGTGGGGCAGGGATCACACAACTAAACAGACACAGAATAAAATGTGTATGACAGGAAAACAGCTGCAGCAAAAAGCCAAGCAGGATCCGATGCTAGAGGGTGACAGGCAGCCACTGTCCCAGGGCATCTAGGGAAGACTTCTTCGGAAAGGCGAGGTTGGAGCAGAGGCTGGGAGTTGAGAGAGTAAGCCGTGAATCTAGGGCAAGACGCCCCAGAAAGGAGAAGAGACGTGCAAAGATCGGAACATCAGGTACCAGAAGGAGGCCAACGCTGTTGGGCAGGATGATTGAGAGGGGCTGGCAGGGCAGGGAGGGGTCAAGGGCAGCCGGATCACTGGGAGTCTGTGGACCATGGCTTGGGCTTTGGATAGGGTTTGATGAACAGCCCACAAAAGGTCCCGAGAAGAGGGTGATGCTGGTCTAGCTGCTGAGTGGTGGGATGGCTGTAATAGCATGAGAACATTTCAGGGAGCTGTGGAAGCACAGGGCACAGATGATGGAGGCTCACACCAAGGTGGGGAGAGCAGTTGGATGTGGATGACTTTTGAGGATAAATCTGACTTCAAGAGAGCAGGAGATACAATGTCTTCATTTCTGCAGAATCTGAATTTAGAGACAAACAGCGAAACAAGCCCAGCTAGATGGTTTGTAACTTGAAAGGTAAAACTCCGGATGCTGTGGTTCATGGCCCAGACCGTCCCTTCAAGACCAAGCCCCGATGTCCCTCTGCAGGGCTTGTGGCTGCTGACAGCTGACAGCTGCATTTCTCTAGGCATTGGATCTACCCAAGGCAATGGCCTCGCCCTAGCCTCTATCCCCTCCCTGGTACAACACAGGTTCAGTGGCTGGTCTACTCAGTGGTAAAAAGGCCCAGCCATCCTGCCTCAATTCGAGTGAGAAAGAAATGCCTTCCATCCCCAGGGTCCCCTTGGAGATTGGCGAGGCCTCCTGAGCAACTGCAATGCACTTTAGCTTCTCCCTTCGCCCAGCCCTTCTCCTCCACTGTCAGGTGTTGCTGAGAACACTCCCTGTGAACCTGCCACAGGAAAATCTCCACCTCCCAGTCTGTTTTCCTGAAACCTGACTTCAGATATAATCACCTCCTCGGCGGCTACAATGCAGGTAAAGGCCCATCTAATTACATCTTCTGATGGAAGGTGTTGGTGGGGAGTGGGGGAGATTCACATTTCAAATGGCAAAATCTAGAGAAAGAGGAAAAGCATCTCATAGCTGTGAACGAATAAGAAGCACCTAAGATGAGTTTTCAAATGTGATTCAGTGGTAGAGAAGAACAAGCTGTAGAACTTTCTAGTACACAGCTAGCAGGGTTGAGGAAATAGGATGACTTGTAACAGAGCCAAAAGTGTTTGGCCATCACAAAGCTCTCTGACATAGATCTGAAGTCCAGATATTTGGCCACCCATTTCCGAGTCATGAAAATCCTAAATGTGGTTGAATGTGCCTGTCCTTTTTCCCTGCTCCCAGGAGCGTCTTCCTTGTTCCTTTTGTAGTATTCTTCAGGGACTGACTCTCCACCCCCGAAAAAAGGTAGACCTGGTATCAGCAAACCGTGTGGGCAGTGTAGCCTCATTGGGTCTGGGGGTCTTGCCGTCCTGTAAGTGGGCTGGGGAGCTCTTGAGAGACTGAATGTGCCAAGCGAATGAGAGTCCTGCGGATCACAGTGGCATGGACGTCCCCAAATACTCAGTGGAGAGAAGGAAGAGGGAGTTGTTCATAGAGATGTTGTTTTCACTCACAGAGAAGAGAAGGGGGCAAGAGCACAGGTAAGAAGCACCTGTCAGTGACAAGGGATGGGAGAGCATGGGGAGCACACAGATAACAAGGAAAATCAAAGACCTGCAGGGAAAGCATTAATGCTGAAACCCAAAGCCTCCTTCCCCAGGTTATGGCTCCCAGCAGAGAGCAGGTCAGTTTCGCACCACCTTTCTTCTCTAAGCAGCAGCGAGCACTGGTGCCAGAGCCCTTGATGGTGGCTTGTCCAGTGGAGGCCCTGCCCTTGGCTTTAGGCGAGACCCCCAAGTGCTATTTGGAAAGCTAAGGATTTGGGTTTCATATCCAGGAGAAAGGGCCCTGTTCAATGGCCGTGGTTGGATTAATGCTTAGGGCTGTGGTGATGGAGGGGAGGAGCCAGCAGTGTGCCTGACAGAGCAAATCACCCACCTCAAGGGATTCTGAAGGAAAGGATAGAGCCATTACAGAAAGCACAGCCAGCATAGCCTGCGCTGCAGTCTCCTGGGATCCCGTCCAGGAAGACACGTTTTTAACAAGATCCCCAGATGATTCTGGGGCACACCACGTTTGAGAACCTCTAGATGAAGGGCTCTCTCCCATCTCGTGGGTCTTCACCTCATCCCATAAAAAAACGAGATTGTTTTGTTCTTCTCTCTCCATTCTCCCTATTAGGATTTCCTTGAGCCATGGATTTTTGCCATAATTTATATCCAAGGTACATAACCCCTTTGGGAATTTAACCAACTGAGGAAACCCTCAAATTCCATTTCAAATCTTTCTTATTTATTTGCTTCAGGAAGGTAGGCCCTAATTGGCCATTAACAAAGTATGGTGTCATTTACTTTATGGATCCCCCAGATTTATCTAGCTGGCTTTCCAGTTAGATAGAACCGGAAGTTTTCATTCAACGTCACAGTACATTTAACTAACAGTTTCATTTCTTCCCAGACCTAGAGGAACTAATGTATTTATTAAAGCATTTTGATCCTTTGGAGACAGATCAATCAGAAGCTTGTGTCAGTTTTGTATGACAAAATGAGTCAATAAGCAGAAATAGGCATTACCATTATATATACTGAGACACGAGTGATACAATGCATATTGGTGTTGTCACAGAGAAAAATTACCTAGGAAAAAAATTTGCAGTATTCCATTATCATTATTAAATGATTACTCTAAATCTCAATTTTCAGGCTGTGTGTGTGCAGGTGGTGGTATGCTTGTTTGTATGTATTTGTTTGGGGGCAGATCTATTTTTAAAAAAAGAATAGTGAATGAATTTGAATATGGACTTTGGAATTAAAGGCTAATGCTGTAATACATTTCTCCTTAGCTTTGCTGTGGCTTTGAGGGCCACAGTTTCAGTCACAGTGTCAAAGCAACCATAGACAACACCTAAGCAAATAGGTGAGGCTGTTTTCCAATAAAACTTTATCACATTGAAACTAATAAGCGGTCAGCCCTTTGGTCTAGAGAAATGAAACCAAAAGCTGACATCTGTTTGTCTCCACAGAAACAATCTCCTTATCACAGGACTGTTTATTCATTGGCAGTCTATTTTCACTTTGGATTTTAGTGTTTTTTAGTATTTTGAGTATTTCAGTATTTAGCATTTAGGATTAGTTCAACTTTCAGGAATTAATTTGGGAAGTAGGTTTTGTGTGTTACACTTCTCGTGATTAGAGCCTCTTCCAGGCAGATGTTTCACTCTAATGCCTACCTGTCCTTCCAGGAAATCACAGAGATGGTAGTTTACAGCCAACGGCTTCATAGTGGAGAACGGTCACTTGTTTTAAACACTAGTCAGTCCCTGACATTTTCTCACTTTTAAAAAATTAAACAATTTGAGTAAAATTTAATTGTGTTAAAATGGAGATTAGCATGATCATTTAATGTAAGTAGGGAAAGGTCTTTTATTTTGACTAGGGAACTCTGAAATTCAATAAATGACAAAGTTAATTAGATAACAAGGGTGAATGTCTGATTTGTTAATCCTGTAACTGAAATGAGACTTGATGGGAACACAATCAAACTGGTGTTTTTGAACTTCCAAAAAACACATTCCTCCTGTTCCTAACTTAAGAAAAAACAAATTCGGACCGAGTGTTACTATAGAAAGCCGAATCTCTCTTTTGTTGTGCTAATAATGAATTATTATTCATGCTCAAAGCCAAAATTAGTAACCTCTTAAATCATATGCATAAAAAGGAGATGACTCTATCTAAAACCAGGAACAAAATTAGATATGGGTGATAGTGTCTGTGGCTGTCTAATTACAACCCACTCCCTTCCTAATTTAATTAGCCCACTCTCAGGAACCAGGAGTCGCCAAGCTGAAGAGCTGTGTGTGGAGACTTCTCCGTAAATAGGAGACAAATAACATATTAGGTTGGTGCAAAGGTAACTGCAGTTTCTGCCATTGAAAGTAAAGACGAGAACCTCAATTGCCTTTGCAGCAACCTAATATGTGCCCACCATGGGTTTCCTCCTGGGGACATACAGCTGCTTAGCAGCCCAGCGTTTGCTTTTAGTTAGGAGCTTAGGGAAGAAAGTAGGAGAAGGCTGTGCGAAACAGAAAAAGAGAGAGTTTCATCCATCTGGAATTCAGGCAGCCCCTTGCCTTTCTATGGATAAACCACACCGGTCCTCCTTCTGCAGGTTGAGGCGGAATCTATGCACCAACAAATAGTGACAACAAATATCTGGCTCTCAGAATGCTTTCACGGATGTACTGTTGAAAGCCCATGAACACTTCATCCAGGAGTTATTATTGTGACTGACTTACAGAGGGAGAAAAAGAGGCTTAGAGAGTTTGGGGGGTTTTTTGGGGATTGTAAAGAAAATCCCAGAAAATCTAATGCAGCTGGGTACAAAGACACTGGGTACGTTTTAATCATGATTGGGTTTGGCCAAGCGCTCCCTGGGTTCAAGTGTGCTGATGACAATGACTTAAATGAACAGAGTCTGCCTGCTTGTTGGCTTGTTTTCCAGGCAGTTGCTTTCATGGTGCCAGCAGCTCCCACACTAGCGTTCTGGGCCTTTATTTTTCCTCTTGATTACACGGCTGGATGCATTACTGTCCTGGACTACATTAGAGTTGCTTAGCAAGCAGGAGGACAAGGGCGGGGAGGGTTCCTATCCAGTCAGCAGCAATCAGTTCTCGCCAGAACACAACACTAGCCTTTTAACCTGGGATGGTGTCGTTGGTGGAAGCCTTGGATTGAAGCTACTTCCAACAGCACGCCATCTCCTGATCACAGGCAGCATCTGTGGGCTAAGGACTGAAGTCTCTTTGGCACAAAAGTCACGAACATGCTCTCCAGTTATGATGTACGAAAGTTCTATATTTGTGCAATATAAAGCAACAGACATAGAAACAGGTTTACTAAGAAACAAGCTCTTTGAAGAACAAGTTCCTGAAAGAAAGCTGAAAGTTTGTCATCAAGCAAACCTGCAGAATTTGTGTTTTTATAGAAATTACATGTCTGGGCAGAACCTGAGGAGGAACAGCAAGGTCATTGCATCCCTTGGCTCTTCCCAATGGGGCTGGTTGGCAAATGAAAAACGAGGTGAGGAAGGGCCGGGACGCTGCGTTCTCCATCTGTACCTCACAGTGCAGGGCTAATGTATGAACAGGCTTTGGTGGGAACCCAGCCCAGGACACACGCTGCCTGTCATGTCCCTCTGTGGGCAGAGGCCAACAAGGATCCAGACCTCTGGACTGGAAAGGCAGATGTGGAAGAAGCGGAAGAATTGTGACGTCCTCAAGCATTTTGTCATGCAGGGCTGGCTGTCTCTTTTCCCTGTTCAGTGACCATGGATCAGACACGGCTCTGTGTTGACGGCACTGCGAGCACGTAGGCTTCGTCATCCTGTGAACAGGTCCCTCTTTCCTCAGTTTTCCTTCCTTATTTGCTATAAGAGCATAATTAAAAACTAACAATGCCTCCTGGATATTTAATGATGTGGCACCAACACTCATGATATATGATGTTACAGATACTTATTAGAGACCACACACTTTACACCCCTTTCTTTTTTCTTTTTTTTTTTTTTTTAGTGGAGACGGGGTTTCACCGTGTTAGCCAGGATGGTCTCCATCTCCTGACCTCGTGATCCGCCCGTCTCGGCCTCCCAAAGTGACACCCCTTTCTTAATGTTGTTGGATACTTGCAAGGGCCCTCTGAGGAAGAGGGTACATCGCAATCATAGGACTGCCCATAGCACCCAGTTAGTCTGGAACCTGTTTCCACGTGTTGCTATGACATAATGACGCATTGTCCCTTTGTGCTCTCAAAAGCACCCCAGTTTGAAAAACAACATGCATGTTTACCCTATTGTGGCCACACTTTGTGTGCCAGGAAGTTGAAGGCCAGAGGGGCTCATTGCCCAGAGATTCACAGGGTAAGAGGGGCCAAGCTTGCGGGTTTTAGCTCAGGGGTTCCTGGTGTCACAAGCAAGACCCTGAGCCAGGCATGGTGCTCCCCTGCATGTCCCATGATGGCATGTGAAGCAGGGCAGCTTGCAGATGATTGTGGACATCCCAGGAAGGCCTGCCTGCAGATGGCTAAAGACAAGCCTGAGGGTCCTGAGAATTCACATTTTAACAAAACTAAATAAAAAGCAAATGACAATTTTGAGAAATTGTGATCGCGTGCAAAACACCAGCAGCACCCACCTGCATGGCCTTGTCCTTGCCATCCCCCCATTTGGCTCTGCACCCAGGCTCGGGGCTGGATGCAGCCATAGGGCAGCTACACCTGCTTGGGCTACCAGCCAGGTGGAGAAATGGGGGGAAGAAAAGTGTTTCAAAGGCTGTTCCTCTTTCACAAAAGCATAAAGTCCTACTTAGGAGAAAATAAAATCTGTGATGGACTTCCTTAGGTTTATTTTATGGTTTCATCTTCTTTAATTTTGAAATATGTATGGAGGAGTGAGGGGTCCTGTATTCTTTCCCTACAGTGCAGATTCTGTAGGTCTTCGTGAAACCCAACCTGTATCTCAGTGAAGGGAGAAAATCCTACCAAGAGAAATTTGTACTCCACAGAAGGTTGCGTCTACATCAACTCAAGTCAACTGGTGAAGGCTCCTCAGCCCATCAACAGTGAGCACAGCAGCTATGTGTGCCCTGGCTGCTCTGGCTCAGCTTGAGGACTGCTGATCCGATGGCTGCACTCAGCGGGACACTTAGCAGACCAAAGGGTGTGAGGAAGCTCCCTCAGGGTGGGGCCCCAATGAGAAAGGCTATCCTTTAAGACAGAACACATAAAATAACAGGGCTATCGGTGGCAATGGGGCATCTTGCCTTGGAGTTCGTATGTTTGAGTCCATAACTGGCCTTTGAACAAGGCAGGGCCTCCAGCTTTAGATTGCACCTGCCTAATTCAAGACAAATCCTGCTGAGGTGTGTCAGGGCCTCCTGCTTCCTGGCTGGGGCAGTGACCACACAAACACAGGTTGCAGTTTTTCAACTTGTGCAAAATTATGTGACTTTCAGCTGCATTTTAACTAGGAGAAATTGCCAACATTTTGAATTCTGTGCCTAAACCTAGAGTTGACTTACTGTTAACGCTGCATCATTCAAATGCGTGGGAACACCTACTCTGAGAGACGCTATACATTTTTTAAGGTGTTCTATCTGGAAATGTCAACACAGAACTACATGGATTTTCTCTGAGTAATTAATTTATTACCTTGACTATTGCTCAGGAAAAAGCAAACACTAGGAAAGGAGCTGATTAAAAACACTTTCTTCTCAAGAAAATGCTGAGAAGCCAGAAAGAGAACTCGATGCATTCCTTGAGTCACTAAGAACAATCCACAATCTGTCAGACACTGCCAGGAGACCCCAAGTGTTTCCCACGGAGGGTTTCTCTGGACAAGTCTGAAGGGCCCCTAGGGTGTCGACCGTTGCTCTAACACATGCATGTGTGATTTTCTGCAGGATCCCTGACATGCCACTCCTGTCTCAAGACCCCAGATGATAGACACAACTTCTCTAGCTGCTGCTTTCAGCTGCGCTCCAGATCCACAATGTAAGCTCATGTTAATTTGGAAACAGAATGTGTTCATTTCTATAGATCTGCTCTGCTGGGCCGCAGCACCCAGATATTTGGTCAAATGTTATTCTGTGTGTTTCATGAGGGTGTTTTGAGGTGGGATTAGTATTAAAATCACTAGAGTTGGAGTAAAGCAGATATTACCCTCCTTAATATGGGTGGGCCAAATCCAGTCAGCAGCGGCTTTCGCAGAACAAAGTTTGGTGTCTACCCTGGGCAAGAAGGAATTCTGCCAGCAGATGGCTCAAACTGCAAGTCTTTCCTGAGTCTCCAGCCTGCTGGCCCATTGCATCAGATTTAGGACTCTCTAAGCTTCCACAATTGAGACAATTCCTTAAAATAAATTTCCCTGTCTCTCTCCCTCTCTTTCTTTCAAGGTAGAGTATGGCACGAAGGAAGGAGTTATCAACTTTACAAGAAAAAGTCAGGAAAGTCTCACTTGAGTGTAGAATGTGCTTATTAGACAGGGAGGAAGACATTCCAAGCCAGGATACTGAGGCACGATCAGGAAGCTGTGAGACCTTTGGTGGTTGATAGGTGGGGTAAAGGTGGAAGAAATTGTAGACATTAAGTCGTGAAAATCAGCTGAAGCAAGATCTTAGCAATCCTTATATGTAGAAGACAAACTCATCCTAACTTGTGCCGGACTTCTCTGCTTTTTAGCCCTGAAAATCCCATGTCTGAGAAGCCCCTTGTGCCTGAAACTGTCTTGGTTTTAAAGCAGAGTCCTACATCCCAGTCCTCTGTCCCCGATTCCTGGGGCACTTGGCCACCCCATTATTCACATTAATGTGAATACACATTAATGTGTATTCAGTCAGTAATCTTTATGAAGTACCTACTGTGTAGAAGAAACTATGGATGTAGGCCCAATCCCTGCTCTTTTGTTGCTGAGATCTACAGACTTCTAAAATTATCTGTTTATGGGTGTATGGGAAAATGAAAGGAATCTCATGGGGAGGAGAGTAGTGTGAGGTGAGGCAAAGACAAGTGCATTGCCTCTGAAGATCATGGCAAGGATTTAGGTTTTTATTCCCAAGGAACTAGGAAGACAAGAAGGGTGTTAAGCAGGGACATGACATAGATACTTGTCAGTGTTGTGGGCGGGAGTGCTAACCAGTGCCCGTCCCAGTAAGCATGAGGGGAAAGGGCCCTTTGAATGCCTTTTGCATGGAGTGATGGGTGATGAGATCCACACTTGCTTCCCCAGTGCAGGGAAGGCTGTGGGGAGGATGGAGAAGAGCGTCCTGGCATATGTGACATGGATGAACCCAAACCTGGAGGTGATAAGGCCCCGACCTCAGGCTTGCTGGACCAGGGCTCTGAGCCAGCCGGCCTTCTTGGGGCTTCAGATATTCCAAACAGAGGACAAGGCAATGGAGTCCACCAGGCCTGGGTCTAATTCTAGCCTGGCCACCTCTTGCCTGTGTTGGCTTCACGTTTCTGACCCTCAGCGTTCTCCCCTGCCCCACAGCCTTGCTGAGAAGCCCATACTAGTATGTGTGGAGACCACCCACACAGTAGCTCTCCTTCTGCAATCCTTCGACACACCACTATTTTATCATCAGTCGCAAAATGGCCCTTACGTGGCCTCCCGCCAGGTTCTTCCATGGCATTATCTGACATGAGGCTTCCAATACTTGGCTGAGTTTTAAACAGATGATTCTCATTTTGCAGGAGTGAAAACTGTGGCTCTTGGTAGGTAAGTATCTGCCTGGGTCTTGGAAGTAGCAAGATGGGAAGCCCCCAATTTAGCTCTAACGTCAAAGCCTGAGCACCTTCCCATACACTAACCATGTCTCATGATAGAATCCATGGAAATGATTTGCAGGGTCTCAGCTACACAGGGGATGAATCTCACCTTCTAGCCACCATAGGCTTTTCCCTGTGTGTGTGGAAAGCTGCAAAGGCAACTGGAGCAAACCATCCATGCTGTACTGGGGCTGGAAGAGTTCTTCACGGCAACCTGTGGATTCAGGGCAGGGGACCCTGGCCCCACACAAAGCACCCCTTCAGAAACAACCTCCCTCTGAGCATCTTTCTCAAAGGCAAAGGTTGGAAGGGCAAGAACCCACGTACTTACTGCATCACCTTTTTGCCTCTAAACATTCATGAGGACTTTTATGTAAAAGAATTTGGAATTGAATGCAGGTATTCAACCCAAAATGTGTGCATAAATGCTCATAATAACACTATTCACAAGAGCCAAAAGGTGGAAACCAAAGGGTTCATCAACTGATGAAGGGATCAACAGTGTGGTGTGTTGGTAGGACAGAATAATGGCCATGAACAGGAATAACGTCCCAATGCATGCAAATCATGGGTAAGCCTCAGAAACATGCTGAGTGCAGTAAGCTGGAGGCAATGGGCCACATAGTGCATGATTTCATTTATAGCAAATGTCCAGAATAGGCAAAGCTTTAGAGGCAGAGAGTAGATCAGTAGCTGCCAATGGCTAAGGTAGAGGGAGGATGAGGGAGTGACTGCTTAAGGGATACAGAGTTTCCATTTAGGGCAATGAAAGTGTTCTGAAACTGAATAAACATGATAGTTGCACAACAATGGGAATGTACTAAATGTCACTAATGGAAATTTTATATTATGCATATTTTACCACAATGAAAATAAAAGAGTATTGGCCCGAGGTCCAGGGTGACTCTGAATATCCAAGGCCATTTTTTATGTCTCTCTAAACTGGGTTGATTGCTTAATTTAATTTTAATTTTGTTTTCTTTACATTAAAAACCCATCTGTGAACCTCAGGCCTATTTTCCTTTGAAAATGACTAATTTCATATTTTGCACACGCACAATGAATGCTGATGAGTCTTCATTTGTCACCAGGTGTCTGTGACTGTCACAATGGTTCCCCTAATATACCTTGCAAAAGAGCCAATGGGATCACTAATAACAGTCACACACAAACGAGGTTGTTTCGCACGCCACGTCCATCTGGCTTAGTGACCTCCTTTGTGCTGCAGGTGTGCCAGTGTGATTTATGCTCACACTTCATGCAGTTCTTTGCCAATCTAATTGCCTGGCCATTAAAGAGGATGAGAAAATTATGTAGAAACCCAGACACATCCATTTCAGGATATATGGCCGATCAACTGCTGGTGGCTAAAATAATACAGATGCCTAATACCATTTTGAATATTAATATCCACCCCAACTTTTAGGAACATTATAATTTGGCAGTGCTCAGTGGCACTTCTGCCTTTCCAGCCAAATGACATTTGTCACACTCAAGTAGGAGGAATTATTAATAATTTTCATTTCATTAGAAGCACTACAATAAAATGTCAACAGCCTTAAAAGTGCATCAGAAGTGTACAAATTAATTTTGATTTTCTGAAGTGTAATTACTTTTGTAAGTACTAGACTGTGTAATCACTTTGGGCGTTATTACTTGTGCAATCAATTATGCTTAAATGCACTTATCTGTTTTCAAACATGATTTTCAGAGGTCACCTGTTGGTGTTTTTTTTTTTTTTTTTTTGCGATTATAGTAAGAAGAGGCTATCATTCATATGGGACATGCAGTGACTAAAAGATAGGTAAGGCAGTGATGAGATAAATTAAAATAGAATAGCAAATGTTGTTTTAGAAGAGACCACTTTCTTCTTCCTATGAATTTTGGGCTTCATTGGTTCTACTTTAATTGTAGGTGGGGTATTACACACAGTGACTAAAAAATATTTTCACATGGGACGAGAGTAAGGGAGGTAGTTTGTATCTACTTTTGATTGTGGGTGTTAAAATCTTGGGTTCCTGTATCTAACTTTCTGCCTAGCTAGCTGCTTACCATTGCTTGTGTACCATTTGTGAACCAAAATCTTGTGTTCCCGTATCTGACTTTCTGCCCAGCTAGCCGTGTACCATTGCTTGTGTACCATTTGTGAACCAAAAGCTTGGGTTCCCGTGTCTGACTTTCTACCCAGCTAGCCGTGTACCATTGCTCCAAGCCTTCTAGCTGCAGTCTATTTCATTCCCATGCAGGTGATACAGTGCCTGCTTCCCAGAGGCCATGGCCTTCTTTCCATCATTGGTTATTTCATCTTTATTGTGAAGCACAGCGCAGAGTAGATACTTAATAAATATGTTTTGAATGAGTAAATAAATAAGCATTGTAATAAAAATTCAATGATAAAATGTAGAAGTACTCATGAACTGTTAGAAAGTATTGCTGTTAATCATCCTACTCAATCTAGTATTAATAATAATCTTTAAAAACTCAGAAAAATCAATTGATTCTCTTCATTTTGGCCAGGAAAAAGAGCAAACTCAATAAACCCATGGAAAGAGTCTACCCACTACGAATCATTAAATACATGCAAAATAAAATATGAAATGAGTAATTTTACTGCCTAAATAGCCACACACAAAAAATCACTAACTTCCTGAGATATCAAGGGGTAGGGACATGGGTACCTATGCACACAGCTGGCAGGAGTGTAAATCAGCTCAATCCTTCTGAAGAGTGATTCGACCAAATATACAAAAATTAAACATGTGCAAACTCTGTGACCAAGGAATTCTACTTTTGGTGTTTAAGTTACAGAAATGACAACTAGGCAGACAAAGATATATAAACAAGATTCTTTTCAGTATTGTTTAAGCTTATAAAAGGAAATCACCATACATGCCTTTCAATAGGACACTACTAAATACATTATGATACATCCATAGAACAGAATTCTAGGTAGCCATTAAGAAGAAGAATCTTTGTGGATTGACATGTAAAATTTTCTAAGATATAGTCTTAAGTGATAGAAAAAAATTACAATCCAACATATATAGCAGGTCTGTACAGCATTTTGAACAAATAATAGACTAGATTGCATAAACCTAAGAAGAAATCTAAAAAGTAAATTATAGATCAACCATAAACTGAGTTATGAAAAAATGTAAATGATATATTTTGGGGGATGGGTATAAAAGGAAATGGTTGTTACTTATTTCTTAACATATTTTAAGGCTGGCTTTATGTGTGGTTTTGATTTTTTGTGTTCATAAGAAATTTAAAATAAATGCATCAAATTTATTTAAAAATAGTTTTGAATGTGTGAGAGCTCTCTTGGTAAGTAACCAATCAAGTCAATAAATGACGGATAGCCAAGTCCATCTGACTCAACCCCCTTGTTCATTTGGGCTGTGTTCCCAGGCTTGCTACTTAATTGGCTACTAGCTGGAATTGATTAGCAAATGTACCAGTATAAATGGAAGCCTCAGGAAAAGGGATTGTTAAATTCATATAATTTATATGAAGTATCATTTTCTTAAACTTCAACATTCTCAGGAGCTTCCAGTAATATAATTCTAATAAACAGGACTGATTGACTTTCCAAAAATATGGACAAAATCAACAAAATTACATCCTTACCCCAAAATGATTTCTGTAGCTGTTAGCTAAATGGCTGCCAAAAAGTTATTATAATGAAATGTTGAAGGCCTGCTTCCATGGAGATGAAAATAATGACTCTAGCTCTTTGGAACTAGGAACGGAAGTGGTGGTTTGTTTTACTTTTTAGAATCAATTCCATTTGATGTCCATGAATGAGGTGTCCATCTCGCTTTTACTGTGTTGACTTTTAAGAATCTCATTTTAAAACATCATATTAGCAAGTAAAATTGTAATTACAAGAAAATGATGAAATCATAAAATTAAAAGTAAGCTCTATTTTAAAAAATTAATCTACTGCTTTAAGTAAAATAAAACCTTGCATTGACCTGAGAACTTGGTTAATGAGGCATTTGCCAAATTGTTTAGTTTTATGGCTTGCCAAGTGTGTAATTACTTTGCTTGGCACTTTTAAAAAATGTTATTATAAACTCTTCTTCCAAAGAAAATTATGCAACATAATTATTAACTCTAAAATTACACACACATTTATCTGCTAGTATTTGCTTTCATGCTTCAGCTGTCATTTAGACAGCGGCTGCTTGAATCATGCACCTGTTCACAATGATGTTTTCAATGTGTTTCTACTCATTTCCCATTATATGGTAGAAAGCCAAACACTGGGAAAGATAAAGTAACAAAAACTGGGCTTTAATAGGAAATCACTTCTCACAAAATTGGAGACCGTGATCACATTCACATGGAAGGGCGTGCTGGATCTGCATCCATCTAGGTCATGCTACTCATGACCTGCACAATCCATTTTCATCCACGGTGAATATTTCAACCAGAACCACACTTCAAACCTGGACACACAGCGGCAAAGCTGGCCTACATGGGGGTAGATTTTGTTGTTGCTTTCTCTTGGATGTTGCCTTTGAAAAGGGCAAAAAGAATACCTTTTATTTAATAGAACTGTCTGCTTAACCAGGAAGCTCCCGGAGCTGGGCCTCACGACTGCCCAGCCTTCACACCTGCACAACACTCTGCTCCAAAGACACCCGTCAGCTATTCATAAATGGGCTGAAATACTGTATTCTCTTTTCCCTTCAGTTCATCCGTGAAACAGAATGGAAGGACTCTTATGGGCTGAACTGTGTTCCCCCAAATTCATATGTTGATATGCTAACCCCTAGTCTCTCAGAGTGTGACTGTAGTTGCAGAAAAGGCCTTGAAGGAGGTGATAAGGGTTAAATAAAGTCATTAGGTTAGGTCCTATTCCAGTATGACTGGTGTTCTTATAAGAAGAGCAGATTAGGACAGAAACATATACAGAGAAAAGACCATGTGATGACATAGGGAAGAGACGGTCTCTGCGAGCCAAGAAGTGAGACTTCGGATGAACTGGCCCTGGAGATACCTTGATCTCAGCTTTCAAGCTCCAGAACTATGAAAAAATAAATCTCTATTGTTTGAGCCCCCCCAGCCAATGGATATTTGTTATGGTAGCCCTAGTGAATGAATAGCCCTTGGCTCCACTTTGTAGAGACCTCTTGATGAGAAACTGTGGGATAAGTGGAACTAACTCCATTGAACCATCACTCAGAATTCCAAGACAGAAGAGAAATGGATTTAACTGTGACAGCATGGTGGAAATCATCCATAGAGCAGTGCCAGCTCCCAAACTCCTGGAGATTCTGGTTGTCTGGATGACCATCCCCAAGGAAAATGGGAAATGCATAGCCCATGGATTAGGGTGACATGGTTTGGCTCTGTGTCCCCACCCAAATCTCGTGTCAAATTGTAATTCCTAATGTTGATGAGGGACCTAGTAGGAGGTGATTGGACCATGGGGGTGGATTTCCCCTTGCGGTACTCACAATAGTGAGCTCTCATGAGATCTAGTTGTTTAAAAGTGTGTAGCACTTCCCCCTTTGCTATCTCTCTCCTGCTCTGCCATGTGAAGTTTGTGCCTGCTTCCCCTTTGCCTTCTGCCACGACTGTAAGTTTCCAGAGGCCTCACAGCCATGCTTGTTGTACAGCCTGCAGAACTGTGAGTAAACTAAGCCTCTTTTCTTTATAAATTACCCAGTCTCAGGTAGTTTTTATAGCAGTGTGAGAATAAACTAACATATGGGGCAACCACAGCTTTCTTTGTAGGAGAATGTGCTCACCTGGACAACTTAGACAGCTTTGTGGTCATATACTGATCCCTCTCCATGAATCAGACCTCCCAAAATGTCAAACTTCCCAAAATGTCAGATTAAAGATCTGCTGAAATTTTCTGGAAATTTTATAATTATTGGGCACAGGATTCTAAAAATGCACAAATCTGTGCACATTCGTGTTGGCCTCCCAAGACTGCAGAAGCAACTGTTATCTTCTTCTAAAGTATCAAGCTCCAGATGTTGGATTAGTTGCCCTCCTTTGGCAGAAGGGTGACGGTGGGTCAAACTTCAGCCCCAGGAGTGTTCCATGTCGACTGATCATCTGAGGCTGAACAGGAAAGTATTTGCACTGAAACAGGTTTTATTGAATCTTTAGATGTTGAACTAGGATGTATATCATTCAAACAAATAAAAAAAAGCAAACAGTATTAGAATTCTTGAGGCACAGTGCTGAGTTATTTTTACTTTTACTGAACCTACACTTCCTAAATTGATTGCTTCTTTTGCTTCTGATTTAGCAGTAGAGATTCATATTTACTTCTCTGGAGGAAAAGGACACAAATAAGGAGGCTTTGAAAACATAACCTTTTCTTTCCTGTGACAAGTGCGAGTTTATCAATACAGACCCACTGTGACCAGGCTTTCTTGTGTTTCCTAAGATATTATTTTGCTTTTTTGCTGTATGCCTCCATAGATAATCCAATGAAAATCACATGCAAATCTGCATGGTGCATTCTTAGAAAACATTTTTAGGTCCCATTTGAAGAAAGAGAGAGACATATTTTCACTTTTACACCTTCTGTTCCCAAATGAAAACATTGACTTGAAAGCCAGGCTTGCAAACAGCTTTCCACTTAAACAATAAAAATGCTCAGAAATCCTTCCAGTGCTACCAGAAGTTATGTATCCGCTATGTAATTCAGGTGTTTGTAGCCATATAGGATATATGAAAATACATAAAATCAAATCAAAGAACTATATTACTTTTCATATTCAAACTGATACAGTAAATAAAATATCAAGATTTTCTATTAGAATGTTCCCTTAGCACTTGCAGAAAACCAAATTAAGCAACAAAGGAAAAGATAATTCTGCTTATTTGCTGTTAGGTAATGAAACCAGACTGATGGAAGAAAATCATAAGACTCTCTACATTTTATTCACAAGGAGGACCTGCATTTTGCAGAAAGAAGTCACCCTTTTAACTGTAGGCAAATGTTAACAGTGACAGTACTGGTTCATAGGAATAGTGGAACATTCAAATAGCAAGACTTAGGGCCTCATCATTGGAGATCTGAGAGTGACTACAAACTATAAACCATGAGTGTGCATTCCACTTTGCCAAATGTGTTATTTTTTTAGAGATTAACTGGAAAAAAAAGATAAAGTCAGGCACATATTAATTTCTGAATTCAAATAAAGTGGTATAACGCTATACCTGGAACAACCTCATTTTAATTTCCACTTGGTAAGACAACATGCTCTCAGACCTGCACCTTACAGTTCTCTTTTATTATGGCTCAAATCTCACGACGTGCAGAGAGATCATGCTGCTCATCAGATAGAGCTGCTCTAATATAATGCCAGCTCTGGAGGTGTCTCACACTAACACTTCACAAAGCTCATCAGTTTCTGCTCTCCAGTTCAACTCAGGCACAAAAGACACACCATTTCTTTTAGTTCGTATTTAATACATTTACTGTAAAACTCACTGTCTGAATTAAAAGAATGCAGAAATTATATCATGTGCTTATAATTCCTGGAATAACTTTTTTGTTTTAAATCAGCATCATATACTTCAAGTTATAGATGGAGAATAAATGGAGTCTGGGATGCAACAGGAGCATTTGCAGCTGTTTTTTTCTCAAAAGCAACAGGAGTGAAATTTTCCTGATTTTCTAAATCATGTTGAGGTCACACAGTTTTCAGGTAAGACAACGAATCTTCCTTTTAACTAATAACTTTTCCTTTAGGAAAACAATTCTGGGGATGTATTATCGCATTGTTGCCAGAAAGGGGTCCCAATCCAGACCTCAAGAGAGGGTTCTTGGGTCTTACACAAGAAAGGATTCAAGGAGAATCCATGCAGCCTTGTGAAGGCAAGTTTATTAAGAAACTTAATAAACTAAATTGAAAGCAAGTTTTTTTAAGAAAGTAAAGGAATAAAAGAATGAGTAGTCCATAGACAGAGCAGCAGCATGGGCTGTTCAGCTGCTGGTACTTATTGTCACTTCTTGATTACATGCTAAACAAGGGCAGATTATTCATGAGTTTTCCAGAAAAGGGTGGGCAATTCCTGGAACCTGAGGGTTCTTCCCCTTTCTGGATCATATAGGGTAACTTCCTGATGTTGCCATGGCATTTGTAAACTGTCAGGGCACTGGTGGGAGTGTCTTTGAGCAGCTAATGCATTATAATTAGCGTATAATGAACAGTGAAGACGACTATAGGTCACTTTCATTGCCGTCTTGGTTTTGGTCAGCTTCTTTACTGAAAACATTTTATCAGCAAGGTCTTCGTTACCTGTATCTTGTGCTGACCTCCTATCTCATCCTGTGACTTAGAACGCCTAACCTCCTTGGAATGCATCCCATTAGGGCTCAGCCTTATTTCATCCAGCCCCTAATCAAGATGGAGTCACTCATGTTTAAATATCTCTGACACAATGGAAAATTACCACAGTGAATTTCCATGGTATCACAGAGGAGTGTGAGAATGAGAAAGAAAATCTCATCAAGGTGGTGCCCAAGTCCCTGGGATGGAGAGGAGTACTTTAACCTCTCAACAAAAGAACCAAACTCTGTAAAATAGTAAAACAGATTTATTCTGAGCCAAATATGAGTGACCAAATCCCATGACGCAGCCCCAGGAGCCTCAGGAGGTCCTGAGAACACGTGTCCAAGGCGGCTGGGTTCAACTTGATTTGATACATTTTAGGCAGGCAGAAGTTACAGGCAGACATACATCAATGCATGTAAGTTGTACAGTGGTTCAGTCTGGAAAGGCAGAACACCTCGAAGTGGAGGTGGGGCAGGGAACTTTCAGGTCATAGGTGGATTCAAAGATTTTCTGATTGTCAGTTGCTTGAAAGAGTTAAGTTATTATCTAAAGACCTGGAATCAATAAAAAAGAAGTGTCTGGGTTAAGATAAGAGGTTGTAGAGACCAAAGTTTTATTATGCAGATAAAGCCTCTGGGTAGCCAGCTTCGGAGAGAATAGAAGGTAGCTGTCTCTTATCAGAACTAAAAGGTGCCAGACTCTTAGTTAAGTCTCTCCTGGTTCCAGAAAGACCTGAAAAGGGAAGAGGATTCTCTACAGAATGTAGATTTTCCCCACAAGAGACAGCTGTATAGGGCCATTTCAAAATATGCCCAAGAAATGTATTTTGGGGTAAAATACTTTGACTTCTTTTAGGGCCTGCCATCTGTCATGTGATACTGTACTAGAGTCAGGTTGGGATTTGATATTTTATTGCTACAAAGGGTCTATTTTGTCAGTCTTAAGATCTCTTTTTTAATGTTAATACTGGTCAGTTGTGCCTGAATTCCAAAGGAAGGAGGGCATAATGAGGTGTGTCCAACCCATCCTTTCTATCATGGCCTGAACTAGTTTTCAGGTTTACTTTGGAATACCCTTGGCCAAGAGTGGGGCCTCTTCTGCTGGTTAGGAGGTCTCCAATTTTATTTTGGTGTATAAAGCCAAAGATGGACAGAAAGTATGCTGGAGGAGTGGGAGGGCTGTGCATTGCCTTGAGGTCTGAAACAGGCGTCAGGAGGATCCTCTCGTTGCTGCCCCAGAGAAGAGTGTTCTAAACATCGTCCCTTGTCACTGATCCCACTGAGTTCAGGAAATGAACCAAGTNGAAAATACATAAAATCAAATCAAAGAACTATATTACTTTTCATATTCAAACTGATACAGTAAATAAAAATATCAAGATTTTCTATTAGAATGTTCCCTTAGCACTTGCAGAAAAACCAAATTAAGCAACAAAGGAAAAGATAATTCTGCTTATTTGCTGTTAGGTAATGAAACCAGACTGATGGAAGAAAATCATAAGACTCTCTACATTTTATTCACAAGGAGGACCTGCATTTTTGCAGAAAGAAGTCACCCTTTTAACTGTAGGCAAATGTTAACAGTGACAGTACTGGTTCATAGGAATAGTGGAACATTCAAATAGCAAGACTTAGGGCCTCATCATTGGAGATCTGAGAGTGACTACAAACTATAAACCATGAGTGTGCATTCCACTTTGCCAAATGTGTTATTTTTTTAGAGATTAACTGGAAAAAAAAGATAAAGTCAGGCACATATTAATTTCTGAATTCAAATAAAGTGGTATAACGCTATACCTGGAACAACCTCATTTTAATTTCCACTTGGTAAGACAACATGCTCTCAGACCTGCACCTTACAGTTCTCTTTTATTATGGCTCAAATCTCACGACGTGCAGAGAGATCATGCTGCTCATCAGATAGAGCTGCTCTAATATAATGCCAGCTCTGGAGGTGTCTCACACTAACACTTCACAAAGCTCATCAGTTTCTGCTCTCCAGTTCAACTCAGGCACAAAAAGACACACCATTTCTTTTAGTTCGTATTTAATACATTTACTGTAAAACTCACTGTCTGAATTAAAAGAATGCAGAAATTATATCATGTGCTTATAATTCCTGGAATAACTTTTTTGTTTTAAATCAGCATCATATACTTCAAGTTATAGATGGAGAATAAATGGAGTCTGGGATGCAACAGGAGCATTTGCAGCTGTTTTTTTCTCAAAAGCAACAGGAGTGAAATTTTCCTGATTTTCTAAATCATGTTGAGGTCACACAGTTTTCAGGTAAGACAACGAATCTTCCTTTTAACTAATAACTTTTCCTTTAGGAAAAACAATTCTGGGGATGTATTATCGCATTGTTGCCAGAAAGGGGTCCCAATCCAGACCTCAAGAGAGGGTTCTTGGGTCTTACACAAGAAAGGATTCAAGGAGAATCCATGCAGCCTTGTGAAGGCAAGTTTATTAAGAAACTTAATAAACTAAATTGAAAGCAAGTTTTTTTAAGAAAGTAAAGGAATAAAAGAATGAGTAGTCCATAGACAGAGCAGCAGCATGGGCTGTTCAGCTGCTGGTACTTATTGTCACTTCTTGATTACATGCTAAACAAGGGCAGATTATTCATGAGTTTTCCAGAAAAAGGGTGGGCAATTCCTGGAACCTGAGGGTTCTTCCCCTTTCTGGATCATATAGGGTAACTTCCTGATGTTGCCATGGCATTTGTAAACTGTCAGGGCACTGGTGGGAGTGTCTTTGAGCAGCTAATGCATTATAATTAGCGTATAATGAACAGTGAAGACGACTATAGGTCACTTTCATTGCCGTCTTGGTTTTGGTCAGCTTCTTTACTGAAAACATTTTTATCAGCAAGGTCTTCGTTACCTGTATCTTGTGCTGACCTCCTATCTCATCCTGTGACTTAGAACGCCTAACCTCCTTGGAATGCATCCCATTAGGGCTCAGCCTTATTTCATCCAGCCCCTAATCAAGATGGAGTCACTCATGTTTAAATATCTCTGACACAATGGAAAATTACCACAGTGAATTTCCATGGTATCACAGAGGAGTGTGAGAATGAGAAAGAAAAATCTCATCAAGGTGGTGCCCAAGTCCCTGGGATGGAGAGGAGTACTTTAACCTCTCAACAAAAAGAACCAAACTCTGTAAAATAGTAAAACAGATTTATTCTGAGCCAAATATGAGTGACCAAATCCCATGACGCAGCCCCAGGAGCCTCAGGAGGTCCTGAGAACACGTGTCCAAGGCGGCTGGGTTCAACTTGATTTGATACATTTTAGGCAGGCAGAAGTTACAGGCAGACATACATCAATGCATGTAAGTTGTACAGTGGTTCAGTCTGGAAAGGCAGAACACCTCGAAGTGGAGGTGGGGCAGGGAACTTTCAGGTCATAGGTGGATTCAAAGATTTTCTGATTGTCAGTTGCTTGAAAGAGTTAAGTTATTATCTAAAGACCTGGAATCAATAAAAAAGAAGTGTCTGGGTTAAGATAAGAGGTTGTAGAGACCAAAGTTTTTATTATGCAGATAAAGCCTCTGGGTAGCCAGCTTCGGAGAGAATAGAAGGTAGCTGTCTCTTATCAGAACTAAAAGGTGCCAGACTCTTAGTTAAGTCTCTCCTGGTTCCAGAAAGACCTGAAAAGGGAAGAGGATTCTCTACAGAATGTAGATTTTCCCCACAAGAGACAGCTGTATAGGGCCATTTCAAAATATGCCCAAGAAATGTATTTTGGGGTAAAAATACTTTGACTTCTTTTAGGGCCTGCCATCTGTCATGTGATACTGTACTAGAGTCAGGTTGGGATTTGATATTTTATTGCTACAAAGGGTCTATTTTGTCAGTCTTAAGATCTCTTTTTTAATGTTAATACTGGTCAGTTGTGCCTGAATTCCAAAGGAAGGAGGGCATAATGAGGTGTGTCCAACCCATCCTTTCTATCATGGCCTGAACTAGTTTTCAGGTTTACTTTGGAATACCCTTGGCCAAGAGTGGGGCCTCTTCTGCTGGTTAGGAGGTCTCCAATTTTATTTTTGGTGTATAAAGCCAAAGATGGACAGAAAGTATGCTGGAGGAGTGGGAGGGCTGTGCATTGCCTTGAGGTCTGAAACAGGCGTCAGGAGGATCCTCTCGTTGCTGCCCCAGAGAAGAGTGTTCTAAACATCGTCCCTTGTCACTGATCCCACTGAGTTCAGGAAATGAACCAAGTAAGGAAATGTGGCGTGAGGAAGTGTGGCGTGAGGAAGTGTGGCGTGAGGAAGTGTGGCGTGAGGAAGTGTGGAGTGAGGAAATATGGAGTAAGCAGACTCCCAGTGGATAACACTTTTTGTCCATTTAGCACCTTGCTCCTCGTCAGATTCAAAACAGCTTCCTCAATAGGGTCAAGGATCCACTCAGCCTGAACCAGGATGTGTGATGAAGTGCAGGCTTTTGCATCTGCATATGAATCACTTAAACTTGTTCACCCACTGCTTAGCAGGAAATGGACTTTCCAATGAACACTGACTTTGCTCTCCCTAGTTAACTAGCTGCCTTTGTGTACCTTTCATGAGAACACTGTTTTCAGGTCAGAGGCTTCTGCCTTCCTTTCCCCATGGTGGTATCGGGGTGGACAGGAGCTCCTGGCAGTGGGGAGAGGACACTGCTAAGGTGTGCGTGTGAGTCCTGGGCCACCCCTGGGTCTTGGCTGCCTGAGGAAGTGCTATCTCTTGTGCTTGGCCAGGCTGCTGTCCAGTCCCCTCTCCTCTTTGACTGCTGAGGCTACAGCCAAAGAACTCGCAGCTGATTTTGCTCAGCTTCCTAGAGCCTCACCGTCCTTCCCTTGGCCCACTTCATGGGCCCCTTTGGGTCTGGCTGGGGCTCATTTTCACTTCCTGGCTGGGTGGCTTACCCTGCACCTGTCACAGCATCACTTCTGAATGGCTGCCACCCTCCTGGAACCCATGGAGACCTCGAGGGGAACCTCGACCCTCCCTCTGCCTCACTTTCCCACTCAGATGACTTAATTTAGATGTGACCACTTCTCCTGGGGCCAGGGACACCTGCAAAATGGTGTTCTTTTTTTTTTTTTTTTTTTTTTTTTTTGAGACGGAGTCTCGCTCTGTCACCCAGGCTGGAGTGCAGTGGCCAGATCTCAGCTCACTGCAAGCCCCGCCTCCCGGGTTCACGCCATTCTCCTGCCTCAGCCTCCCAGGTAGCTGGGACTACAGGCGCCGCCACCTCGCCCGGCTAGTTTTTTGTAGTTTTAGTAGAGACGGGGTTTCACCGTGTTAGCCAGGATGGTCTCGATCTCCTGACCTCGCGATCCGCCCGTCTCGGCCTCCCAAAGTGCTGGGATTACAGGCTTGAGCCACCGCGCCCAGCCAAAATGGTGTTCTTATAGCATGCCAAGTGGGAATTACGTTCCCTATATCAAGGCTGCCTAATTTGGTGGGAGAGATCCTGGATTTAGATTTCTAATTGCCCGTCTTGGAATCTGGCCACTTACAAATCTCTGAGAACTTGGCCTAATTGCTTAAATGTATGATGCCTCAGTTTCCTCACTTGCAAATTGAGAATGATGAAAATAGTAGCTTCTATCTCTTGGATTAGTACTCTTGCAGTACTTAGAATAGTGAATACCATGTTAAGCCTCAAAAAATTACTGGCTGTCATTATTAATATAACCTTGAATTTATTGTGGTAAATGAGGTACAGTGAGAAAGTAAATGTCTTACTGCTGAGCCAATAAGATTCCAAAGATACTTCAAAGACGTGCCAGTACTATGACTATTTGCTATGTGCCAAATATGGTGATAACCGAATTATAACGCCTAGAAGCTCATCTAATTTAGACCAATTCTACAGCTAGGGAAAAAATAGATTAGAGAAATTGTGTTACCTGCCCTAAGTAGAGAAATTCATCTTAATTTTAATTTGTAATTGGCTCAGTACCTTCAAATTAAGTTGTACCCAACTTAATGCACATGTATGTATTCCTTTATTGAATATACACATGTATTCATAAATATGTACATATATATGTATGTATTAAAATTGGTATTCTGCACTGTTTATACTGATGTGTAGAATATAGATGGAAGTTTTAAAAATAAGCATATTTTCAAAAGATAATAAAGTCCAACCTGCCATTGTACAAGTATAACGGCATGTGTACTGGTTATCTCTTACTGTGTAATAAGTGATCCCCACATATAATAAATGATCCCTTCTAGTCTTAGAATGTCAGAACAACAAACATTATCACAACAAACATTATAACGCACAAACATTATAACAACAAAAATTATAAACATTATGGCTTCTGAAGGTCGGGAACCTAGGAGCAGTTTAGTGAGTTGATTCTGGCTGAGGATCTTCATTCAGTGGCTGCATTCCTGTTGTTAGCCAGGGCCGATGTTATCTGAAGGTGTGACTGGGGTTTGAGAAGCCACTTGCAAGAATCTCACTCAGTTGTATATGGACTGGAGGCCTCAGTTTCCCCCCATATGGGCCTCTGCACAGGACTTCTGGAGGGCTCTCATAGAATAGCAGCTGGCTTCCCCTAGAGAGTGATCCAAGAGGGACAGAGCATGCACAGAGCAGCAGTTGGCAATCTAGTCCCAGAAGTCCCCAATGGCTTCTTCTGTTTATTAGAAGTGAGTCCGTAAGTCCAGCTCACACTGAAGGGGAGGAGAGTTAGGCTCTGCCTCTTGAAGAGAGGACATGGATGAATTTGTGGATGTTTTAATATCTCTACACACTGCATCCGCTTCCTACCCCTCTGCAGCAAAAGAGTGCTGTGGTTTGCAGAGCTGCTTCCCTGGGATGTTTTGGGTGTAGCTTCAGGCAGTGGGCATTTTCTATGCACATTAGTTACAGTAGCCACCACCACAGGAAGGGTGCACACTTGGAGAGCTGCTGTGAAGGAGGCACCTTGCTTTCCACCATCTATGCATGCCCAAAGCATTCATATTGTGCAATGATCAAAAACATGACGGGGCATAATTCATCTGGAGGGAGTATGCAATTAGAAAAGCCAGATGATCCTTTGGTAGAAGAAGCCTACTTCTTTGGCCTTCAACCAGTCATGTTGGCTTATGTTCATTCCCTATGAGTGCTTCTCTAAGAGATTTTCTCTAAATATTTAACCTTTCTATGGCTTTAGATCTCTTTCCATCATCAAAGTCTTCATCTTTGCAGTTACCTGCATCTGAAATACTGTCACTGTCTCCTCATGGGGCTGCCTCTTCATTGTACAGTCTTGGTTTAAATGCTACCTCCTCAGAGTCCCCTTGCCAGACCAGTCTATCCCCAAAGAATCTACAATCTGTTAGATTAGAGGTTATGCTTTGGTTTTATTTTCCTTGATAGAACTCAGCACACTTTGCACTTGATAGAACTCAGAACTTACCATTTGCAAGTTTGCTTGTCTATTGTCTATCCACCTTGTCAGACTGTAAATGTGATAAAGGTGGTTTTGTTGCAAATATTCAGGTTTTGGATGCTTTTAGTTGCCATTGATACACACCTATATACATGTGAGAGTGTGTGTGTGTGTGAGTGTGTGAGTGTGTGTGAGTGTGTGTGTGTGTGAGAGTGTGAGTGTGTGTGTGTGTGAGAGTGTGAGTGTGTGTGTGAGTGTGTGTGAGTGTGTGTGTGTGAGTGTGTGAGAGTGTGAGTGTGTGTGAGTGTGTGTGTGTGAGTGTGTGTGTGTGTGAGTGTGTGTGAGTGTGTGTGTGTGCGTGTGAGTGNTTTGGTTTTATTTTCCTTGATAGAACTCAGCACACTTTGCACTTGATAGAACTCAGAACTTACCATTTGCAAGTTTGCTTGTCTATTGTCTATCCACCTTGTCAGACTGTAAATGTGATAAAGGTGGTTTTGTTGCAAATATTCAGGTTTTGGATGCTTTTAGTTGCCATTGATACACACCTATATACATGTGAGAGTGTGTGTGTGTGTGAGTGTGTGAGTGTGTGTGAGTGTGTGTGTGTGAGAGTGTGTGTGTGTGAGTGTGTGAGTGTGTGTGTGTGAGTGTGTGAGAGTGTGAGTGTGTGTGAGTGTGTGTGTGTGAGTGTGTGTGTGAGTGTGTGTGAGTGTGTGTGTGTGCGTGTGAGTGTGTGTGTGAGAGTGTGTGAGTGTGTGTGTGCGTGTGAGTGTGTGTGAGTGTGTGTGTGAGTGTGTGAGTGAGTGTGTGTGTGAGTGTGTGTGTGTGTGTGTGTGTGTGTGTGTGTGTGCAGTCAGGCATTTCTACAGATTATAGATGAGAAAATGGGAAGTAGGGGGAAGACTATGCAGACCTTGTCAATTCCAATTACATTTCCCAGAACTTGTAGCTAAAAGATAATAAAATCCAGCATCTTTTTTAGTATCCAGAATTGTTAATTCATGGGCAAGCAATTTAGATGAATTTTAGATGAGAAATTGAATTTTCAGCAGCACAGCAGGAAAATCATCACTTACTATAGTTGAAAATAGTTAGCAGTGATTAGTGTTCCTGTGTTTGATATGGTAGCTCTTCTGCTGTGTGCAGCATGGGGTGAAGTAGCCAGGTCTGCAGACAAGACTTTTAATCAATGAAACAAAGCCATGTGTAACAGTGTCTACATGAAAAGGCATTGAGGACAGGTACAAGATGCTTCTTCAACTCTGAAGAAGAGAAATGTGCTTCTGGCCAGGTCTGGGTGCCAAGGGTAGAACACTTCAATCAGGAAATTAAATGCTTACTGGAAGAAGACCATGAACAGGGCACAGTCTCTACACAGGCTTAGCTGCACATCTACGGACAGATGAATGTCCAGATCGTATTTCTATCCTTCTAATAGTTCCCGCATGAAACCAAAATACTCAGCTGAAAAGCGAGAATGTTAACCATCAACATAAAAATAAGCTTCTATGTATTGAAAATATGTACAATTAGTGTTTTGCTGAACTGTGGACTAGCAGATTGGGGTTTTCAGTGTATCATGAGCCCACTGCACAGCTGCTGTGAGTGGTCCTAGAAACTCAGTAAGTAAATCCTAATCTCTACGACTGTGTGTTTTTCTCTTGAAACACACTGTGGTCAGTGCTTCTAGTCCTTCTGCAAACTAAACAATGAGAGTTGCTCTACACACACGTGCACCCCATATATTCTGTAAAATATGTGTATGGGCATGTGAATCATGATATAGAACCCAGGCTTTCAGAGCTTCTGTTCATCTCTGTAGGATTAAGGGATTTTGGACAATACACTGAATTTTTGTTAGAGAATGTCTGTGCAAAACTCACTCCATAGAGAAGACACAATGAGATCCTTCTAAAGGGGTAAATTAAGGAAGAGCGTAGGCATCTATGACTCATTGACAGTTTGGTGCATAATTATGACTCGGGGTTGCTCCAGGCATTTGCATCATCTATTAGACAATAAGCCCACATGGCTTCTTAAAGTGCTTAATCATCATCCACAAGTGGCCATAAAATTTCTCAGCTTTATAAGCACGGTGAACTTGGTTGCTTTTAAAAATACATACACCACAGACATTTATTTGGGAAACTGACAATTTCTCTGAAGCTTGTTCAATTCTAATATTTACTGCAGCATGTAACCAGCTTATAAATAATTATATTTCCTATAAATTTATTTGCCTCAGAAAAATACAAAATTTAGTTTAAATATCCCAAATCTGTGATTGCTCTTGGATTATAAATATTCTCTCTGCTATGAAATACGCATGAATCATCAAGTTCTAGCAAAAAATATTACATAGTCATAATGCAGCCTCCAAAGGTGACTGATGACTGCTTCTCATAGTTGCTACTGAGAAGTATCTGGCATCAAATGATTCATCAGTTGTATTCCAGAGTCTGTTTAACTAAAAGGGGTAGAAGCATCTAAAAAGTACAGCAAGGACTTTACATCCAGTATACCTCCCACACTTACCCTACCTTAAAAACTATTTAGAATCCAAATGTGAAACAGAATATGTGAGCGCACATAATTATCCATGCCTATTTTCACATTTACATAGCTTCTGTAAAAACCACTTCTATCTCTTTTACATCCACTTAATTAAGTCTGCCATCTTGCTGGCCTATAATGTTTGACATGCTCAACTGAAAGCAAATGATGAAAATGCTAAATGACATTTCCATTTTCTTATTTAAAAGACTTATTTTTTAACACTATCTGTGTGTGGCATTTCTTCACTTGCTTATAAATATTTTACAAATTTCGATAGCTTCAAATTTAAAAGACTGATTAGTTACATTAACAACCCAAATAATTGAAGAACAGCATACTTAAAGTTCCAGGCATTAAATTTTTATTTTTGATCATCATTGGATTTTAATTGTATAAAATTAAGCATTGTATGCAAATCTAGCTCTGCAGGGGAAATTTAGCCACTTTGCTTTTTAAGAGTGGCCAAACTTGGTTGCCCTAATAGTATCTGAAAAAAATTAATTATTGAGAACTCACCACTCAATCTGAATAGTGAAAACATTTTGGAAGATGCCTTTCTCTTTCTTTTTTCTACCTCCATTTCTAGGGTCACTGGCTATTCCCTCCTGCTGGAACACTCCTCCCCCAGGTAACCGCATATCACAACCGGTAATCACTTCCAAGTCCTGTCCAAATATTTGCGCAAACTTTCACCTTCAAATGTGTCCTATAGAGATTGTGTTACTTTAAATGGTAACCAGCCTTCTTTCTTAACCCCGCCCCAGACCTCCTGATTTATTTTGCCCGCTACATTTTTTTCCTGGCCCTTATCACTTTCTGACACATGATATAAAGTGTTTCTGTTCAAGATATTATTATTTCTGGACCATCTTCCCCTACAGGCAGCCAAGCTCCACGAGGGCATCTGTTTTGTTCATCTCTGTACCCCCAACCACTAGGATGGTGTTTGTCTCCAAGTAGACACCCAGTTAATACTAGCAAACCAGGGGCGACCTTTGCATTAAACCAAACGCCTGGACAGTTTGCTAGAATAGCCTAATTTATTGATGTTTCTCTCTTTGGACTGCTTGGATGTCTCGCACACATTTTTTGATGGAGAACAAAAATTGGGAACTTGAACCTTTGGTTAGGAGTAATTCACTTCCATACTTTCCACTCCTCAGAGGGTACACAGCCATCTCAAAAATGTTGCTACTAACCCTTTGGTAAATAAATTTCTACCCAAACGCTGAAAGCTGTTAAGTTATGCGAAAACATTAGATGTGAATAAAATCAATTTTTATATTTAAGGTTCTGAAATGGAATTTGGGCACCACACTCAGACCTTTTACAAAAGAGAACATTTTTCCCCTCTTGTTATTGTAGGCAGATCTGGAACTAGAACTAATCATTTTCAGATTGTTCTCATGGCACTGAAAATACAATTCTCCTTCCCACGGCTGCTTCTATTGTGAGTGGCCAGTGAAAAACATTGCCCCTCAATTCCTTTCTTCTTTCCGCATTTTGATCCATAATGCAACCTCTTAAAACGTGTGAATTAACCTTAGGTTATGTGCTTAGCCTGAGGTCAAGACAAACTCCGTATAAAATGACTACCTTTAGAAATATTTTAAATATGCTATTATAGAATATTCCACTTTAAGGGATTTTTTCATTTATAGATAAATGGGTCCATTTGAGGAACGTGAAATTATGATTTTGCTTTCCCACAAAGCTTTCTTTAATCCTGTTGCTAGCCAGCTGACCTGTAAAGATAGTATCCTACATCTACCTTAACCTCCTTCCATTTCTGTTTAATTCTGATTCCTTTTCCTGCAACCCAGCTCTAGAGGAAAGCTGTCTCTAGAGGAAACAGTCTCTAGAGGAAATAAAAGTCAATCAAGTTTAAAAGTGCTGAGGCAGCCCAGAGGTGATCTGTGTGTGCTTCCCACCCAGGCCACTTTCTTGGAGCCTCCCCATGGGTCCCTCGGGGCCTGGGCTGTTGTACCTGCTCTCTGGTGTCAGCGATGGGTTGTCGCCGATCCACAGTGGACGCGCCTGATCCGCCTTCACTGCCTCTCCTTGTAGTTGCCTCTATAAGAAGCTTCTGGTCTTGTTGGCTTGATGCTGTGGCAGTTTTCCCCCTCGTTATCTCTGACACATTGGTGGGCGTTATTTCACAAGCCTGTGGTGCTAATTTTGTGTCAAGCACAGCTCTAAGCACTTTACAAAGATGACCCCATTGAAAACCTCATAAAACAGCCCTATGAGGCCGGCACTGTGGGGATGCCCATTATACAAAAGAGGAAAGGGAGGTGAGGATGGGGTGAGGGATTTGGCCTCCCCCAGCTGATCATGGAGCCAGAATGGGAAGCCACAACAGATGTCCATTTTTTTCCTGCCAGCAGCGGCCCCTCCTGATTCTGGAGCGGAGCAGAAAGGGCGGAATCACACTCTGGCTGATAACTAAGATAACTCTGGGAATTCCATGGAGAGAGACCCTGGCACTCCTTCTTTGGACAGTGGCCCCAGGCCAACCGTGTCCTAATAAGGGCCTGACTACAGCAGCTTACCTGCAGTCAAAGAGAGAGCAACTGGGAGAGGTTTGCAAAGGTGGCTGTTTAAATGGGGGAAGGCAGAAGGGGAGCAAGGCTAGCTGGCAATTCCTGACCACTTCCCATTTGTTATCTCATCTAATTCGGCCAGGCCTCTGGATAATGAAGTGGTATCATTGTTATTCCCTTTTACATACACAAAATCCAAAGCTCAGAAGAAGTTGAAGGAATTGTGTTAGGTTATATGGCTAACACAGGGTTTCTCAGGCCTGGCATGGTGGACATTTGAGGCAGAACGTTCTTTGTGGTGTGCACTGCCCTGGGCATCACAAGGTGTTTAACAGAGGCCCTGGCCTCTCCTTGGTCCATAGATCCCAGTAGTATCACCTGGTCGTGACAAGCAAGTCTCTGGACATTGACCAGTGTCCTCTGGGAGGCAGAATCTGGATACCCTACCCCCAAAGCTTGAGCTCTTAGCTATGATGCCTCCCCATATAACCCTGGAGATGACCCCATGACTCTCTGGCTTTAGTGATAAAGGGTTGAACTAGATAACTTTCAATCACCTTATGGCCCTAATGGCCTTTGTTCAAGAAGTGTATAACCTGGTGGAAGACATAAGGTGAGGACAAAATCAGTTGCCAGTATCTTCTCCATTGTTTTAATTCCTGTCTTCACCCACCCTGGTGGCCCCAGGAAACACTGAACTGAGAAAGTAGAGGGTAGGGATGGCTTCCACAGAACGTCTCTGTTTTGGAGAAGCAAGCACACTTTTTCCCCTTTTATTATTTATTTTATTATTGTTTAGTATTTTATTTATTTTTGGCACACAATAATTGCACATATTTATGGGATAAGAGTGATATTTTGAAATGTGCACACAATGTATAATGTTTTAAGGGGTCAACTACCTCTGGCCTCTGTGAATTCAGGCCATCAAAGGCCTGGCCAGCTCTGTGCCCACAAGCCTTGGGGCAACCTTTCCCTTGCAGGGCTGAAAGGATTCCCTGGTCCTGAGTTGGCCTTGACGGCTCCACTAGCAATGGTTTCCCAGACAGGAAGGCCTCTATGAGCCATGGGCCCATTCTGGAAGTCACATTTCAGTGACACCCAGACGTTTTCAGTAAAGGGGCCGCCTGCTGGCTCTGACGGGAGGTATTCTGAAACCAACTACATATTCAAAAGATGAAACTAAATACATGAGGATTAAGTACTTCAGTGAAACAGAAATTACAATTATAATATATTTTTTAACAGAAGTGAACAGGTGGTGTTTTAAATCTATCCAAGATTAACCCATATTCAACACGTTAAGCACCCAGGCTGTCATAATAAACGTTGTCTAATTATGTATTCTTAGGAGTGCATTTTATGTTGGGTTTTCAAATTGGAATTTGTATCCAGCTGAAGTTATCTACACAGTGCAGTTTTTGTGTGTAACAAAGTGAGGATTCAAAATATTAAGTATTTTTTGAGTAACTTCACTTTGAGGTCTCAGTGTCTGGCACATAAAATACGGGGAGTACACATTCTCTGATACTATTTTTGTGAACGTTGTTGTTGTTATAATTTGTATGCCCGATTGATTCCATTGCATAATCTAGAGAATGAGATCCATCTAAACCCCCCAGCAGCATCCATCCTCAGAACCTCCCCTCCCTAGGCCAGGCAGCAGAAGGAATGTCCCCCTTCCCTTGAAATCAGAATCTGCTGTCTCCCCAGGAGGTGCCTGTGTGGAGCTGTGCCTCTTCAGATTAAATGCTGCTGTTGGCATTGAAGCACACAGATTTATTTAGTCATATTTGTTGGGCTGCTCTACTGAAAAATGATGGTTCCTAATTAACATATCAACACATGAATCATTTCTAGAGTTCTAGCTGCACAAACTGCCCAGCTGCTGGTCATTTCTCCCAGAAAACAATCAAGGGAAATATACCAAGCTGTGGTTCTCCATCTCGCCCTCTATCCTCCCCCACCCATGCCCATGTCTCCCCTGCTGTTCCCATGAGCGTGACAGGCTCCATGGGACAGGAGAGGTGCCAGCTGAGAGCAGACTGGGGGCTGCAGGGAATGACTTGATCTTTTCATGACAATTGTTCTCAACCAGATTAGCGGACTCTAACGGAGGCAGGGGTGCGGTTTCAAGAGATTATTCTGTCTTGAATACAGAATTGAGTCTTTTGTTACTGAGGAACCGTTTCTACGTATCTAAATCATAGAATTGGCTCAAAAGTCTCTTCCTCTCTTCCCAAGCATGTGAACCAAGTCCTCATCTTGGCCTGTGAGTACTGTCTCCACAGGCATCAGTAACCAGCCAGCATGCAGGACTTCACAAGATGGAAACAGCCAATCTGGGCTGGAATGGGCTCTTGGTCGGGGTAGTGGGGAAGGGTATCTTAACACTGAGTAAGGTTGTGTTTCTGCCTGTGTCTCAAAATGTGCATTCCTACATGTGTGGCAATCAGAAAAGACACATGTGTTTGAATTCCCATTCTTACATTTAAATTTCTCAAGTCTTCTAGTACCCAGGAGGACACAAGTCAAGCCCAGACTTTCATTCAGTCTCACGTACAATCCAGGCACACACTGCTTTTGCTGTTTTGGTCATCTCACAGTTAAATTTGTGAAGACAATCACAAGCCATGAGGACCATTGTTTTTTTCTGCCACAGATTCCTCCCAGTGCTTGGGCACTTGTTAAATCGTATACATACCTAATTTCCATCTCTAGATTCTACAATAGGTGTGTCTTTTTTTAAGCCAGTAGACTTATTTTAAGCATTGTTTTGTGGCACTCTAGTATTCAGCACGTTCAGCTCCAATGCCAATCATTACATTGAAGGACACAATCATGAAAGCCATCACTGCAAATGTTGAAATCCTGAAAAGTTTAAATCCCTAGAGTCTAAAATCCCTAATGTCTAAAACCCTTCCAAATCACCAACCTGAAAGACTAAAGTCTCAGAGGGTGAAATTCCGAAAGTTGAATCTTGCAGAAGGAATTCACATGCTTTCATCTGTACACAGGATCGCTGCGTTGTGTTAGTTGCATCATGTTAGGTGAAACTATTGTTTTATTGTTTCAAACAACAAACTTGTTGTTGTCTTTATTGGGAAATTGAGTATGGTTTAAGGAGAGGCATATGGGAGCCAAGTGAATAAGGGGTGGACTTGTGGGCTTTATTCCACGTGTCGACTTGACTGGAATAAGGAATGCCTAGAAACCCAGTAAAGCATTATTTGAGGTGTGTCTGTGAGGGTGTTTCCAGAGGAGACTGGGGTGTGAGTCTGAGTGGCCTGATGAGAAAGATCTGCCCTCATTCTTGGTGGGCATCATCCAATCTGCTGGAGGCCTGGAGAGAACAAAGACGGAAGGCAAGAAGGCAGATGGGTCTGTCTGAGAGCTGGTTCAGACTGTTCTTCTGCTGCCTTGGACATCGCAGCTCCGGGGTCCCTGGCCTTTGGATTCTGGCACTTCCACCAGCACCCCCAGGTCCTGAGGCTTTTGGCCTTGGGCTAAGAGTTACACCATTGGTTTTCCTGGTTCTGAGGCATTCAGACTGACTGAACCAGGAAGCTACCATTATCCCAACATCCTAGCTTGCAAACAGCTTGTCATGGAATTTCTCAGCCACCATAATTGTATGAGCCAATTCTCCTAATAAATCTCCTCTTCTATATCGATGTATATATACATATCTTATCAGTATCATCTCTCTGAGAACTCTGGCTAATTTGGTGTTGGGGAAGCTGCATATCCTTCCTTCTTACTGTATCCTTCACAACACAATGGAAGAAATCTGTGAAATTCTTCCCTTGAAAAAAGGCTGCGATAAGTTTAGTGTACGAGGCTACCTAAGGTGAAATATAAAATATTAAAAGCTAATGATTATTGATGCTGTCAAAGCAGAAAGTCTCTCTTAATTGCAATGGCCATGCAATAATCAGACTTTCCAATGAACAAGCACATACTTATAAAATGTGCAGGCCGGGCACGGTGGCTCATGCCTGTTATCCCAGCACTTTGGGAGGCCAAAGTGGACAGATCACCTGAGGTTAGGAGTTTGAAACCAGCCTGCCCAACATGGTGAAGTCCCATCTCTACTAAAAATACCAAAAATTAGCTGGGCATGGTGGCAGGCACCTGTAATCTCAGCTATTTGGGAGGCTGAGGCAGGAGTATCGCTTGAACCAGGAAGGCGGAGGTTCAAGTGATCTCGGCTGTGAGCCGAGATCACACCATTGCACTCCAGCCTGGATGACAAGAGTGAAACTCTGTCTCAAAAAAAAAAAAAAAAAAGGAAAAGAAAAGTACAGATCACAAACACTCTCCAAATATGAGTGCACGAAGTGTTTGGAAGATCATAGAAGTGAAAATGCAGGTGAAAAATGCAAGAAAAATTTTCTCCCAAATTATTCAATTATGTATGACTACTTCCCTTTCACACATAGCACCAACCCACTATGCTCCGTATTTCACCTTCACGTCATTTCCGACACTGAAGGTTTGAATCATGTAAAGACTTTTAGAGAGTTCTAATTCATATTATGCATTTTTGCAAATTGACTCCATGAAAACGCCTTATCACAAAGTTGACTTTGTATGTAAGCATTGTGCATGTGTGTGAAATTAATTAATTTTAATTAATGAATAATGAGATGTCTTTTTAAATAATAAGAGATGTCTTTCGTACATTTGCATTTGTGAAAGATAATATTGCTTGACATTTCTTTAGCCGTCTGCACATGTGGTGGTAACTTATCAGTTTTTCATCAATCTCCTCAAAAAATATAGGTTATCTGTCATGATAATTCAGATAACTACAGTCATGAGCCTGGGTGCATGCAGTCACCAATCATAATCATACGCATTCATATATCTTGATTTTTTATCTATTTCTTTATGAACAGAGCTTGCCTGCTCATAACTGTTATACCCATGTGAATGTCTTTAGTATACCTGAGTGTTTATGCTTGCAAAAATATGTGTGTTATTATTGCCTATTTTATTGCATAAAGTGGCCAATCAAGTATTCCGTCCTATTTTATGCTTCTGAAAATATTCCCATTTAAAATATAAATAAATGTTTTCATTAAAGATTTAGTTTAAATTTTTTTCCAGAATTGTATTGTGAGGATTTTGATATTTCAAAAGTGTAATTTTCTGGATTATAGACCTTAGGGGTTTTCAATTTTTCAGGATTTCAACACTCAAAATCGTGTCTTTTGGGATTATGGCCCAAACCTATTAAACTCATATAGACTTTTCAATGTACATGTTACAGTATGTATGTCATTGCTATGATGAGCAACACCCCTGATAAATGTGGGCAATATCTTTATCTACTATAACTAAAAAATCAAAACTTCTATTGTAACTTTTAATCTATACTTATATTGTCCTATATACTCTGATTGTCTGTGTATATTGTGTTCTATTAGAAGATAAACAATAGTGGGCTTCACAGTTCCTATTATTGAAAACTCCAAGAGGTCCTGAAAAAATATTTAAAATAAATTTTTAAGATGATGACTTACATTTTAAAAGAGGATTTGTTTTGAGTAACATAGAAATAGTACAGAACACTTCATACGCCCCTTTACACAACAAAATAGGCAATAGTTCAGGACCTTTTGGAGTTTTCGTGATTCCTGTTATTGAAAACTCCAATTGCTGCTCCCCGGTGAATCCCTGGGACTCCACGGTTAGTAAATAACGAGTGACACATTTCATACATACATATACATTACATATAGATTTGACGTATGTATTACATATATGTATCAGTCAAATATTATTTGAATGGATAAATAAATAAATACTAAGATAGGGACTTTGAGATAGACGTTTGGGTTTTATTAGCTTATGTGCAATCTTTCATTGGTCTTCTTCAACCGCTAAGAGTTTCAGAACACAGGCACGTGGCATCTATATACCTCGACTATTGTCTTTCATCACACATGCAATGCATGGTCAAAGCATAATGAAATAATGTTTTTACTGCTGGTCTCAATCCTGGCTACACACTGGGATCACCTAGGAAGCATTTGGGAAGGATGAAAATGTAATTAGGATGATGGTTGCACAATTCTATATGCTAAAAACCATTGAATTGTATACTTAAAGCAAGTGAAATTTATGATATGTGAATTATATCTATGTAAAGCAGTTAAAAGATAGTGAATCCCTCACCCAGAGATTCAAATTCACCTTGTCCCAAATGCAGCTGATAAAATCTCCCCAGGTGGTTCTAATGTGCAGCCAGGGCTGACAATCACTAGTTTATAATCAGTTCAGAACTCTACGGCCAATCAATTCCTGCAGACACCTGGAATCCCAGACCCACTACAAAGACAATTGATTATTCTGTTTGTGTAGACCTGGCTACCCAGGGACCCACCTCAAATGCCACATATTATCAATAACACCTTAACTCTGTTGTTCCCAAACTTAACCAAACAATATATAAAACAGGGAGATTTTCAAGCAGACAACATCTTTTGGTTCACCTGCCAAGCTTCCGCATCACCGTCCCCTGTGTTGGTGCCTGGAAATCTAAATTTGTAAAGGCTCTGTAGAGTCTGAGTTCCCTGACCAACATTCATGGGGCTATGTTAATGTCTTGTGTTAAAATCCAGTACCCAAGTTCTCAAGTAAACAGCAGATATTACCAGGAGGCTCATGTCCCAAAATAGTTTGGGGGAACTATTTGCACTCAAAGTCACAAGACTGATAAAACAAATGACAATTAATGTAGTCATGTCATAAGGGAGAGTGACATTCATGTAAGAACAGCCCGAGAGAGATTAGCCCCTGTTACTTCTTGGCTGGCTGACCATGGGCGATACCTTCTAATCCATTGGCACTCCCTTTCCTCCCCTTCTCCTGTTATGGAGAAAGGGCTGACCCTCCTTAGGCTGAGGTTGTTGTTCTGAAGCCCATCATTGTTCTGAAGCCCATTTCACAGAGAACCAAGATTCTCAATTAGACTTGATTCCCTTTTATAACCTCAACCTCTCAGTTGCCATTCTTTCTTTCAGTTCTTAAACATGCTTCTCGCTCATCTTAATAACAAACAAGCAAAATCCTCAGGACTCCCTTCTCCCGCTTCCCTCTCCTGGCCAGCCATGTCCTATCCATGTCTCCATTTTGCATTCACCCTTGACTTGACTCCACCATCTGCCGCTATTGCTTGGCTAACACACCACTTGTGTCCTGGGCCATCCACGCCAGCACAGCCCCAGCATGGACCCCACCTCCTGATCTGCCTTCCTCGTGCTCGCCTACATGGCTTTCCAATGTGGGCATTCTCAAGGCTCTGTTCTTACCCTCTAGTTCTTACTTGCCCCACCCTTTGTCTTTATTAGTATTTGCCCTACTGTTCCTCTTTCTTTCCTAGAAGTTCTCCTCTACTTTGATGCTTCAAATTGCTACATATAAACTGAAGGCTCCCAGAAGATTGCTCTCTACCAGATCTATTCAACAGAACACTCAACAACCCCAGCTTTCAAGTCTCTCTCAAATTCAATATACCCAAGCTGAAATCACGATCTCCCCTACAGGACCTCTGTCTATGGTCTCCATGTTGGTGACGAGTGTCATGCCCCATCTAGTGGGTTAGCTCAAGCCCTGGCCATCACCCTTGGTCTCTTCCCTCTTCATCCCCCTTAAGCAAGGTTGCCCACATCTTCAAGGATTTTTACCCTCAAGTATTTCTCAAATCCCTTTGGTGAACTGTATCTCTGCAATCTCACATTATTCCAAATTGTCCATCAAAAGTGCAATTCTTGTCACCACTTTCTCTTAAACCCATAAATGATCCTCCACAGATCTGGTGATAAAAACCACAATTCCCGGTAGCCTCGTTAAAGCCCCTGGATAATCTTGCCCTCTCCATCTCCCCAGCAGTGGTCATGACTCACTCCCCTTTTCCTCTACTCTCCAGCCACGCTAGCCTCTGTCCTCCATGGAGGGAAATGAGTGTCGTTTTCTTTGGATGCTCTGTTCTCAATGCACAGCACAGTTGCTGCCACATCATAGGCACTGGAACAATATCTGTTGATCAAATGAATCTGAATTCCCGAAGCCTCAGTTTGCCCATTTATAAACTGGAGCTGATGATAGCAGCTAATATTTAGAATGACTTTATGAAGATGCTACCGGATGGCACTGGCAAGATACTCAGTGGAGTCTAGCACATCACTGGGGCACTGAACAAAGATAATTATTTAAATGATGATCCTGTGGTCCAAGCTCCTTGGGAGGCTGAGTCAGGAGGATTGCTTGAGCCCAGAATTCAAAACTGCAGTGAGCTAGGATCACACCACTGCACTCCAGTCTGAGTGACAGCCTCAAAAAAATGATGGTACTGATTAAGAATAAAGAAAAATTGATCAGGTGCACAAATTCATAGGACAAAATCCAATTTATACCAGATGATCAATTAATGTTATTGCAAGCAGAAGCAGAATCTTACAGGGTTTGTGAATATCACCCCCATATTTGTATATTTGAGAGGATAAAAAAGAAGTCCATTTTGATAGGGAAAAGAACAGATTTGGCACTTAAAGAACACCCCGGCTCTGGTTCAAATGGTCTTTGTGACCCCTGGCAAGTTGCTAACCCTTAGTGGGCCTCCATTTCCTTGAACACTAATTGGGTGTATTGGTCTGGAGAGGTATCTGAATTCTCCAAAGACTTCTAGGAGTGATCCCTTAATCCTGGGTAGGATTGGCCATGACTGGGGCTGGGGCAGTCAGGGCCTCCCCTCTGCTTCACTCAGAGCAGGTCCCATTTTATGTTTCTATATTAAATTCTGGAACAAAGGGTTCTGTGTCTAAAAACCCAGTGGTGATACATAAAATGTGGGACTGACGGATGTTTGCTTCTGTCAGGATTCTGTGTGCTGCAAGTCAAAGAAAGCCCCACCCAAACTGGCCTCAACAGGAAGAAAATGGCCACTCACAAGACGTCTCCCAGGCTCAGGTTCATGTCTGCGCGGCTCCTGCACCTGCTTCCTTCCTGCCTGTCTCTCGCCAGGTGCGGCTGTGGCACCCACTGACACCTGCCCCTCAGTCCTCCTATCCACAGGCGGCCGTCTGGTCAGGCAACATCTGCGGAGGAGCCAGTCCTGGCACCGTAATCCCAAGGTGGCCCTGAGTCACGCGTCCACCCCTGATCCAGCCACGGAGCCCTGGGGTGCACAAGGTGCTGCTCACGTCAGCTCGGGGTTCTGCTCCCCACTTTAGGGCTGAGGATTGAGCCTCATGTGGGTTATGTGACCTGAGGGTGTGAGGAATAGGGCTCCTCAAGGGAAATTAGAAAATGGTGACTAGACGGATAAAGAAATGCTGCAAGTGAAACCAAAGCTCAAACATTCTGATGCCTGGATGACTTTAAATCCTCAGAAGAATCTCAATTCCCTCAGGCAACTTCAGTGGAAATTGCTGCTTCAGCTCCAGCCACCAAATAAAGCCTCCCCCTGACCCACGAGCACCTCTGGACTAAAAAATTTAAACTTAAATCTCCAGGCCCTCGGAAAAAGCCAACCAGCCTTCTCTTAACTCAAACCCCGCTAACAGAATAGTCAGGAAATGAACAAAGCCCTCCGGAGTGCTGCTGTCGGCAGAATTCCGACTGTCACATCTTCCCTTCTCCGGGCTGTTTGCTCTGACTCTTATCCGCTCTATCTTGAAGAGCTTGACAAGTTCCTTACCCATTCAAGCAGCTCCCTCGCCATTACATACTTGCTGACCTAGAATATTAGTCTTTTGTGTGCTACTATATCAAAAGCTTTCTTGAAGTCCAAGTAAATTATAGCCAGGCTTCCCTCCTGTTGACTCAGTGCTGTTTCCTTGAAAAATTCTATCAGATCGACCACGCGTGGTTTTTCTTTGGCGAGTTCATGCTGACTACCTGTAATTAAGCCAGGGCGGGCACGGCACCTGCCCAATGTGTGGAGTGCCTGTTCCCCTTTGGCTCCCTCTGAAGCCAAGATGAAGCCAAGAATGCTCCCGAGTAGCATGGAGACCTCTGTGGCCCCTTCTCCGGGGATGCGCCAAGCAGCTCTAGTTCCTCTTACATTTGTATCATGTATTTAAAGGTGTCCTCAGAAATGGTAATTTCAGTTGAAGCAGGAGAAAGCACACGGAATTCGGAAGCTGCAGCCTTCAATCCGAATCCCTTCTCTGCCTTTTAGTAGCTGTGTGCATGGCTATAAAGGAATACCTGAGGCTGTGTCATTTATAAAGAAAGGAGGTTGATTTTGGCTCACGGTTCTCAAGTCTGTACAGGAAGTGTGGTGCTGTCATCTGCTTCCAGTGAGGGCCTCAGGAAGCTTCCAATTACGGCAAAAGGTGAAGGGAGAAACAGGCATATCACGTGGCAAAAGAGGGAGTGAGAGAGGTGAGGGAGATTCTAAGCTCTTTTAAACAGTGAGCTCTCATGCGAACTCATCACCACTCATGACATGGGGAGGGCACAAGCCACTCCCGAGGGAACTGCCCTCATGATCCAAACACCTCCCATCAGGCCCGCCTCCAACACTGGGGATCACATTTCCACGTGAGATTGGGGTGGGGACATACATCCCAGTCACTTCATTATTCTGGGCAAGTCCCCAAATGTCTCCGAACCTTGGTTTTCTGCCTGTCAAGTGGCACTGATAATGACACCTGGTGTGTGGGGTCATTCCCCGAGTTGAATGAGTTAATGAAGTTATGCAAAGCGTCTTATCGAGTCATTCATTCAACAGTCTGCCACATTATAAGGACTCAATCAGTGGTGGCATTTACTTATTTCTGCAAGTCAGATGCTTCCCCAGGCCATTTCTAATCTTATTTCCCATTGCCATTTTTTTCACTCCATATGACCTTAAATATCCCACCCCCTCCTCCGTTTTGTGTCATGTTTAATGGAGAGAACATTTATTCCACAATCTTTGCATTTGCTAGGAAAGAACTGCCCAAACCCTTCGGTTTCACTCTCCACCACGTATCCTCAGGGAGGAACAAGGTTTTCTGAATAATGAGTTCGGATCTTGGCATGTTCAGGTCAAGCCCTCTTTGTCTTTGTAATCGCCTCCCTGCAGCAGCAGGAAAGCTTGGGTCTACTCTTGGTGTGCCCAGAGTAGTCTCAATTTTTGGCTTTTTTTCTGGAATAATTCTTACTAGCACCTTCTTTTGGTCTCAGTGTGCCCCCTTTTGGGTGGTAAACTCCAGTCACCATGTATCTTTGTCATGCGTTAAAAGTGTCTGTTTCTGGCACAGCGGGCAGCTATCCAGTTGTGTCTGTGACCAGGAAGGCAACTATACTTAACTCAGGGGTGGGTAGTACTGTGCTTACTAGGATTCTGTAAAAATGGTGACCTTATTTTTTTAAGTCTCTAGCTGCCCAGCTCCTGTGTAGCTCTTTATTGGGGTAGGACTCAGGCAGGAAGAGAACGCTAGCGATCCTCCTACACTGTCTGGAATTCATGTCCTCCAATTCCTATCTTATCCTACTCTTTAATTAGACTAAATAAAATGCTACCCATGATGTCTTTCCTATGCCATGCCTCCATTGTCCATGAGCTTGGAGTAGCACCTACTTCCTCTGAACTCCCAGGCGGCCTCCTCTCTTCCTCTGGGTGATACTTGTCCACTTATCCTACACAGCTGTATCATTCATGCATATACAGTTAAATTTGTTCACTTGCTCTTTCAGGGCCAGTCCTGTCGTGGTCCACTTGTAAATTCTGTATAGTCATCATGCGTATTTTGCTGATGGGATGCAGTGGAAAACAATTTCTTTATGTGAATAAGTGAATGAACCAATGAATGAACTGGTTTGGTCTCCAGGAGTTGTGATTACAGCAGTACACGTTACCACAGCTTTGTCCTTCGGTAGCAGGCTGGTGCTTCATTCTAGTCCATCTGGGGGCTTGCAATTGTGCCTGCCTCAGCTCTGCAATTTATAAAAGTTAGACTTATGAATAAATACCATGAACAAGGACTAACTGTTTTAAAGATCGCTAGCTACAGAAAATGCTCTGTGTTCATTAGGAGTTGTTAGGTGGGAGTAATAGCAGCCCAGATCCAGCTAGCTAACCGAAAAGGGTGTATCAGTTGACAGTGCATCCAGGGAGTATTGTGCAAGAGAAGGATGCGAGGTAATTGGATGTCAGGAGTAACTGGACGTGAGGATTTGGGGGCTGCCAGGAGGCACACCCCTTCATTGTTCCCCACAGGCTTTGGTTTCACTCTTTCTCATCGCAGACTCTCTTTCTCCAAACAGGGGGGAAAATGGCTACCAACTACCCCAGGTTTTAAGGTGTCTGCTACTCAGTCATAGGAGAGATTGCTCAGGTTCTAGCAGTGTAGGAAGGACTCTGATGGTCCCAACCAGTGTTGCACCCACTTCCAGACTATCACCTGTGGTGGAGGGTGGGATCTGGGAAGGAAGTAAAAGGAGCTTGGGAAGGGCCTGGCAGCTCTAGTGGGGACCAAGCAGATAGGAGAGGGGTGGGTGTGGAGGGGCAGTTCTCAGAAGGAGGTGCTGGGGAAATGGAACAAGGGGTGCCAACAACAGATTCTTCAATAACAGCATTTATGCCATTGTACTCTTCAGTGCCATGCATTGGGCATTCGCCCCGGAGTGCTGGGAGTGAAGGAGGGGCAAGAAGGACAAGAAGGAGACAGAAAAGCACAAAGCTAAGGAGGTAAGAACTGATACCCATTGACGATGAATGGCCCTGAGAGCAGTGGGTCTTGGAAATGACAGGGTAAATCAGGACTCTCTTTAGGACATAACTAAGGCCACCTGAGGGTGAATATGTCATCATCCTTACAAGTTTGCATTACAGCCTCTCAATCAGCCGGTGTTGCAAGACATTAGGGCTGGAAATCCAAAACTCAACCTCACAGACACCACCTCATGTTATTCAAGCCCTCCCACGTCCCTTTGCACGACTTGGTTGAATGCACCAAAAGCTATCATTTGTTTAGATAGCACAATGCACTCCACGCAGGGCCTTCCTATATCAGTCCATTTGGGATCCGTCTCCATGTAATGGGCAGGAAGAGCAGGCATCATTAGCCCCATTTTACAGACAGGGAAACCAAGGCTCTGGAGATGAATGACTTGCAGAGGGACAGAGAGCAGGAGAACCACATAGTGTGGATGAAAGAACCCACATCTTTCCACTTGGATAGGCACAATAATGCTAATAGAATGAATTAGTGAATAAGAAAAACATGGGTTTTGGAATCACCTATTAGCTGGACAACTTTGGACAGGCTACTCGATTCTCCTTCCTTGGAACCTCGGTTTCTCCAACACCAAACGATGGAGATGGCATCTAATTAGCAGGATAGGGTGATGCTCAACAAGGGTGGCATCAAGTGCCTGGATCACTCAGGCTCAATAACTGGTGGCTTCAGGTTTAAGTGATGGAAACTGGATTAAAATCCAGGTCTTTCACCTAGTGGACCTGTTGTTTCCACTTCACTCTTCCTCCTGCATTTTATCCTTCCTCCTCGCAAGCAATGAGTATGATTCTTCAGTGAGGCTTTAGATGCGAATAATCATGGTGTCTGACTCTGTGCACCTGAGAACATCTGACCCACCCCTCTGCACCCTCCTTGTATCATCACTTGCTGAGGGACAGTACACAGACCCCAAGACCATTCCTTTCCTGGCCAAAGACAAACCTCAGAAGTTGTGTGCATGGTTTATCACTGTGGACCCTGGACCAGAAACACCAGTTATGCAGTGTTGAGCCCTGAGAATGTGGCAACATGATTCCCAGGCAGCACATAAGTTCATCCTGACAACGGTTCTCAAAAGAAGTTACCTTTTTTTTTTTTTTTTTTTTTTTTTTTTTTTTGAGACGGATTCTTGCTCTGTCACCCCGGCCGGAGTGCAGTGGTGCAATCTCAGCTCACTGCAAGCTCCGTCTCCCAGATTCACGCCATTCTCCGGCCTCAGCCTCCTGAGTAGCTGGGACTACAGGCACCTGCCCTCCCCACCCCCCGACTGATTTTTGTATTTTTAGTAGAGACGGGGTTTCACCGTGTTAGCCAGGATGGCCTCGATCTCCTGACCTCGTGATCCGCCCACCTCAGCCTCCCAAAGTGCTGGGATTACAGGCATGAGCCACTGTGCCCGGCCAGAAGTTACCATTTTTATCTTGATTTTTTAGATTATATAACTAGTAACCAGCCAAGGTACAGTGTGAACCCTGACATTCAATTCAACCAGCTGTGTTTTAACCACTCTGTCATTCTGCGTTTAAGGACTTTGTGTCCTGGGACAATAGATACTTGGCTGCCAACCAGGGAGGACTCTTCTAATAAGGAAGAGCCATTCTCTGCTTTGGTGCTGGTGGGTAGGGGCAGTAGAGAGCCTCTGTAATGGCTGAGCTGAGTGTCCTGTCTGCCAGGAGGGAGGGGGACGGCTCAGAGCATAGTGAAAATTGTAGACAAAACTAAAAACGAGGCTGGTCTTTCCTGTACATCGAGCACATGGGCTTAAGCTTCTTTCTTGTCACATGCTACATCTAGTCATTCAAGCTCTGATGTTTGCATGTGGCTGGTCACACTCAACTTACCCTTGCTATACCTGAATGTTGCTTTTAATCAATGGCTATGTCACTGAAAACTTGAACACGTTTATAAATTTAATCCATAGCTAAACGGTATTAAAATGGGCAATACCGTGGCAAGAAATTATTTTTAAATAATCCCCATAGTGATAATTTTAGAAAGTGATAAATTCGGCTCTTATAAAAATGCATGCCTTGTAATATATATAATGCAGCTTCATAAACACACATGAAAAGTGCTTAATACATATATGTGTTGAATGAACAAAGGAAAACATGAATGCTTTAAATTTTCTTATTCAACTTGCTCACCCTGTTTTCCAACATCTACTAAGATTTTCACACATACCATTTTTTTCAAATCTAATAAAAGTTCTTGTTTATGGTTTGAGTCACTGTGTCTTTGCAAAAGTGAGATCTGTTGGTATCTTAAAGAAACATATATGCTCCTTGGAAACAAAACGAATCTCTTAATCTGAACACCAAGTGTTAATTCATGACAGCCTAGAAAAAAAAGAAAGAAAAAGAGAAGAAAAAACATACACATAGCATTAAAGTCAACACTAAGGGATACTTCACTGAAGGCAAATTCCACTGCATGTGACATTATCTTCTGTCTTATGAATGGCAGTCAGACCTTGAACATGGAACAGAAGCAAAGATGATTTATAGATTGCTAGTGTTGTTTATTGTCATGTTAGGAATTCTCTCTGCATAGTGGGATTATTGCACTTCTTGTTGATTAAAGGTTCAAGACATCATCTCAGAGTCGTAATGGTATCAGTCAGGCTGAGCTGAATTCATATAGAAATTCAGTTACCATCAAATTTGCAATTGTAAATATTTTCAGAGAGAATTGGGTGAAATGAGTAGCACCGTTTTTCATTATCTGTGTGAACTAACGTGCCCTGTGCTGCAGAACAAAGTCTGTGGTAAGAGGATTCCAAATGAAACCCACAGCAAGTGCGTCTACCACACTTCCAGAAGTGTCACATGCGAGGTTTGCTAGCACAGTGTTTGAAAGCCACCTAAGCTGACAGCTGACACCTAAGCCCATAGCATGACAGGTTCTCTTGGCCTAGAACAGTTTCTCAACTGGGACATTGTAGGCATCTGGGCTCAGATGACCCGTTTTGGGGGCTGTCCTGTGCACTGTAGGATATAAAACTGCATCCCTGGCTTTCATTCGCCAGATGCTGGCAGCAGCTGCCCTGCACTTGCGGCAACCAAAACTGTCTCCAGCCATTGCCAAATGCCCCTTGGCGCAGAATCGCCCAAGGTAAGACCCGCTGGTTTAGTCACACATCCTTTCACCCTGTCCTGGTGTCGCTGGACATTGGGCCTCAGCATCGGCTGACCCAAAATGAAGGCAGAGTACAAATATAAAGTCACCCTGAACCAATGAGTCTGCACTCGGCAAGTGGGGTTTTCTCTGTTCCTATGCAGAGAAATGGACCACGGAGGTAACTCCAGATCACCCAGTGCCCCTCTTCTTCCTCACTGCCTGCCTCTGAAACAAGGACATTCTCGGTGCCACACAAGTTGCCAAAGGTCTCTTGTGCCCTTGCACTTCGCACGTGTTGAGGCTATCAACGCTCAGAACTCACCCCGGATAGGGCTGCTCACTGCGGTCTCCAGCACCCAGCACACACCTTGGCACTTATGGCTACTCTGCAAACCTTCTCTGAATGAATGTGGCACCTGAATATGGCAGTCAGGGACCCTTTAAGATCCTCTTTTACCCCTTCATCACTTTACCTTGACAACTGTGTTAAGCCAGGATGAATGGAAAGTCCAGAAATTTTGCAAACTGCTTTCCATTTACTCCTTCCTTTCACCTGGTGCTTCTCAATCTATCCTATCAACCTATCTGTGGTGAGAAAGCTTTTTTTTTTTTTTTTTTTTTTTTAACAATTTCCAATCCTTCATGGATCAATACTTTTCAGAAATACAATCAGTCAATCGATTACTATAAAATAGAACGGTAAAATAAAACTGTAAAAACAAAAGCCCATTTTAAATATTAGTAGATTCAAAAGAAACAAAAAGCTCAGTCAATTTGTTATAACAGTTCCTAAACTCCTACTCTGAATTTCTGTGCCTGTCTCCCTTGGATAGTAACAAACAGTTTGCAGATCCCAGCAGGTCGGGGACCACACTTAAGCAGTCTTTCTTTAACTGACTTTGCTGGTTTGGAACATCTAACTAGCCAATGTCTCCAGTACTTTTGATTAATGGCCATATATGGCCCCAATCAAGATCCAGATTTCTGTTTGGTGTGCAAAAGACTAGGATCCTTTTTTTTTCTTGATATTTGAAATGTTTCAACCATAGAAAAGTTTAAATAACAGTAATAATAACAGTAAAATAAACATGCAGGCAGATGCCCTTCCTACAGATTCAGCAATTGTTAATATTTTATCATACCCTCCCCCTGCCAGCCCCCTGCATCCCAGGAAACTTGTCGGTCCCAGTCTACTTCTAGTACTTACCTCTAGCAATTTTTGTCATTAAAGCAATTCTCCACTCACTTGTCTACCATCTCTATTGTTTCTGCTCCATACCCTACATGGGTACAGGATGTGGACAGGAAATTCAGAAAAGAAATCTGAACAGTCAGCAACTGCAAAAAATGGTTACTCCACCTCAGAAGAAGTCAGGGACCCACAGGTGAAAACAGCAATTTTGGCACACAATACTGACAATATGAACTGAAGATGGATGTCTCTGAGAGCGGGGAGCATTTGAGCACAGGGCAGTGTCCAGAGCTGTTCAGGAGTAGTTAAATTGGCACACACGTGTGCAGGGCAGATTATTGACATGTTTCAGATTCAAGTGTATGTATGCTCCAACCCAGCCATCCAGTCCCCAGAAAACCTCTGAAGGAAGATACTTTATGTTCTCAATAGCAATTATTTGCTGGGAGAGAAAGATGAATAGAAGAGAATGAAGAAAGAATACATTTTATGCTCTACATTTCCTGAAGTTGGGAACTTCTATCCTGAGCGTGAATGTATTACTGTGTAAGTTTAAAAATAAATAAGTGTATAGGGAGGTGGCTAATGGACTATTGCTAATAATTCAGAAAAGAAGTAAAAATTATTTCTTAAAATCAAAACAACACTAGTTTAAAATATAAATGAAGATATTTAAAATGTGACTGAACAAAGGCTAAAATATATTTGTATTTATATGTTAATATAATATATACATATAATTAAATTTATTTATAACTTGTAAAAGTTTGAGGCAGTTGTGGTAGGGAGAAGGACGTTTAACAGCTGTTTGTGAAAATTTAAATGGATACCATATACCTGCCGGGCCACATCGAAATACAAATTAAAATGTTTAAAAATGCCCATAGCTTTCCTCCCAGAAATTTATCTAAGATTAGAGTCTAAGAAATAATTATAGAATATAACATGTACAAAGATTTATGTTAGAAGATATATGTGGCATTATTATTTATAATAGAAACAAATGGGAACCATCGAATATTCTTTATTAAGAAGTTGGTGAAACACACGATGGTATTATATTATGATTGAATATTACACTGTAAGTCATTAGGAATAATATAAGAAATATGTAGGACATTGGAAAATGCACAGTACTTTTTTTTAAAGAAAAGAGCTATGGAGCTGAAGTGGTAGGATAATCTGTTAGTAATCCATGGTCATCTACAGGGAAAGGGATTGGGGTGGCTTCTATTTTACTGTTGTGGCCTCTGTATATACAATACTTGTGTTCAGGATAAAATACAAAGCTTCAAAACAAACTTGGAAGCAGGAATCAACCTTCTTAGTCACCAAGCTTCCCCACAGATGGCACCCCGGCTGGCTTTGGCTCATTTACCCCAAGGAAAGTCCTGGTGCTGAGCAGCGAGGAACAGGTGGATGAGAGGAGCCCCAGCCTCAGAGAACCCAAGAAAAGACCCCACATCTCTGAGACACCTAGGGTCATCCTCCTTTTTCTTTTGCAGTGTGTATGTGGGGCTGCTTGTGAGTGGGAATTATAGGCAGATGTAGAGGTTAGTGTATAATATGTTTTAGTTAAGGGCTGGAGAAGAAAAAAGACAAGATTCACTTTCTCTGGTTTCAGAGATACCAGGAGATAAGAATGATGGAGTCTGGAGTCATAGGTAAGGAATGAGGGCCTTTCAAAAGATAGACTGAATCTTCAGGATGGCTCCCAAACCTTAGGCTTCTCTCATGAGACTCTTGCCAGTTACTCCAGTCCAGGAGCCCTCTTTCTGGTCCACAATCCTTCTGTCCCTTCACCAGGAGCAGCGAGCCTCCTGACCTTGGTCTCGGCCTTTGGAATCCTCAAGCAGCAGACCCAGAGCTGCTTCCGACCTCTTGCCTGTCTCTGACCCCAACCCTCATAAGCCCTTTCCTTTGAACTCATTTTAATGGCATCTTTGGTCATCCCTAAACGGCCGTCTTTTCTTGCCCTCTTTCTTGTCAACACATTTTATGTCTGGTTGTTTATAGTCCCCTAAGTATCCAGGGATGGCAGGACCCAGGGGAAGGAATTGGGCTTGGGACACAGCAACCTGAACCCATGCCAGGTCCCCTGTCACCAGCCCCAGGGTATCAAGGTCAATTAATCTCTGCTACACATTTTCCTCGCCAGGGAAATGGGGACTTGCTGTTGCTTGCAGTACTGTTTTAGGAACTGGAGGTAAAGCATAGTGCTTGGATGATAAATTGTATTTATTGTTATGATCACTATTTCCAGATGAATGTCCTGTGGGAAGTTCAATACAGTGCCCGATGCTAGAAGCAAGTCTGACCGTATCAGCTATTCCAGGAAGATGTTTCCCCATATGCAATCCATGGAACATGTTAATGGCTGTTGCCTTGGGGCACTGGGAGAATTATACTTCCAGCTTTCACTTTTTAAAATGTATTTTACACATGTTTGTACACAGACACCAAGCACTGTTGTTCCTGTCACTATATGACCATCTATATTAGAAAACTAATCGAATGCTCACAGAAGGCTTACTATGTGCCAGGTTCTATTCGAATGCTTTATATATTTAATCTTTATTTAATCCTTTAGGACTACTATTGTTGCCATCTTACAGATAAAATGGCTGAGGTACAGAGATGTTAAAGCATTTTCCCTGGCACACAGCCACTATATGACAGAGCCAAGATTTGGATAGAGGCGTCCGGCTTGTGCCCACCACACTCCACCACATCCCAGTTACCCAATAGTGAACCTCATGGATTCCAGACAGCATTGACCAATGGCCCTCAAGTGGATGCTGCCTGCTGATTGACCACTGCTCTGCATTGTGTATTTTGTCTGAATATTTCAACATATGTTTGTGGCATTATTCAACATTTATGGTGTCTTAAATATTTATACTGCACAAATTGGTTCCCCACAGACCTAAGGCTGGAGAGAGGCAGTTTTATCAAAACAACAGCAACTGCAAATGACAAAAATTCTTAAGGTTCTCTGGAACTTCTACAGTGAAAGCTTCTAAGTGAAGAGAATTATGTACAGATTCATTTTCAAAAATATCAAGAGAAGATGGATGAATAAGCAACATCCAAGGTAAAGGCTGTTTTGGAGGAGTTTAATTTTGCTCCTGAATATTGTGAAATGTATAGTTTACATGCTTTTTGTCATATTATGCATGAAGAGGCAGAATGTTTATACCCTTCCCAAATTAAAACAAAATTTAGAAATAGATTTATTTCATCCTGTACTACATATGAGAATAACACTTAGCAAAATCATTTCTAATTTTAAGAAGCTATGTGTTTTAGAAGAGACCCCAAAAGCAATGCTTAATAAAACATTTTGGAGCATGTCCTCTTTTATAACAAAGTACAAAACCTAAAATATTTCTTTATGCTGATATATTTTATTCTCATTAACTTATGCCTAAGCAGATTTCTGTTTTTTGTTCTGTAATAAAGCAAAGTGCATATAAATCAAATTTTTACCATTTATTCAAGTAATTAATTCACCTTTGAGAACTTTTTTGGTGCTGTCTACTTTAATCTAAGCCCGCATTTATATTTCATGAGCTCCTCTTGGTGTTCCATCCACATATCATAATTTTAAAATGTTTCATGGTCAAGTAGGTTTAGAAAATGCTGATCTAGAACTATCTAAAAATGTTTTCTTGCCTTGTAAAAAAGAGGTAAAATTTTTGTTAGCTGAGGACAATTCCACCATCTGTTTTGATGATGTCTAGTTACCAATGGCATAAAATGGCCCATAGATAAAAAAAAACGATTAAGAAAAGCTCCCTCCGAAGAAAATGATGCCCTTGGGTTTTACCCTTGGAAAGATCAGAAGCCACTGGAAGGTTTGGGCAGGGGAGAAACAAGGGCTGACTTAGGTTTTGAAAGAGAACTCTGGCTCTGTTGGAAGGGCATGTGGGAGGGCAAGTTCAAGCACGAGGGACACAGCAACAACCACTGAGGCAGGAGAGGATTGTAGCTTGGTTCAGTGGAGGGACCAGGGAAGTGGTGAGAAGCAGGCAGGTGATAGGGATGGTCTGAAGTATGGGATTGGCTGCAAATTGAATGTGAGATGTGAGGGGGAGAGTGGAGTTGGGGGCACCTAGGATCTTTGCCTTAAGAACTTGGAAATATGGAGTTTCCATTTGCTAAGACAAAAAAAGTCTATGGTTGAATTTTTTAGCTTCAAAAGCTCAATTGGAACATTTTAAGTTTGAGTTGCATCTTAGCTACCTGATTGGGAGCACTGAGTAGGCATCTGCATTGTAAAGGAGAAGGACTTGCCATAGCTATAAAATTGGGGTAGTTAGTATGTAGATGATTTGCCAATAAACTGGATGAGATCCCTCAGGGAAATGACTCGCAAACTTGACTGCATGTAGCAATCACCTGGGAAGCTATGACAACAGACTGAGGCCTCTGTCCCACCCAGGAGACTGACTGCACTGATCTACAGTGCACTGAGAGTTTTCAAGGATGCCCAAGTGATTCTGATGTGCAGCCAAAGTTGAGAATCACTACCTTTGGGATCCAATAGAAATGGAGAAGTGAACAGATCTGAGCTCTGAGCCCCAGGCAATCCAACATTTTTAGGTTAGAGAGATGAGGAGTAACCAGTAAAGAGACTGAAAAGGAGCATCAGTGAGGAGAGAGGATGAGAAACACTGGTGTCCCAGAAGCCAAGTGAAGAAAGAAGGGTGCCATCAGCTGTCGACAATGCTGGGGGCAAAGATATAAAATGAGAACTAAAACCAGACCATTGGATTTAGCAATGGGGGTGTTGATACCTTCCTTTACAAGAACTGTTTTGGTGAGTGGTAGGGATAAAGGCTTGATTGGATAGGTTCAACCGGAAAAAAGAACCGAGGAACTTGGCACGAGTATAGACAACTTTTTGAAGAAAATTAATATAAAGGGGAACAAAGAAATGGGCTGGAGGGGATGTAGCATCCACAGAGTTTGGATTTGGGTCTGTTTCTTGAATTTACATGGGGATTACGCTGCAGTAGGATGCAAAGGAAGGAGAGAAATGTGTGAACTGCTGGGGCCATGTTGCCCTTGAGCATTTCAAAGGAGAGAAACTAGGGCCAGAGTGGAGGGGGTGGACTTGGACGAGAACAGCAGTAACAACAGGGAAAGAAGAGCATACCGTCAAGCTGTACACAGGCTGGCAGGGGTGGGGACGGCAGAATGTGACAGTCCTCTCCTTTCTGCTTCTGTGTTCTTACGGGAAAATGAAACAAGATTTTCGGTGAGGGGGGATGGAGGAAAGGACATCACTGCTTTAGGGAGAGAAAACCAACAGTTTTGAACTCTTGAAGCAATGGGGGAGTCAAAGAATTTGCAGTGAGTCCCAAACTCCAGCACACAACAGAATCACCTGGCACGCTGGTTAAAGGTGAGATTGTGGGGTTTCAGCTCCAGGGTTTCAGGTTCCATAGGTGATGCCTGTACTGTGGCCAGGGGACTTCCCCTGGAGAACCACTGGGATGGGAGGCTGCAGACACCTGCTAGGCTCAAAGAGGGCTCTCTTAAGGGGACCTTATGTTTTCTGGTTGTATCCAGGTAGCCTGGCTGTGTTTTCCTCCAAGTACTTTCAGCTGTGAATGTGGAGGTGGAAGTAAAGATTGAATTTGACCAATTGAGACTTTGCCAGGTAAGTTCAAGTAAATGACAAATATCCTCTGTTCCCAGAAATCCTTGAAAACGTTTTCTCTGAAAACCAAATGAAAATAGCTCACCACGAATAAGAACTTTCCCAGACAGGGCCACGTAGTAAATATGTATTGGCATGTATGTTAAGAAATACTGTTTCATAATTTCAGGGACCACCAGATACAACAAGTCATAACAGCCTTATCCATAACAGTTCTTAGGAATTGCTGGGTTCCATGTGAGTTTTCTTGGACTTTATCAACTATGTAAAGGTGATGTTTATATGGATATATAGATATGTAGATGAGTATGTGCCCATTATGTAGTTTTCCATAGTACAAAAAGCTATGGAAGAATCATGTAAAACCTCAGATTTACCTGCCTGAGTTTCCACTTCTCTATCAATAAAGTGTGCATAATAATGTCTGTTCCAAAGAATTGTAATGATTTAAAAGTCAGTGTTTGTGGAAGTTCAAGGCTAGGCACTTGGAAGTTAGTATATCCTGATACATTTAAGTTACATGGTTTTGATGACCTTGCATCACTCTGGGTCCTGTGCTTCTTGGGGTCTTTCTTGACAACCTTGCTCAGTGGTATCAGAAGGTGGTCAGTATCCAAGAGTGGGCTCTAATTTCCTATCTGCTCTTTCTCAGGAAGCTGATGAAGGCTTGCAGCAAAATGGCAGCTGGAGAAGAGAAGAGAGAAACTTCTGAAAAATACATATGTGTATATATATGTGTGTGTGTATATATATATATACACACATACACACACAAACACATCCACATACATATATACATATATACTTTAAAATTTCCATGTATAGACACATGTATTTTTTTGTTTATGCATGTATGGAGATATATATCTCCAATAAATGGTGTCTAACTTGTTAATGGCCAAAGCACCTTCCCAGTTTTTAGATGAATAAATGGATATTAAATTCTACCCCCAACATGCTGTCTCTGGTAAGCAGAGAGTGATTTGCTTTAATGCGACCCCCAGAGCAAATGCCAGAGAAAAGGCAAGTAGGCAAGGCAAAAAAACTTTATTTACAAGCCAATGTGAGGGAGGGGCGAGGTTCACCGGTCTCCGGCGGTGGAGGCCGACGAAGTCGCTCAGGCGTTCTCGGGCGAGGTTCCTGGGTCCCGCACGAGGAGGGGCCGAGGAAGTTCGCACGGCGCGCCCAGCGGGAGCGGCTTTTATGTCCTGGGCCCGGGAGTGGGAGGGCAGTGGGTGGGACATAGGCGGGTCGGGGGAGGGGAGGTAGGCGTGGCTAGGTGGGTTCCGGTTCTTCTCCGTCGGAGGTCGGGTTGCGCCTGAGCAGTCGACCCGTGTCTTTCCCGGGCGTGGGAAAGTGGACGGTGAAGAACCCGGAACTGCGCCATCTTGCCTCCGGTTGTCCAAACAGAGAGTTTTTGAGTAAGTTCGTTTTGGAGTCTTAAGCTGTCTCCTAGGGTAAGTCCATTAGTTATCAGATAGGATGGAGTACCAGAGACATTGCCTGACTCCTTAATGAGTTTCCCATAAATCTGGGCTATTCAGTAGAGGTCGAATTGATAACCACTAAGAATGAATATCAATGCCTTCTAGAGTTCTACATGGAAAGTGATTATAACTACCAAATGGCCTCTACCTTATCATGCTTTCAGGAAAATTGGTACTTCAAATGCTCATAATGGCTAACTTGAAAATCAGGAATTTTTTATTATAGTTATTGTCAGTGAATCAAGACATAGAGTCCTCTGACAACGTGCTTTATGCGTCGGAGAACTAATTCTTAATTATTTGTTCCCTTAAATGTATAGTTAAATTATTTTCCTGAAGCCATTTTGTGGTGTTTTGTTCTGGATCTGGAATTTTCAGATTTAAAAACTTTTGAAACTTCTCTTTCCCCTCAGTCTATTCCACCTTAAGACCTGAAGTGCAATGTAGTTGTATTTCTGGCTTTCCTGTAGATGAAAGCACTGACTCATTGGAATATGGCCCAGAGTAAGGATTTGAGAGGACTTGATGTTCTCTCTGTGCAAAAAGTGATAGAGGATCCACAATACTTCAGAACTATTCCATCTGATTTGTGTTTAACTGGGCAAGACAAGACAGGCTCTCCCATACTCAAATAATTGTCCAGTAAACATGCACACTGGGCTATATTCTAGCCCCTCCCCTTCTGAAACAAATGCCATCACACCTTGTCATGAAACTGTTCTATGATGATCTTTCCCAACGTTTTGTCTCAGTGATGTCTGTAATTTTTTTAATTTTCATTTTTGAGATGGAATCTCACTCTTCCCCCCAGGCTGGAGTGCAGTGGCATGATCTTGGCTCACCACAACCTCCGCCTCCTTAGTTCAAGCGATTCTCATGCCTCAGCCTCCCAAGCAGCTGGGATAACAGGCACCCACCACTACAGCTGGCTATTTTTTGTATTTTTAGTAGAGACGGGGTTTCACCATGTTGGCCAGGCTGGTCTCAAACTCCTGACCTCAGGTGATTCACCTGCCTCGGCCTCCCAAAGTGCTGGGATTACAGATGTGAGCCACTGTGCCGGGCTGATGCCTGTTGTTTTAAAAATGAGTTCTGAGAAGCTGTCTTATTCAAATGTTGTGTACCTTCTTTAGTGATTGGATGGAAAAATCCATGCAGAAGAGGAAAGCTGTTTTATGCAAATTGCAACTTCTACTAATAGGACTTAAGGGAAAGGGACGCCCTTTGTAAAAAGAAAAAAAAAAAGTAAAAAGAGAATTACCATATTCTTTGATTGCAAAGAACCAGCTTTGGGGATTTGCACTTATAAGTCTAATCATGATAATATTTAATCATAAGAGTTGCGGTCGATCGTTTTATTGCTCCCAATTATTCACTGCCCTCCCTGTAGTGGGATTACACTTTCCTGCCCTTACTAACACCAAGCTTATCCACTGGACTTGCGTGGCTTAATAAAATGTGAGTGGAAATTGTGAGCGCCATCCTCCTAACCACGGCACAGAGTCCAACGGGATGCCCCAATCCTATGCCAGGCCCCAGGTCTCACTGCACTTTTCCGCACACACAACTAGCCAGAGAAAGAGCCAAGCCGCAGATGGTTTCTGGCGACGTGAGTGAGAGCTGAGCCTTATCACTACTAGGCTCAGAAGCTGGAGGTGTTTGTCACCATAGCATAGCCGAAAGGAAACCAATAGAACAATAACATTAATTTATGTTGAACCAGATATTCTTTCCAGTGTGTTTTCTGTATTAATTCACTTAATCCTCACAGCAGCTCCATTACTATTTGTATTTTGGAGATGAGGAGGCTGCGGCCTGGAGAGTAGCCAACAGCAGAGCCATTACCATCACACAGGCTGGAGAGTGTCACATCTACCATCTGAGCCACCAGCCTGTCCTTTGAAGCAGGGCAGGACACCTGCTGGAACAAACAGCAACCTCTCCCTTTGACTCTTTCAAATACAAGAGATGTTCTCATGGAGGAATGAAGTCGCTGGCAAAGCAGGAGAACCAGACACGGAAAGCCAAACATCTGGAGCCTAGCACTGAATTTGGGAAATATTTTGTACCTTAAACTATATGTGCCAGGATACATTAAAAAGGAAAAAATTAAAGGGTGGAAAACCTTGTGGGTCTCTTCCAGTTCCCAGCATCCATATATCAAGAACCTTGAAATTTAAATTAAAATCCAATGGATGCAGGTGACCAAGAAAGGTATCAAATAATACCCAAGTGTTTTATCTTTTGCTGATTGATGAGTTTGTCATGAAGGTTTTCTTCTCAATAAAAAGAGCTCTATATTTTAAAATAAACTTTTAATTTTAGAGTAATTGTAGATTTAATGAAAAGTTGCAAAGAGAGTACAGAGGGTTCCTGTTTATCTATACCCCAGCTTCTACAGTGTTAGCACCTTACATGCCTGTGGGATGCTGATGAAAACTAAGACATTGCTATTGGTGCATTACCCACGCTTTGGGCAGATTACAACAGTTTCTCCAGTAATGGCCTTTCCTGCTCCAGATGCAGTTCAGTGTCCTACTTTACTGGTAGTTCTCATAGCTCCTTTGTCTCTGGGTTCTTTCCCTCTGCTCTGTGGGCATGTGGTGGGTTTCTGGAGAAAAATCCAGGGCTGGGCGTGGTGGCTCACAACCGTAATCCCAACACTTTGGGAAGCCGAGGTAGGCGGATCACCTGAGGTCAGGATTTCGAGACCAACCTGGCCAATATGGTGAAACCCCGTGTCTACTAAAAATACAAAAGTTAGCTGGGCATAGTGGCGCTTGCCTGTAGTCCCAGCTACTGGGGAGGCTGAGGCAGAAAAATCACTTGAACCTGGGAGGCAGAGGTTGCAGTGAGCCGAAATCACACCACTGAACTCCAGCCTGGGTGACAGAGCGAGACTCCGTCTCAAAACAAAACAAAACAAAACAAAAAAAACCCTGAAAAAACCAGCAAGAGCGTTCCTACCAGCTTTTACAGACATTGTTTGCCCCAGGTAAGCAAAGGTTCACGTAGTTTTCTCCCTGAAGGCACCTGTCTCTCCAAACTTCAGGTTGGCTACTTGCTTTTTTTGTTTGTTTGTTTTTTGGTTTGTTTGTGTTTGTTTTTTGAGACAAAGTCTCGCTGTGTTGCCTAGGCTGGAGTGCAGTGGTGTGATCTCAGCTCACTGCAACCTCTACCTCCTGGGTTCAAGCAATTTTCCTGCTTCAGCCTCCTGAGTAGCTGGGACTACAGGCATGCACTACCATGCCCAGCTAAGTTTTGTATTTTTAGTAGAGACACGGTTTCACCGTGTTGGCCAGGCTGGTCTCGAACTCCTGACCTGAAGTGATCTGCCAACCTAGGCCTTCCAAGTGCTGGGATTACAGGCATGAGCCATCACGCTGGGCTGCTTGCTTTTTGACCTCAGTTCTCTGATGGGTTCAATCCAAAGCGTGCACTTGTAGTGTGTCCAGTTTTATTTCTTATAAAAATGGGAGTGATGCTTATTCTAGCTCTCCACAACTTCAAACTGAAACCAGCACCACTCTACCTCTTTTTTGTAAAAACAAGCACATCTTTGGTCTAGAAATGTCAGTCCTAGAGAATGTAAGTGGACAAATGCCGAAAATATATGTAGAAAGTTGTTCATTATAAGTCATAAAGTATAATAAAAACGTTGTAATAGTAAAGAACTAGAAACAACTTAAATGTGAATAAGAGGCTAGATTGATAAATTATGACACAATTATATATTTGCTGTGTGTCACTCACAGTAACGTGTAGCTCTGTGACTATCAACATGGACAAATACTTCTGACAGATTATCAGGTGAAAATTTAGACTCCAAATTGCACACCTGTCTCCTAAGCCCAATAGCATGCACTTGAATGGGTTCATGCGTGACTGTGTGCTCATGTTTGTAGGCAGCAGTTATTTGCAGAGGGTGAGAAATATAACAATCCACTTTACTGAAACGCTAAAAGCAATTGCCAATTTATGATAGGATTCTACAGAAAATTGTACTTTATGCTTTTCTTCACTGTTCAGTTTTTTAGAATATGTATTTAGAAATGAGTGTGTGTTTAAAATGGGTGTCTATAGAAAAAATCAATTTTCATTTTCAGAAAGAGGGGAAGGGAAAGTCTGTTAGTGTGTCAGCCTGCACGGGAGTTCAGGTGCATGTTTCAGAGGAGTGCAGATGAGCATGCCTTAGCTGCAGTAAATGTATCTACAAGGAATTCAAAAGCCTCTTGGCATAAAGTTTCCAAAGCCAAACTTACAGAAGGGGGCCGAGCAGGGTTGTGATTCTGAGTGCAGGCTCTGGAGTCCACAAGACCCTGGTTCAAAATGTAGCTTTGCCAGTTATGAGCCAATAGCTTTAGGTAAGTGTCTGGAAAAACTGAAATCATTTTTCTATCCTCTTGTTCAACACCGCAATTATTAACACAGAAGACTATTGCACCCAATGTGTGAGGGTTTCTCCTGACTACCAAGCAATCAATTGATTCTTCAGCAGACACCAGGTGGGTGTCCTCCAATTCAATTATGACACCGTCCACCCAGAGATAGCGTCAGACCCCACAAGGTGAGGACTCAGCTGCTAAAACTTCCCCGACTCCTTCAGAATCAGTCATAAGTCCAGGCCTTTGGAACTTCTGACAACAGGCCCCAAGTTGGGATTTCTAGGACCTTCTCTTTTGTGTTCAGTTAATTTGCTAGACTGAATCACAGAACTGAAGGAAACACTTATGTTTACTAGCTTATTAATATTATAAAGGATATTGCAAAGGATCCCGATGAAGAGATGTGTAGGATGAGGTATGGGGGAAGGAGTGCAGAGCTTCCGTGCCCTCCCTGAGTGCCACTCTTCAGGACCCTCCTTGTGTTCAGCTACCCAAAAGCTCTCCAAACCCAGTTCTCTTAGGGTTTTACAGAGGCTTTATACATAGGCATGATCAATTAAACCCTTGGTCGTTGGTCATCAACCTGACCTTTAGTCTCTCTCCCCTCCCTAGAAGTTGGGGATGGGGCTTAAAGTCCCAACCCTTGAATTATGTCTTGGTCTTCAGCAACCAGCTCCCTCTGGAAGCTACCGTTACATGCTTATGTGCTTATATCATTATAGGTTATCTATCTATATGTAGTTATGTATATTATATCATAAATAATTATATATGTTATATACATATATAATCATATATGTTATATGCTTATATCATATAGATATATAGCATATAATGCATTATATAATCATGTGCTATATATCATATCTAATAGATATATACATCTATATCATATATAATATATATAGTTATGTGCTTAGGCACTTATTATACGCTCTCTGTATACAGAGAGCTCTATGTATACATACATTAAAAAGGAAAAAATTAAAGGGTAGAAAACCTTGTAGGTCTCTTCCAGTTCCCAATATCCATATATCAAGAACCTTGAAATTTAAATTAAAATCCAGTGGATGTATGTGACCAAGAAAGGTACCAAATTTTACCCAGGTGTTTTATCTTTTGCTAATTGATGAGTTTGTCATAAGGGTTTTCTTCTCAATAAAAAGAGCTCTATATTTTAAAATAAACTTTTAATTTTAGAGTAATTGTAGATTTAATGAAAAGTTGCAAAGATAGTACAGAGGGTTCCTGTATACAAAGAGTGTATAATGATATATATGCTATATATAGTATATATAGTATGCATTAGCATACAAATGATACACAGATACACATACAAAAAGATTTGCATTAGCATATAAAAGGATAGTATGTTGAAGACTCCAAGGATTTCAGGAATTGCATGCCAGAAACCTAAACAAAAAACAAATACATATTTCACAATATCACAGTAAATTACTTAAGTTCTTGGAGCTTCAGTTTTGACATCCTTAACTAGCAAGATAAAGCTTTCCTCATGAGGTTACTATGCAGATGCAATGAAATAATGTATGTTCAGCACAGTCCCTGGCACATAGTAAGTGCTCAACAAATGTGCATGAGAGTTCATATTAGCACTAGGTGGTGAGGCCCATTTGTTGTAAATATGGTTTGTGAGATGATGTCACACTTTTCCTCTAAAGGATGGATTTCCTGGCTGGATTTCTGGCTTGCACACTTGTGCAACTTCTAAAAACCCTCCACCAGGGGCACTTGCCTGGGCTCAGTGAAAGTGTCTGTAACTCATTCAAGCCTGTATGGCAGTGCATCCTCCCACTGCAGGCTCAAGGTGGGAAGTTGGAGGACAGCCTCTTTCATAGGCTGCACAGCACATCTGAGGAATAAACAGTCTGAATGTTCTCCCCTATAGAAAAGGAAGCCACAGCTACCATGGTCTCCCCACACCAGTGTATCAATTAAACCCAAAAAAACTACTTCAGGAGGCAAAGAGATGGTGAACAGTACTCTGGCTTGAACCCGTCAGCAAGAGCCACTGCTGACAGCTATGAGAGTGGCAACACAAGCGTGGCTGAAAGACACCCACCGAGGAGGCTTGTGGACTTCTATTCTAAAGGACAGTAAGACATAGATCAGGCTGTATCATCACAGAAATCCACAGCACAGCCTTCCCTCTCCCTCCATCTCACATGAGTGAGAAACCACATTTGTGAAAACAATTAGACAAATCGAGTTTGCAGAATCTTACCCGGACATGGTCATTTGGTCATTTTCCATCTGAAATGCAAGTAGCTAGTGGAGACAGCAGTGTAAGTGGTTGGCTAACTCCTACAGTGCTCATAAGTTAACTAATTATTTCCATGGTCATTAAATCACTCTTTTTCCATCTGTAAAGCCCTCATTAAGGCAAGTTGGGGATGGGGACCACCCTCTTTGCTATGCAGATTTTCCAGCCCGAATGAGCAGATCAGGCCACAGCTGAGGTGGCGATGCCATGTGACAACTCTGCAGAGCGTGAATGATGTCAGCATGTGGGACTCAGCTGGCAGGGACAGCGTGGCATGGGTGGGGGGCACGACCTCTCGTCCCGGGGACCTCTGCACATTAGCCGCCTTCACCACTGGATGGCTGCCTGACGGTGGACGTGTGGACCTTTCTGGTCTCCGTGTCCTCCTCTGTGAAGAGTTTAGAGTTCTTCACTCCTAGGGCCATGGCCTGCAGTGGATGAATGAGCTCCGTGAGGTTCAATGCCCAGCACAAGTAGGCTCAATGCATGCCAGTGTTACTTTGTTTGCAGCGAGAAGCACAGGAGATCCCAGTGGGCCCCAGGTCCTGGTGAGCCTTTGACAACCTTGAAGAATGTAGAGGGACATCCTGTGGCAGTGGGATGGGAACACAAGGATTCCAGAGTAAGATTAGCAAGGGGAGGTGGTGAAGCCTGCCTCCCTGAGAAGCTGGGTAGGAGTCCAACGGAAGAGAAGTGGAAGATGGCTGCATGAGTAGTATGAAGCAGGGTCACCAGTGAAGGAGGCCTTCAAATACAGGATGAAGACCTTGGTATGGGAGCCGGGCAAGGTGGGGTATGCTTGCAGTCCCAGCACTTTGAGAGGTGGAGGTGGGAGGATCACTTGAAGCCAAGGGCCTGAGACTTGCCTGGGCAAGACACCGAGATCCTGTCTCTAAAAAAGCAAAAAATACCAAGTGTGTTTGTGCATACCAGTAGTCTCAGCTACTCAAGAAGCTGAGGTGAGAGGATCCATTGAGCCCAGAAGGTCAAGGTTGCGGTGATCCGTGATTGCACCACTTTGCTCCAGCCTGGGATACAGAGCAAGACCCTGTATCATTAATTAATGAACAAATAAATAAATAAATAAATACTGTCATGGGGACTGGCAAGATAGACTAGTTAGAAGGCCATTAAAGTAAACCACAAACCGAGGGCTCAGGGCTGGTCCAGGAAAGCAAGACGTGTGAGAAGGGAAAGGCCCAAGAGCTAAGGCAGTGAGCAGTAGAAGAATGAACCTCAGTTGAAAACCTCTGTGAACTATGCAACGTCAACAAAAGAAGTCTTTGCATATTTGTCTTGTCCCCAAAGCAGACATAGACAAGAGCACTGTGACTGTCACCAAAAAGATAGCCAGTATAGGAAATACATGTTGGTTGATGCAACCGATGAAGAAAACCCTTCAAGATGCTTATGAACTTTGCTCCAAATCTTACAACACAACTGAAGGGAACCACAACTCGAATGGAGTTACATACGATTTCACTGTCCATTTGTGCTTTAAATGCATTCCATCATAGAAGTCAGAAAAGCTCAAATATTTTAAAATGCGAAGTATTTTTTTTCTTCAATTGTACTTCATTAATCCCTTCCAAAAAGTCTACTTTCAAAGACTCAAGAAGTTAGGTCTCACTTTTAAAGAATAGAGAAAGGGCAGGACTGCCCTCAGAAGCCTCTATGGCCAAACACCAATATTGTCAGATACGAAAACACTGATGAATCAAAGGCTGTTCGAAGCATCTGCCAATTTTGAGGCAAAGCCCTCTTTCCGTACTGATGAGCCTGCTTGACTGACAATACAGTAACTTTTTTTTTTTTCCTCAAGTGAACGCCTTGCACCAGCATCTTAAAATCGTTAGAAGAAATGGGATGAAAATGTTCATTAAAGGTGATGAGGAAATTTGGATGAGACGGAAAACCACCCTGATAAGAAGGGACCGAATCAAAAGCATCAAAGGTAGGGCAGCCGCTCCCTGCAAGGTTGCAGCTGGAAGGAGCCTGTTCAGGTAAGAGCTTAATTAGGGCTGTCAGTCACACTAATTGCCTGTGATTAAATGGTGTGAGTCAGCGGAGCTGGGCATTGGCCCAGAGGTGAGCCTGCTTCATCCATTGTGAACTGGGGACCCGGGATTGGGGATTGGGAGGCTTACCAGTGACGGGCAAGTGACACACGGTGTGCACTCCCAGATCCTTCCACCAACACCCACCCTAAGCACTTGCTTTCTTCAAACAACAGCACTTTGTTTTAGCATCATCACATCATGTGCTGGAAAAAACTTCCAAATAGCCCTTACTTGACGTCCATATTTCCAAGGTTGGGCTCAGATTTCAATGAATAATAAGCAAGCCCCTTGCGATCAGCTATGAAAGATTGGTCGCCTTTGAATGGCAAAGGTTTTCTTGTTTCTTGATTTCTTCACTATCCTGCCTCTTGATAGCCCATGCCGACTCAAATTGCCCAGCTGGTGTTTGAAGACGAGTATTTCTGCCTGAGATCTCTTTCTGTGTTTGTTTTCCCTTCCAAAACCAGTTCTACCTTTTCCCAAGAAATCCCTTGACCGCCATCACTTATCTCCATCAGGTTCCTTATTTCCAAATAGAACTCATATTTGGGGGGAATGCCAGTGTCATTATATCTAATATTATATTATCCAAGAGATATAATATCCAAGAGATATTCCATCACTTATCTCCATCGGGTTCCTTATTTCCAAATAGAACCCACATATGGGGGGAATAGGGCCACTTCAAATCCTTTAGGTGGCTCCTTCCTCACCCTGCCTCTCCCCATCCATCCCTCCTTAGCTGCTCCCTGTTTACTTCACCTCCGTCCAGCACTTAACACACCCTGCCTGAGGACCACTGGAATCCAACTGGACGACCTGCTCTTTGAAAGGCAAATGTCTGTGCTTGGTTCCTGTCTGTGGCCCCACGCTTTTTAAAAAAGTATGCTACATTAAAATGTTTTAAAATCTCTAGAGTCAATGCTCAGGAAATTGTTATTGGGGAACACGAGTACGTACGTTTTTCTGGGCAGAATAGAAAGTCCTGGAGAGGGACGCTGCAAAGGATCTAAAAATGTCTGTGTCTGTTTGCATCTGCTTGTCTTTGATAAGACACCAAGTAAAGCAATACAAATGTTCATCTTCTCAGTCCCGCCTCTGCCTCATGGAGCCTCTGAGGCTGTGACAGCAATAAGGTAGGTGCAGAAGTTAAAGGGAAAAACATAAATTAGGTCATGAGAGGATAAAGAGACGGATTTCCAATAGGCTTCAACCTTCAGAGATGGGAGGGCCTAAATTAAATGGATCATACAAAATTCAATAAACAAGGATTGGAGATGGCAGATGATTTATCCCATTATAATTTGAATTAAGCGGGAGCATCAATAACACCCCTGACCCGAAGATTATTAAGAGACAGCTAATAACAGGAACAGAACCAGCACACAGAGCCATTGATGACTGCTCAGAATTTAGGGCTCAGGCATTTAGGGCTGGGGGATTGATTGCTTGAAAGATAAATTTCATCCTTGGTGCTGCAGAGCAGAGCATGGTGGGGATGAGCAACTAGTGGTGTCCCAGAGCCACCAGCCCACAGCCCACTCACATGTGACCAAGACAGCATCACCTTCCCTTAGGCTAGTGGCGTCCCAGAGCACAGCGTCACCTTCCCTAGGCTTGGTGAAACTTTAGACAGATTCCATCTTGACTATCAGCCCCTCACCTCCCTTTTCATAGAGCATGTACTTAGAAAACGTGCAATTATAAATCCTTTGGAGCTACAAATCTTCCCCCAGATTCTGGCTCATTTTACAATCCAGAAAAGACCTGGAAATTGTCTGGAAATTGTCTCTGTGAAATGTGAATGATGAAGGAGATGGCACTCCAAGCTCCCAGTTTCTGAGAATAGGAGCCTTCTCTGATGGATGCACATTAGAAAACACAGGTGGCCTAATCCGAAAAGAACGTTTGCAAGCTCAGGAATAACTCGGCCTGCTGGTCACATCTCGTTGACCAGCCTCCCGTCTGTTGGCATCCTCCCATCCTTTCCACTATCTCATGCCTGCATTGGAAAACTCTCCCACCTTTTGTATCATGGAAGTTGAGCTCAGGTTCTCTCCTCTGTTGCAATAGTCTTTAGAGAAGTCTTCCTGGCCTGTTTAACTTTGTTCCGTACAGTTTTTACTTTTACTTTGACAAGCCATCAGTGGAACCATTTGCTCCAAACCCAGGTCGCTGGTTCTCAAGTCAGTCATCCTGTACATGTAGCAGGTGGGTGAGAGCCAGTTAAGCCAGTGTCATTATTTCTGCTGCTATCAGATGACTCAGACTGTTCCAACATGAAAAACAGACCAAATCAATCACATAACTGGGTTTTGTGAGTCTCAGAGGAACTGGTTTGATGGAAGTTCAGTTCCAAGGCCACTTTCTTCTTCACACAAGTCTAATTCCACCCTCCCTGACATCTGGTTTGAGTTAGTCATCTTAGCTATTTGGCTTTGATGGAATTTTTGCTTTTCAACACCATTTGGGCATTGTCAAATTACATCATAATTGCATCAGCAGAGGCTAATTGCATCATAGCAACAGGGACACTTTTGAGCAATGTTCTGGGCTCCTTCATGCACATGTTCCTTTATTCATACAGGAACGCCCTCCCCCATGACTTTCTTCCCTCACCAGGGAAAATACTGTTGTCTCCATTTCATTGATAAGGAAGCAAGGCATAGACTGAGTGTCTTGCCCAAGGTCACCTGCATGGATGGTGCCAGAGCTGGAATTGGAGTCCATGCAGCCTGCATGATTTTACGATGGAATGTAACAAGGATTTTATTTTATACATTGGGAGTCCCAGGATGAACACACACACAGGGAGAATATCTAGAGAGCTGTCAGGACCCCTGGGGTAGAAACCTGAGGGACCAAAGGGGACTTCTGCTGGAGGGAGATCCATCCTGGTAGAAGAAACAGAGGAAAGGCACTGTGTGTGTCCAGGGACCAGCAGGGCATGGGCCGGGGAGTCAGGAGTGGAGGGGCCATGGCAGGACCGATGAACTCAACCACCTCACTAAATTCTGCAGGGCTTCAGGACCCCTGTGAAGCACACAAGACAGTGCCACCGCCCCCCCTCTTCTAACAACTTAGACATTTGAGGGCATCGCTGAACCTCGAATGTCAAGGGTTTCAGTGCCGTAGTGATTGGGTGAGAACCAGTCCACACAAACACAGACATGGGCAGCAGAGGCACATTGGGGGCAACGATGGAGCAGTGGCAGTGCACGAGCACACATGAACACCCACCCATCTCTGGATTTTCAGATATTCTTTGAGAGGAACTTTCCAGGGAGCCGAGGGGAGGACGCATACCACTGAAGATTGCTTTGCGGTGGCGTATGTCTCTCCTGCACTCACCAGCCAGTGAGGGCTGGGGAATGCCTGGCCTTGCTTTACCAGCGCATTCACCATCCCCACCAAGAGCAGGAGCCATCCTTGCCAGTTCCCGCTCGTTCACCATCCCAAACGAGAGCAGGAACCATCCATGCCAGTGTCTCCCGTAGGTTCTATCAAAACCACCATTTCTCATGCGCTGCCTTTCCGCGCTTTGGATGGCATGAAATCTGCACATGCAAGTCTTGAAAGCTGCCAGGAGAATTGTGTGTTAGTCAGTGAAACTATTACCTGTTCATTTGATAAGAGAAAATTAAATTATTCAGTTCCCAATAACACAAGCAACATCCCAGCCGTAATAGTGGAGTAATTGTTTTACAATTAAGGCGTGCCCAGAATGTACATTACCAACTCATTTAATAATGTGCACATTGAGTCGCTTATTTTTTTTCCAAAGAGGCAATTCAAATAAGTAATTTAGTGGTAGAAATAAACTATGAATTTAATTTATATGTTCATTAATTGTACAATTAAACAGAATACTAATTGACTGTAGAATTATAGCTAAATGGGACACTGCAACCGGGTAATTAGTTCTTGTTCTGTTTTTCATTGCGAACATAATTTTTGGTGGTCTCACCCTGCCCAATTAGGTTTTGTTTGGCTTTATTGGAGCATAAACCATTCTTCTAGCACAAAGATTTAATCCTCACAGTACAGTGGGTGTGTTACACTCCTGTCCCAAAAGGTTATCTCTTTACTTGAAGAGAAAGGACATCTGATTACCGTCGTCGCGAATGGGAGGATGTTGTGCCCGTCTGCAATTTTCAGTGTCTTCTCTGCAGAAGGAAGAGAGAAGGCAGACAGAGTAGGTTAGTGCCAGTAGCATTTGGACTCCCCGGAAGGTTCTGCCTAAGGAGGACCGGGATCTGGACAAGGGGTTCACCACCTCTACAGTCTTCACTCACTGAATTGATCAATTTTATATTACCCAGAACTGCCACTTCTAACAGGTGATCTCCGCATAGGCAGTCAGCTCCAAGACTAAGGAGAACAGACATGCAGGAAAGATGCCCATGCAGGGAACGAGGTGCCTTCCCATATAATCAAGATGCCTCTGCAGTCGACACACCACTCCCGTCTCTCCTGAGGGCAGCATCCTCAGATGCTCTCTCCTTGCTCTGATTCAGTAGCTGGAGGGTCCGACGGCTCACAATGAATTCCTGGTTCAATTCTCAGATACACACAGGCAGGTTTTGCTTTTCTCAGCTGCTCAGAAAGAAAACAGGGACAATGTGAAATGGTGGTTCCCTTATGACATACATGTTATACCAGGATAGAGTGAGCACCAGGGTCACAGGACTCGGGGTCACAGGACTTGCAGCCATGCGGCCAAAGCAGCTGCAGAGCAGCAATCCCTGTGACTTCAGATGCATTGGAATCCCCCAGGGGTGTGGGGAGCATGCTAAAATGCAGATTCCCAGGCAGAGGGGCTCCCCTGTGATGCTAAAGAAGCTTAAACTACAGGGCTTGTCTTGGGCATAGTTCTCTGGTAGGGGAACTATGTGTGGGAAATTCCAAAGCTACCCTTTGAAAGGCCAAGCCTGGCATGAAGTCAGATGTGAAGACGGGCTCTTTCCCAGTATCCTTCTCTTAACACAGTGCTTCTGTCCAACCACATTCATCTGAATAAATCCACAAATATTGAGATCTGCCCCAGAAATAAAGGGCACCGCTACAGCAGATGGCAAGGCAGACTCCAATCCCAGAGTACGGGGTGCAGGCCTTTAGCTGAGCTCAGGGACCATAAGAAACGTGCCTCAGTGCCCAGTGTGCATTTCTAAGGACCCTCCAACGAGTCTCCCGTGCCTAACACAGCCGAGCTCCTAGTGTTCAGAAGTCTCTTGTGGCTTCTCTAACAAATTGCCACCCACTTGGTGGTTTAAAACAACACAAATTCAATCTCTTACAGTTCTGGGGGTTAGACATCCAGAGGTTCCAGGGGGGAAAATCTGTTTCCTTGCCTTTCCCAGCTTCCAGAGGCCACCTGCACACCTTGGCTCATGGCCCCTTCCTCCATCTTCACAGGCAGCAATGACATCACTGCCACCTCTGCTTCCATCCTCACATCGCCTACTCTGACTCCCTCTTCCCCGATAAAGATTCCTATGATTACCTGGAGCCCACCCAGATAGCTCATGGTGCCCCAAATTCTTAAACTTTATCATGTCTACAAAGGCCCTTTCACCATGTATGGTGACATTTCAGGTTCCCAGCATTAGAGTGCAGACATTTGGGTGGAGGGATTATTCTGCTATTATTCCCCAGGCAGAAAAAAAAAAACATGTGCAATATTGCCCAGATCGCCGACACTAGGAAAAACGAATGATCTTTCTGGGATCCTTTAGCATGCTTGGTGTTCACTGCTTGTTGAACTTCCCAACCCACTCTCAGGCAACACAACCTTGAGAAAAGGGGAGCTTAGGAGCAGCTGGGATGCCCTACAGCCGACATCCTTCTTGCCGCTGATAGAGAGGATATGGGTGGAACAGATATTTTTGCTTTGTTTGTTTGTTGCATTATTTAGATTATGCAAAGGCATATTCCCATGAAAGCCCATTGACATAGCAGTGGAAGTTGGAAGGGAAGAGCCTCAAGGTGATTGTTTAGTCCAGGGAAGGAGCGATTGCTCAGAACGTCACTCATTTTGCCGTGAAGTTGTTGATGTGACAAGGTCTCAAACTAGATAATGTCAGAAATGGTGACTGGCCATGAAAGGCGGCGTTGTCCAGGCAGCGTAATCAAACAGGCGGTTGGCCTTGGTTCCTGAGTGTCAGTAACTAAAAACCGAACCAAGAACACAAACCGACACCTCCTAAAGTCTGTTCTTCGCACACACTGGCTTCTGCGCCTCTCCCTGCCTGGCCCCTTGGATCCTTTTCCTTTATTTTGTTCTGAAGTACTGAGCGCCTTTTAACATCCTCTGTAACTTATTTATTTTGTTTCTCATCTGCCTCCTCCATGAGATCAGGGATTCTGTTCTTTGTTTTCTATCCCAAGAACTAGATACGTGCCTGGTCTGCAGGTGACTGATAAATATTTACAGAATGAATGAGTGTGAAACGCCATATGATTAGTAGACTGCATTTACTTAGCATAAGGGAAATAACCTCTCTATTACACTGTTAAAACCGGGTTCTTATTGCTGCTTGGAGAGTAGGATTTGTTTAAGGTGCAAGTCAAGCGGGGATTCCTTAGGGCTCTCTCAAGTCCCCAAATCAAGCCAAGCAATGGAGTTTTCAGATAAGATCTGGTCAGCATCCTGCCCTAAATCAGTATCTCCCAAGTTTCCACTAAAATATTTATAGAGGCACAGAGAAAAGTTGAAAAATCGAGAAGCCCTCACACAATACTGATGAAAAAGTTAACGATGTGCTATTATAAACGGATAATTATAGATAAGAAAACCCTTGCTAGGAATTATAGATATTTTCTAAGGAGAATATCAGAGCTACCAAAATAGAATCAATCATCAATGACATAATTATAGAAAAATTGCTGGAACTGTAACAAAGATCTGAGAACACAGGCGGCAAGCGTTCACCAAATTTCAAAGAAAACCAGTAAAAAATGGGCCAGATTTGGGCCAGATTTAGACACATCTTGGAAAGTATTTAAAATAATGAAGTAAGGGTAAATGCAAAATACTAGATCATTTTAGGAAGAGAAAATATGGCTACATAAAAACAAATACAAATCAGCATGGCCCCAGCTTGCTTTTTTGTCACACTCCTGCCCAAAGGAAATAGAGCAGCAACTGCAAAGGTTCTGAAGCAGACGGAGCAATCCGAGGACCCCACTCCCACATGTGTGGGAGTGACACACGCTCATGAAATTTACCTCCCAGATATGCTTTCTTGGTGTTACAAAAATGTAGCCTTCAGCCTTAATAAGAGCTACACTTAAGAATTTAAGGTATTGGCCTGGTGCAGCGGCTCACACCTGTCATCCCAGCACGTTGGGAGGCCTAGGCAGGTGGGTCCCCTGAGGTCAGGAGTTTGAGACCAGCCTGACCAACATGGTGAAACCCAGTCTCTACTGAAAATACAAAATGAGCCGGGCATGGTGGTGCATCCCTGCAATCCCAGCTCCTCAGGAGGAGGCTGAGGCAGGAGAATCACTTGGACATCGGAGTCTTTAAAAGAACCGTATTAGATAAGCACCCCACGTCTAACTGCATTCTAACTGGACACGCTGCACAGTTTAATCTAGGATGGTTCTCAGTGCTGCATTCTTCTGGGGGGCTGGCCCATGCTCAGAGATTCTGACTCCATTCCACAGTCAGGACTGAGAGCAACTCTCACAGCTAATGAATGATTATCAAAATGAAATAATTTTATCATAAATTATCCCTCATCCATACAGTGGGGAAAAGGCACAAAAGCATGAGGCCCACTGCATCTGCCTCGCAGACACTGGGTGAGTATTCCCTTCTTTCTTCTCTTGCATTTTCCAGGTTTTTAAAAGAAAAAGACATTTTTTTCAGTGAAAACAATAACAGCGAAAACTTTCTATAAAGAGCTGAGTTTTATGGGTCACAGTGACCTGCTACCAATTCATTCTGACATTCGGCTCTAATTAGAAAAGAAAGCCCTGTAGTTTTATCTTATTCTTACAAGTCTTATCAAACATGAACTGCGAAATCTTTTCCGAAACTTTTCTCCTAGGTCCCACTTGGTCGAAATAAGACTTTAATAAAAAGACCAAAATTAGTTTGTAGCAAGGAGACTCCTGGAAGTTTGGAAGTTAATCTGTAGTTGAAAAAACAAACAAACAAAAGGCTTTCACATTTGTTTAGCTCTGGGCTTTTCTGGTTCTGCTACTCACTGACCTTGAAATTAAGGCAGGCTATCTAACTTCTCTTAGCTTCAGTTTCCTCATCTTTAAAATGGAAGTGATGGGCTGGCCACAGGGACTCACACTTGTAATTCCAGCACTTGAAGAAACTGAAGCAGGTGGATTGCTTGAGCCCAGGAGTTTGAGATCACCCCTGGGCAACTTATAAAAAAAACCATCTCTATAAAAATTACTAAAATTAGCCAGACGTAGTGGTGTGGGACTTTAGTCTCTGCTACCTGGGAGGCTGAGGTGGGAGGATCACCTGACACTGAGAGGCTGAGGTTGCAGTGAGCTGTGATCACACCATTCCACTCTATCATCAGTGAGATACCTGAACAAGACCCTGTCTCAAAGACAAAAAAAGGAAATAAAATGGAAGTAATGATATCTACTTCAAAACAGCAAAGACAAAAATAAACTAAGGAAAGGAGAGAGAGTCTCCTTCTCACAATATGAACAGCAGAGATAGGTGGCAGTAGGAGGCTCTACTTGTATGACCTAGAGGGGACCTTCCCCTTTGCCACCCCCAGTAGAGATGATTTTGGAACGCTCTGCCACTGAGCATGCTGCTTCATGTCTGATTAACGTCACAGTTCAACAACACAACAATCAAAACAACAACCTTTAGTGTATGGGGTGGTCCCCAAGACCACACTCAGAATGAATAATTCAGTAGACAAATTCACGGAATGTGAGCTGTCATGCTCATGGTTTATCAGGATGAAGGGACTCAGGTTAAAATCAGCCCGGAGAAGACAGGCATAGATAGGGCAGGGTCCAGAGGACTCCGGTGCGAGCTCCATTTGCCCCTCTCGGTGGAATCATACCAGACAGCATTTACTCCTCTGGCGAGGATATTGGATAGCGCTTAGTCAGTGTCACCAACCAGCGAAGACTGCCTGAGCCTTGGGGTTCAGGTACTTACCGAGGATGGTCCCTTAGCCTTTGGTTTCCAGGCTCTCCGGAGGGAGGGTGAGCTGTTACCATGTGGCTCAAGGTCCCCCAGTAAACGACAACACTCTTACCAAACAGTATATGCCCCGAGCTCAGAGCTGGCCATCAAGAAGCTGGGTGAGGGCCTGTCTTTTCTCTGGGCAAAGTTAATCCTCTAGGCTCACCTCTCATCGAAGGTTCACTATTTGAAGAAATCAAGACGTCAGTCAAGAATAAACACCCATCAGAAAAATGGTAGAAGGGATTTTAGGACTCTGGGAGACAGCTGACAATGGAAACAATTGTTAACATTTCTAAGAGGAGGTTTTGGATCTTAAATTAGGAAACTGACTGCGATCAAATCCCCTCACTAAGTGCTGAGAGGCGACAAATTGGACTTTCCAGAACTGACGGTCTAGACAAGGGGTCAGGGAACGTTTCCTGCAAAGGGCCGGAGATTAAACATTTTTGGTGTTTGCAGGCCACATGGTCTCTGTTGCAAGTACCCAAATCCGCTGAGTAGAGCGGAAGCCGCCATTGACAATATGTTAACAGAGGTGCCAGGTTTCAATAAAACTATTTATGGACATTGCAATATAAATGTGATATAATTTTCACATGCCATGAAATATTAGGGGCCTTTTGGTTTATTGCATAAGTGAAGCTCAGGGGACTTGGGGAGTGATGGAAGTACCTTCCTCGATACTGTAACGGTAGATACATGTCATCATACGTTTGTCAAAACCCATAGAAGGTACGGTGCCAAGAGTGAACCCTAATGTCAAGTATGGACTTCGGGTCATAATAATGTATCAGTGCTGGTTTGTTAGTTTTTTTTTTTTTTTTTTTTTGAGACGGAGTCTTGCTCTGTCGCCAGGGCTGGAGTGCAGTGGCCGGATCTCAGCTGACTGCAAGCTCCGCCTCCCGGGTTTACGCCATTCTCCTGCCTCAGTCTCCCCAGTAGCTGGGACTACAGGCGCCAGCCACCTCGCCCGGCTAGCTTTTGTATTTTCAGTAGAGACGGGGTTTCACCGTGTTAGCCAGGATGGTCTCAAACTCCTGACCTCGTGATCCGCCCATCTCGGCCTCCCAAAGTGCTGGGATTACAGGCTTGAGCCACCGCGCCCGGCCGGTTTGTTAGTTTTAGAAAACGTCCAACACTAGTGTAAGATGTAATAGGAAAACGTGTGTGCCAGGCCCCGTGGTAGCAGGGAAAGATACGTGGAACTCTGTGTACTACCTGCCAAATTATTCCATAAATCTAAAGGTGTATTAAAAATATAAAGTATTTTAAAAAGTATAAAAAACATTCTTAGCTCACAGGTAATAGGAAATCAAGTGGTGGGTTGGGTTTGGCCTGTGTGCTGTCATTGTACTTGAACCCTCAGACAAGCTGGGACAAAAGCTCACATGTGTGGCCCTCACATGGTGCAGAAACGATGCTGTGGGTCGGTCCCATGGGCAGTGGCAACAAGTGAGCAGAGTCAACATGGGCCAGAGGAGGGTTCTTGACGGGAAACTCGGGTGGGAGCGTTAAGGAATGGGTAATTCCCACTACTTCTTTATGCTCTTTGCTCAGGATCTAATTTAGAAACATGAGCAGGACCTAGAAGCAACCTGAGAATCCACAGGGCATGCATGAATGATTTTGACTTCCCTGAGCTTGGAAAAGCCATTCTTCATACTTGCTGTTGGTCTAAATAGCTGTATTATTTGCAGCAGAAACTTTGCAAACCAGGCCTAGAGGGAGACAGGAATTTCTCCAGATATCGTGCTGCCCTTAATAAGCTGCTCACCCTCCTGGCTTCTTGAAGATGGAGTAATCAATAAGGGCATCACTTTGAACAGTGTAACCAGCACAATTTGTTTGGCAAACACATATTATGAGTGCCCACTGTGTGCTCATGGCTCTCTTGGCTGTAAGAGCTTATGGCAATTATGAGGTGATGTTGGAAACGGCTGGTCGAAACCTCCAAGTAAGAGAAGAAACAAGTGGTGTCATATTGATCTCATGGAATGGATTTTAATGCTAATAGATTTTAGTGCAACCCAGTGTGCTCCCTGTGTGGCAGTTTAGTGCCTGGTTAACAGTCGTGTGTGACTGTTTCAGCTGAGCCTCACTGTGCATCCAATTATGAGAACACATTAATCAGCCACTTGACAAGGTATTTATTTATTGCTTCTGATATTTTCATTATGCCGGCCAAGGCTCAACCTAGTTTTGTAAAGAAAAAGCAATGAGCCGGTTGCCCACAGGGATGTTGAGAATGGAGACCCCTCTGGTTTCCCACCTGGAGATGGTCAGCAGAAACCAAGGCATATCCTAAAATGTTGGTCTCTGCATTCTCACTATTCTCTCTCCTTGGAATTCAGGAATCAACACCTAATTACTATCTCTACTCCTGTGTCGAGTGTTTACCGTGATTAGCTGGTCAATAACTCATTGTCTATAGGTTTCAATACAGCTTGGGGATTTTCCATTACTCTCCATCTACAGCAGTGAGAACTGTGCTGTGTTCCACAGGACCCCCTTTCTAGGATTTGCCTTCTACCTGGAGGCTTAAAAGAAGAAACGAGTTGGCTTAGCAAATGGCTCAAGGTGTGGGAGCGTGAGTCAGATTTCAGGGATCCACAGCACATCCCCAGCTCTGTGATCTTATCTGTGAAGTTATCTAACTTCTTGCGCCTTCCTGCAAGTCAGCCCACCTGCAACATGGAGAAGTGCTTAAGATGATTCCTGGCTCAAAGTGTGCGATAAATGAACGACATCAATAAAGAGACCAGAGCAGTGAGAACTAGTCATGTCCAGAGCACTTTTGGGAAAGAGGAGAAAACGTGAGAGGCGGCCTGCTCTGGGGACCGACTTCAGCATGAATCTCACAGCTGAAAATGCGTACCTGGCTTCCAAACCACATTTTCCATGACTGTCTGCCCCAGAAATTGTGGTGCCTTCTGCTAATGATCTTTGGGTTCCATGGCTACTTTTAACACAGACATTTGCTGCCATCTTGAATATTGAAAACATCCCGACAAAGGGGCTGCATCTGCATCCTTATGCTCCAAGTCCACATGGTCATTAAGAACTGAACCAGTTGGAGACCCTGGGCAGGTGGGAAATTATGCAATGGGGAGTGTTTCTCTGTGTGGATCTGGGGCCCCACACCCACAGCCCCTTCCTTGCTCAGCCTGTTGGCTCCTTCATTCTGGCCACATAGCACAACAGTCCATGAATACAGCAGTGACAGGGCTGGTGGCCTCTCTGAGTCATCGTTCTTGCTCCAGGACCCCTCACCAGCCTCCCCCTGTGGCTGTTCTCATCTCCCATAAGAGTGACGGCTGATAGCTCCAAACTCAGCCTGTAGGACAGGCTGGGCAGATCTCACCTCCTGCCTGCTTCTTTCCCTAGCTAGTCTTCTCCATCCACTGCAGCACTTGGCTTCCGCACCATCCTTCTATGACAATGAAGAGTTTACAGACTGATGTCAAGGGCTCCTTTGACACTCAGTGTGGCGGGTAGGGGGTTCTCGCTGGGCATGGAGAGTAGGAGGCCAAGGCCACTAGCAAACTAACAAAGTGTACTATGGGAGCCCTGCGTGCTCACCTCTGAGGGTCAGTGTAAGTCCTTTCTATTTGACGATCAGAACCATCTCCACCAACATATTGTTACACAAGCACGGGTCCTAAATGAGGATCAGCTCAAGAGCTGCACTTCTAGGTTGCAGAGCAACTCATGTGGTCTCTGGGAAAGTAAGTACGAGAAGTTCAGGGGACCCTCTCTTCCTCTCATCTTCACTCCCACCAGTGATCACAGCTTAACCTGCCACTGTGGCAGGTTAGAATAAAAAAGGATGGGGTTTGTTCCTACCTTTGAAAACATCACAGAGAGTCAAAGGGAATGTTTCCAGGCTGAACTAGACCCCGCTGAGTGACACAAGCAACAGGAAAACACATCAAGACCATCAGCGATGGCATTTGAAAAGCAAATTTGATCCATGGTAGTGGAAGAGACAGCAAGTCCCCGTCATTGAAAGCAAGCTCGCCTTTTAACTAAAGGTCTAGCGAGGGTCAGGCATGGGGAGATCTTGGAGAAGGGACATCTTCAGGGAAAAAGTAAGGAAGAGTAATGATTTGAATTCTGCTATTAAACTCCGCACAGGGAAGACTGGTTAGCAGCCGAGAGGCAGTAATGGATGTGTCCTTCCCCTCGTTGGGTCAGACATCCATGTTGATCCTCAACAGGGGTTCAATGAGGCAACTAAGACAGGAAACCACGAAAAGAAAGTGGAGACTGATGACAAACTATGGAAGAATGCCATAGGATCCAGCCAGTTCCACTTCGTCCCGCCATCTGTGGGCAGGAGGCAACAGAGCTGGCCAGATTCCATGCCACTCCGCAGCAATACTCAACCAATCCTTGCTATCATTTTTGGTGCCATTTGTAATTTGTGGGTTTGTATTGCTAAGTCAGTCTCATGGAGAGAAGACAGAAGACATGGGGCAAATCATCAACATAATAACAATGAAAGGGAGAGGCAAGAAGGAGGCCACTTCAGTCCTTTCACTGCCAAGAGCCACCGTCCATGTGAACAGATGACTTGAATATGATCACGTTTTGTCAAAGCCCCAGATAATTCAGTGTGGAATACACATTCCGTAGTTTACCTTTGCTGCAATGAATAACCTATGCAGGAACCACATTCTGGAGACACTATCGATCTGCCTTCTTGTACAATCAAGAATCAAATACAGGTGATGGGCATCATTTTCCTTTCAATTATATCTTTAAAAATGACATTTTCAATTGTGCTGCTGTAATAGTGGCCTGATTTTCACTGCAGATCTCATGAAGCATATGGCAAACTTACAGATAAAAACTTACGCTCTAAGAGATAACCCATCTCTCTGATGTCTTGTTTTTCTGTAGACTCAGAAATGTTTCATACCATGGAGCTTCACTACCAAAAGTGTGGCCCCAGGGCCAGCAGCACTCTCATGGCAAGTGAGCTCTTTAGGAAGACAGAATCTTGGGCTCCACCCAGACCAGCTAAAGTCACTTGCATGTTTTATTTAGATCTCTAGGTGATTTGTATGCTCTTTAAAATTTGAGAAGCTCTGCTATAGTGCAGATTGATAGCAACTGCACTGCACCACGTGTGGCATCTTGTCCACATGATGTCATTCCCGATGGAACAACCCCTGCTGCAGCTAGACACCTGGCTGATGCCCCTTAAGCCAATGAGGCAGAAGCCCACAGAGGCCAATGGTTTATCAGAGGCAAACACAGGCAAAGCATTACCTCCAACTGGATATTTTGGAGCGCACTTAGAATGTGTTGGCTTATTTTCCACTCTAGTCACTAAAATGCCTTACAAAGAGCCCCTCTAAGAAAGTTTAATTTCAACAGGGATGATGTCAGGAAACTTTGGGAGAATGTAGATTAGTTCAACTTTGTTCTTCTGCTTCCTCTCCACACCTCCTTGCCTTTGCCTTACAATGTGTGGTGTTTTATTTAACATTTTGTAATTGCAGAATGCATTTATGCTTTGTTTATCGGATGTCTCTCTATACCTTCTGCCTGATGAAAAATGATGGAGGTGATGCAATTGTGGGAAGCGGAGGAAATGAATTTAAGGTAATGTGTTTTTATTTGACATCCAATACATTGTTTTATTTTACTATCAAGACATACACCTGCTTAGCTGGCCATTTAGAATTACCAGTAATTTTGATATTTTCTATTTGACATTTCAGGGCATGGAGCAACTCTGGGAGGGAGAACATTAGTATTTTGAAATCAAATGTGATACAGGAACGTAGTTTGGCTCTTTGCTTTGTGCTGATGTTTATGCTACCTGCAGGCAAAACGGAGGTCTTTTGAAAAGAAAAGCACACTTACATTCTTTATTGAAACATGTAATTGAGTTCTTTATATATCAGAGAAGCCTATTCATTTGTATTGAATGGTCACTGAGATATTCTGTCTATTGAAAATTCACATAGCCTCTGTGCAAATGCAGAATGTACTCTTGCAATGCCTCCCCACCAAAAGTAATCCTTTTGGAACAACAGTTTTGATCAATTATTTTAGATGAATATTTGGACAGTTCCGGTTCAGAAAAGATGATCGACAAAAGACCAAAAGGATTCTGGCTACTTTGGATTGTGTGAGTATCTTAGGTTCTTGGCTCTGATGGCAGTGAAGGGAGGTTCCATCTCTGTCAATTATCTGTTAAAGATATCCACCTATGAATGCTTTGAAGTAGAAAAGTGTGTTCAATGTAAATTAACTTTAACATTCAAAGATGATGGTTCATGATTTATTTTCAAAATAGTGTATCTGTGAAAAATTAACAGCCACAAGGTTCCAATTATCTCAATGGCAGTCTAATTTATGTGGCATGAAGTACTTTAAAAAAATCGGGAGGTGTGTTTAGTAAGGCTAAATTGGTGTTGGCTTGCTGGGTCACAGCTTGAAGTCTATCTGAACGACGTGGATCTCGTTAAACATCATCAATTTAAAATCGCTTAGGTGATAAGGATGAAGATGTAGTTTGGGGCCCAACAGACATTTTTCTTTTGTTCATAAATGTATCCCCTCTAGGAGCAGCTCTGACTTCTTCAAGCAGACAGTACCTTGGAAGGCAAGCTGTGAAGGCGGTCAGGTGGGCACATCCCCCAGCCTGGACACCCAGTTCTCTGGCAGCCTGACTGTTAAAAGGAGGTTCAGATCATCAACTCCCTCTTGCCCAGAGCCTCGAGTCCTGGCTGTGTGCAGGTATTGATTTTGGGAAGGAGCTCCAAAATTGATCAATAACTGCTGGCAGCTGAAATCTTCAGATATTTGTTAAAGAACCAGATAGTCATGTTTCTGTGGACAGAGAGGGTGGCTGGTGCTCAGGGTTCCATGATTAAATAATGCCTCATTTAGCTGTTGTTGATAAGTGATGGGTCAATGCAGGAGCGGGTATTTACTGTGATTAATCTAAACAGGAGCAAGCCACAATGACCTGTTCCTTTGGCACCTGTATAAGTGAAGAAAATTTGTCATTTGCTAGTTGAGAAGCAGTTTCTCACTTCTAATGAGCTCTGCAGATAGAGGGGACTTCAAACGGGCCTGCAACCACAACCAAAAATACTGAGCTGCTGGAGGAGGTGGAAGACCCTCAGAACACCGTGAGCTTTCCAAGTGTTCTTCCCACACTCAGAAGGATTGCAGGAAATGAAGTCGTACCATTAGCAGGCAGCCACATGCTTCAGCAGTTCACAGCATCCTGGAGATACACCAAGACCGTTCTCTCCCGTAGACGTAATGCCTGGGGGAACATATGACTTTACAAATTTGTCTAACTAGCTCCATTGCCTAGTGGCACAAGGCACTCTGGATTCAGAGTGGACACACAAATTTCTTTCACTAGTAAGAGAGAATTCCCAAATAACTCCCCTTTTACCATTCCATGTTCTTTGGAACATATTTTGGGAAGCACTGTTAAAATAATCTATACTGGCCCTCACCCAGTATAGGATTGTTTCTAGGATTGTTGACCCATTCTGGCATGTCTTAGAGAAGAGGGTAAGCTGCTGATTACACAATTATAGCTGCAAGGGAAGCAGATTAAGATAACCAAAAAACAGCCACGTCCAGTCAGATGATAGCCACATTAAGGTGAAAAAGTTAAGATTTCAGTGAGTCAAGATAAGATACCCAGAAATCCTTGGCTGTAACCAGAATCCTTATATTTTAGGTACAGACTTTTATTTTTAATAGTTTTCCTATTAAGACTTCTGGATTCTCCAAAACACAGCTTAATGAAGTGAGGAGACACTCATGTTTGAGTTTCTGCTGGTCTCAGCAGGCAAATACCAGTGTGCACTGAGTCTGTTTACTTACCTGAAAAAGGAAAAATGACCATCCCTAGCTTACAGGACCCTTGTGTAGAATAATGAAATATAAAATGTGGCGTACAGTGAATGACTTGTCAATAAATAGTATGTGAAATGGCAAATTGACCTGATGGGAATATGTTGACCACATGGCTATATTATATACAGAGAGTGGATACACACAGGGGTTTGCATAAATCTTTCTGTGTGTGTGTGTCTGTCTGTCTGTCTGAGTAGTCTCAGAACCTTGGCACTGAATGAGGCTTCTGTCAAACCCTTAAGAACTTATCTTTTTTTCTGATCTGAAATTGACTTGCTCAAACTGAGATCCTATGTGATCTTCTTATAAAATTCTTGGGACTCATTCATCTTGTGCCAACTCTGAATAAAATATATTGAGGAAGCCCCTGAGGAGACAGAGGGATAGTTGTTATTCCTATAGTTTCGCAAATACACCCAGCTCATCGATTTAAGCATAGTTCAACCTTTGAAGAATGTGGGTTCTCCCTAGCAGTAGCATTCTCCAGCAAGCTCAGAGTAGGCAGCAAAATTAGAGCTTGACCATGTACAAAGGACTTTCCTACGTATCACTCAGCTCAGTGGCTTTCTGCCTGGGGTTCAGTGACAAAGAACTGTGTCCATCATCATCATGATCATTGCCAAGTCTTTTCTTTCATTTATTCCAGGGATCAAAAGTCACATGGGTCAGATTGAATTTCTCAGTGTCAAAGAATTAACCAGTACCCTCTGGTGGAGGGCAGCTAGAAGACACTGCAAGGCAAGAAGAGAAAAGCAAGATCTGAAGACATCAATAGAAAACAGGACCATGAGAATTTGCTCCATTTCCTGTGAGTCCCTCGGTGTTTGAGGCAGTACCTTCTGACATATTAAAGGACCTGTTAAGTATTTTTTAATAGGATTGACAACAAGCCCCTTATTACCTGGTGTCAGGATAAATTATAGGAATATCAGGCACCCGAAAATAAAATTCCACTAAAGTGTGCTACGTTTTCACCCTTAAAATTACCTTTGAAAACATGTGCATTTACTTGGGCTAAAGAATTTCATTTTCTGTGCAAAGTTTCTCAACTTCACAACACTCTTGACATTTGGTGGGGAGAGTCAGATGATCTCTGTTGTGAGGGCATTGCAGGATGGTTAGCAGCACTCCTGATCCCAACCCACTAGACGCCAGCACCTCCCCACCCCAGTCACAACCCAGTGTCTCTCTAGACATTGCCAAATGCCCCCTGCCAAATGCTATTGCCAAATCTCTCTCCAGACATTTCCAAATGCCCCTTCTCTCTCCTCCCCTCCTCTTCCCCACTGTGGGGTCAAACCACGCCTGTTTGAGAAATGCTGTGCTAGGGTTTACAACTTGAGCTCAAGGATACATTCCTGGGGAAGTCTATTGAGTGGAGCCATTCCTTCCTAGGGACTAGGCTGCTGCATTCTGTTCCTGTGGCTGAAACAGGTGACCACAGACTCAGTGGTTTAAACAGTACAATGTTACTACCTAGTCGTTTTAGAAACCAAAGTCCAACATGGGTCTCACTGGGCTAAAATCAAGGGGATTTCAGGGTTGGTTTCTTCAGGAGGCTCCAGGGTGGAAGCCACTTCCTGCCTTTCCCAGCTTCTGGAGGCCTCCATGCTCCTAGACTTGTGGCCACTTTCTTCGTTTCCAAAGCAATCAGCAGTGAAGGGCCGCATCCTCTCAGGCCACATCACTTGGACTCCCTCTCCTGCCTTCCGCTTCTGCTCTCAAGGACCTGCAATGACACGGCCCACCTGGGAAATCCAGGAGAATCTCCCTTTCTTAGGGTCAGCAGGCAGCAGCCTAAATTCCCTCTGCAACCTGCCTTCCCCTTTGCTGTGGAAACTCACACAGCCTCGCGTTCTGGGATTGGATATGGATAGCCATGGCGGGAGGTGGAGGGAGATTATTCTGACCACCCAGATGCCAAGAAGACTCTTGGAATAAAATCCAAACTCTATAACGTGGTCCGTGAGCCCTGCCTTATAGAACCTGCTCACTGCAGGCGCCTTTCTCACTCCCACAGCCACGCGGCCTTTCTGGTCCTCAAATATGCCCCTTTCCAAGGCCTTTGCCTTTGTGGCTTTGTCTCATTTTTGAAAACTTTAGGGAACAAAGGGGAGAGCTGGTGCTACTCTAAGAAACGCATATCCATTGTCAAGAATTCAGTGGTACTTCTGGTTTCTTATGTTTGATTAGGTTTCCATAGTGTCCTGCCTCTTGCTGGGCTCCTGGCACAACATGTGTGGGTGTGTAAGTATGCTTGTGAATGTGTTCATGTGTGTGTGCATGTTCATGTGTCTGTAAGTGCACGTGTGTGTGTATAGGTATGTGTGTATGAGTGTGTATGAGTGTGTATGTCTGTGTGAGTGTGTATATGTGATGTGAGTGTATGTGGTGGTGCATGTGGTATTGTGTGAGCGTGTTGGTGCAAGTGTGTCATGATTATGTACGTGTGCAAAGTGTGGTTTGTGTGTTTTCTACGTGTGTGTGTACAGGTGTGTGTGTTTGTTATGAGTGTGTGTATTGTGTACGAGTGTGTGTATATGTGTGGAATGTATGTGTGGTGTATCTGTGTATGAGTGTATGTGTGCTTGTGCGTGTATGTGTGCAAGTATGAGTACACGTGTGTATATGTATATGTGTGTGTGAGTGTACGTGGGGTGTATGTGTTCAGTGTGTGTCCTTGTATGTGTGCAAGTGTGAGTGTCTACATGCCTGTGTGGATGTGTGCATGTATGTGTGTGGAAGTGTGTATGTGTGTGTATGAGTTTGTGTTTCTCCCGGATCTTGCTCCCTTGGAGCTGCCTCGCTGTCATCTGGCAAGTCTCAGCTTAAAGTCACCCCCTCGTGCGGTCTTGTCTGCACGGCATCCACAGAGCAGCAGTCCTGCGCCTCCTGCTACTGAGATGGAGTGAGATTCTCAGCATCTCATTTGCTTTCCTCACGCATTTATCAGAATTTGTAATTTCTTTATTAGATTATTCCCTGCCTCCACCAAAGAAGTGCATCTCATCGAAGAAGGAATCAAAGGAAGCTGGTCGATGAGCTCAGCATCGGTGCCTGGCAGTGAGCAGTGAGCTGCGTGGCACCCCTGGCAGACGTGTGTTACTGAGCAAACCAGAGACTGAGAAGCAGAGGGCAGGGAAACAGTGTCATGCATTTCTCATGAGTTCTGTGATTGCTCACAGGCTGAGCAGGAAGGGAAGTTAGAAAGGAAAAAAAAATGAAGGGAAGATACATGAAATTGTGTGAGCATTCAGTAGCTGCCAGGCCTCCTTTAGTAACACCGTGGGTTGAAGGACAGGTGTCCTTGTCTGCCATGCAGAGAGGAGAGGTTTCAAGCTCAAAGGCAGTAAGCAGTTCTAAGCTGTCCAGTCAGGATTCAAACACAGCACATTATGAGGGTGGGCCTTGAGTCTGGCCGAGGAACAAGGGTTAGGCTTTCAGGCATGGGACTCCCTCTAAGGCAACCTCTGGTTCACCTTGCTCTCATCATCTCTCTGGTGCTAAGACTGCCACCTGAGCTTGGACACCTGGAAGCCTTGTTCCTCAAAAACAGGAGAGAATGAGGGGAATTCCTTGACCCCTCCTGCAACTCGAGGCACCGACCATCTTCCCAGGATGACTGAGGGGGCTCCACGCTAAGAATCTGCCCTTCGGCACATGCCAACCACAAGCACGAAGGCTTCTTTTTTAAGACCATTGTGAGAAAAAAAAAAATGCTGCCATCATCGGAGGCAGCATTTCTGCCTGTGATTCCTTAACGAAAATGACCTCAGTCTCTGCCCTTGTTCGTTTCTTGTTACTACAATTATAAATGCCTCCGTGGCTTTGGGGAGAGTTTTCTGGAAGCAAGGAGGCAGAAAATCTATTTTTCTGAAAGCTTTTCTTTTTAAATTAGGCTGTTGTTTCTTGTGTCCCTAATGCCAACCTAATAACCTTTCCTGATGAGATGACAGTGTCTGAATTGCTGCAATTGCTTCTGTGCAGAAGGCGCTTTCTTGGGCTGTCCTTCTGAGTGGGTAGAGCAGGGGTCCTTTGTCTTGGCTAGGGCTCTGCTGTACAGTCACCGGTGTTGACTGAGTATGTTGTAAAAGTTTTGTCTCTGCTCACCTCGTGAAGGTCTCACAGAAATTCCCTGTAAGATAGATACAATTGTTCTTTTAGTTATATGGTAACCAGTGCGATGTTCCAAGAGCTTTACCTACACTTTACCTCTTGCAGGTCTCACAGAAACCCTCCATGAGATAGATACTGTCATTGTCCCCATTTTACAGATGAGGAAACTAAGGCACCTAGAGATTAAATAACAAATCCACAGGCAGACAACTCATAGGTCACTGAAACCAGATTTGAATCACGTATATTCTGGCAAACCAGCTCTCTGGAGTGAGCAAACAAACAAAAAAAATGGTGAAGGAATAGACTTTTTAGCATTTGCCAATTTCCATGGTGTAAATAGTCCTGCCATGGCTGACTGAAAGCTACCAATGATTTAATAGCTGACTTGCTAAATTCCTGAATATTTAACCACATGCTCTTGCCAACCAGAGAGTGCTGGCTCAGACTCTGACTGGATCTTAGACTCTTGGCTACTGGGTTTTGCAATGCTTAAAAAAGGTCTTTAGGAGAAAAAAAAAGCACATGCATTTTGATATTCTCACATTCAAGGTGTGGGGATGGGGAGTCATACCTTTGGATGTTACTGGAAATACTATGCGTTTGGGGAAGTCTTCTGAAACGTACGAAAGAAAGCGAATTCCAATTTTAAATCTTTAGGGAGTGAGTGGGAAGAAGTTTCTAGAATTAGCCTATCATAAGAAAGTTCTGCAACTTTGCAAAGCTAGGAGATCTCTGACTTAAATTATTTCCAGCTTAGCAGATGTTCTTCTATTTTTTCTTCTCTTTTTATCATCTTTGATTTGGACCATAGCTACACTCCAGTGGTCTGTCGTCTTGGCTCCGTGAGGTCAGAGGAGTGCTCATTTTGGAGAAGCTGGCTTAGCAACAAGCCCCTTCTCTGAGAACTGGCCCAGGAACAGCCCTGCTGGAGGAGCAGCCACACTAACCACATCCGGTCCTGGACCAGCGGGGCACTAGCTGCCACTACCCACTCATCTCCAGAATTGCAACCCAAAGAGGTGGAGACAGCATTACCTGGTGGTGGGCTTCTGGCTTTCATTCATGTGATTTGAGGTATCGTAGTTACGAGTGCTGTATGTGAGCAGGGGAAGTCAGTGAAAAAATAAAGGAGACAGTGAATCCCAAAGATGCAGATATTTTGGCTCTTGAGAAACAGAAAGAGGGTCTTTGATTCCTGGTAGAAGCTCCAGCTTCCCCCTACTATTCACCTGCTATCAGGGTCCCCCTTCCAAAGATCACCCATGTAAGGGCATTTGAAAGGAGCCACACAGCCTATATGTATTTTCTCATTAAGCAGGTGGAGTCCAAAGTCATGCTATATCTTAGTCCAAAAGTCTGCCAAAAACTTAAAATATTTCAAATTAATGTTCAGCCAAGTTCTCCAGCATAGCTTACTAGAAGTTATGCAATAAACCCAAATAATGCAATGAAGAATGGCTTCAGATTCAAACCACATATGGCCAGATTCTGATGGAGAAATTTCAACCCAAAAGAGAAGTTTCTTTTCCTTCCCAGATAAGGATTCCAATGTGTATTTTTCTTTCTTTTCTGGATTGATGCATAATAGGAATCTTCAGGAGGGACAATATGATCTTCTGAGAAGAGGGAGCTCATTGGCACAGTTAGTTATAGACACGGCAGGTTGAGCCCAGGTTCAGAGTCTTTGGTGCAAGCTAAAGGAGGCCTCGCAAGGAGACAACCAGTGCTAAGAGTGTGAAAAGTGACACTTGGGGCCTACTGTCCTTCCTGAAGCATGAGACAGTTAAATGGTGCAATACTAAAGCAGTCTCAGCTAAGATAATGGTGATGGTTGCACAACTATATGAATTTACTCAATACCACTTAATTGTCCAGTGTAAATGGGTGAATTCTAGAAGACATAAATTATCTCTCAATAAATGTGTTTCAAAAAGGCTCATTATTGGCCAGGTGCAGTGACTCATGCCTGTAACTTCAGGGCTTTGGGGGACCAAAGTAGGAGGCTCACTTGAGCCGAGGATATAGCCTGGCCACCTACTGAGACTCCATCTCTACAAAAATGTAACACAAAAAATAGCCAGATATAGTGGGACATGTTTGTAATCCCAGAGGCTGGGGAGGCTGAGGCAGAGGGATCGAAGGATCAAGTGAGCCCAGGAGTTCAAAGCTGCAGTGAGCTATGATGATGCCACTGCCCTCCAGCCTGGGCAACACAGTGAGATCCTGTCTCTAAAAATAAACAGAAAGACACATTGCTGAGGAGGCCACTTCCTGCTCCTTCTACTATGGTTGTGTTGTTTAATTTGGATTAAATGTGTCAAAAAAAAGAAAAGTAAAACTTGTTCCTGCAAGAAGCAATTATGTTAGCTTAGAACTTGGAACATCAGGCCAAGGAACTTTTAGTCTAAGGTAGACTGAATAGCTCAATGAGGTTATGCAGTAGCTAGCTCTCTCCCCCTTGTTCACCTCACCCTGTTCTATTACAGTTGAATTCTTCACCGTGGCTGGGAAAATGAACCACCATGTCAGACGGGTGGCTTCCAGCGTGGCAGTTACCAGAGAGAGCGCCAATGTTTTCATTCACTTTCCATAGAGGATGTTGGTTTGGCTAACCTCTTCAGTGTGCCCTTCTTGAGATATTGACTCTGGCCAGGGAAAAGAGTCCTGCAACTGCTTGTGCCTGGTCAGAAGACCCGCCTCTGTGGCCAAGCAAGAAGCAGCATCCTGGTTGACAAAGTCCGCCAGGACTGTGTGGAGAGGGCAGGGGACATTTCCCCAAACACAGAACAAGGTGCAGTTACCATAAAAAAAAAAAAAAAAAAGAACAGACAGCAAAGTAAACTGAATAGATAAAACGCAGAGCTGTCATGGGTTGTCTAAACTCAGCCTCCTTGTCCATATTATCTGGTGGATCCCAAATCATGCATCAGATGTACATCAGACGTAGACTGAATGCATCACACATGGACTGAACTCACAGCCTGGAGCTGAACCCAGCCACAATCAGCTGAATTGCAACTGACCTGCAGACACACGAGTGAAAACAATCAAGGCTTCTTGTAAGCCATTTAGTTATGGAGTCGTTTGTTATGCAGCATTGGTGTGGCAGTAGCTGACTGACGTACTCCCTTTTTTGCAGAGCAAGGAGTTGGTATTTTCTCCCAATCAGAAACCTCTCCACAAAAATACAAAACAAAACAAAAAAGCAACATGAAATCCTTCACACAATAAAGTACCTGACATAGCCATAAACTCTTAGCCCATTAATGAAACTATGTCTCAGCTTTTAAAACCCAGCCACACAGCTACATGGCCAGATGTCTTTGTCTTTAAGATTGCTTTTTATATCTGTACAACAGAATGCTGAGCTTACTTGGACACACTTCTATTCTTTGTAACCAGACCAGAACTGTCATCCACAGAATGGTGAATGTCCATCCCTCTTACATCCCTCTTGATGAACCATAGCAGTGACCTACATGAACAGTCAATCTCCAACAGCCATTCTGACCTCCACCTTCCCTAAGGACACCATACAGCATTTACAGTGAATGAGATGCAGACATTCCTTGAACCATGGGAAAATGAAACAGTCCTCTTAGAGTATACATTTGGTAATTTATTTATGAGATTTCAACTGTGCCCAGTGTCCTATGTCCTTGGGGCACACTGATGACTTCCATGTGCATGATTAAAATATGAATAAGGAGTCAAAGAGAAAGGTCAGGCATCTTTGTGGATAGAAGTTATGAGACATTCTTGGATATCAGACAGGGAACACCTCTGAACATGCTACTTTTTTCTAACAGTTAATTTTTTTTGAGAGACAGAGAGTTCTAAACCTACAGAAAATTTGCAAAAATAATAGAGCATTCAACTACCCTTTGCCCAGCTTCCCCTTACGTTACCATCTTAGAGAGCCATCACACGTTCATCAAAACTAAGAAGTTATTCTTGCCGCAATACTGTTAACTAGAATATGGAAATTATTTGAAAATCCCCAGTTTTCCTGCTAATGTCCTTTTTCTATTCCAGGATCCATCCCGGGACCCCACATTGTATTTGGTCATCTGTGTCCTTTTGGTCTCTTCCAATTTTGGGCAGTCTTCTTTAGTCTTCCCTTGTCTTTCATGACCTTGACACTTTGGAATAATATTAGTCAGTTATTTTGTAGAAAATAACAGAATTGGAGTTTGTTGTTTACTCGTGATTAAAGATACATATTATTCAGAGGGATACTCCTGAAGTAATGTGCCTTCCCAGTGCACCCTAGAAGAAGCCCATGATATCACTATGTATTTCTGTGATGTTAACCTTGAACTAAGGCTCATGTAGTGCGTGCCAAGATTCTCCACTGTAAACTTACTACTTGTCCCTTTGTAATTATCAAACATTTGGAGGGCGATACTTAAGACTATGCAAGTATCCCCTTTCTGCTTAAACTCTGAAGGAAGCACAATAAATGAAAATAAATTAATAGCTCGTCTGTTCCAATTCATAAACTGAAGTGACTACCTATAAAGGCAAGGAAACCACAAATCTGTTCTAGATACCGCTCCATGCCAACCCTTTATTTTAAACTCTTGAAAGCATTTTTAGGCACCTATATGGCAGACAGCAATGGAGCATGCTGTGGGCAGGCAGATGAGAGGGCTCCTTTAGCACAGATGCCAGGGTTCCAGTGTGTGGGAAAGAGCCACAGCTGGCACACAGTGATGCCCAGGTGTTTCCATGAGCCATGTCTTAGCCCCCTCATGGACACACAGTCGTTTTTACCAGGGGTCTCCCTGGGCCCCAGGCCCTTGACCTCGCAGCTGTCCTGCCCACAGCATCCTTACCTTCCTCTTCAATTGCCCGGCCTCCACTTGTCCCTGTGGGAAGGAGCATGTATTTACAGATGGGGCCACTGGGAGGTAAAAAGAGCACAATTCTGGGTTCTTTCTAAAGAACCAGAACAGAGTTTTGGGCTTCCTCTATTTCCTTATGAATGTACAAACCCATGCATCAGTTTCCTAGGCTAATCTGCCATGACAGTTCCAGTTGGCTGGTTGGATTCTCTCTTTCCTTCTTTTTTTTTTTCCTCCTCAACTGAACATAAGTTAAGGTCTCCAAACAGAGAAATTGATCCAAGATTTCATTTTCCTCCTCTGCTGTTTCAGCTTTATGAAGACCCAAGTGGTTACTGTAGAAACTTTTGACAGGCCCAGCAGTCTGGCAAATTAAATCTTCCAGCCCAAGCAAATCCTGACCTGGAATTTCCGCACAATCCCCCTGCCTGTTTCGTGGGTTTGTCTGTCTCTTCCTTGATAGGGTATCAGTTTACCTCCCTGTGGGTGAGGGTTAAATAATAAAAAGGTTGAAAACAAAACAAGCTTATCTTACAGGCAACCCACTGCTACTATTGCTTTTTCATGACAGAAGAGAGAAATGGGACCAGGAAGAAAAAAAAGAAGAAGGTATTGTGGAGGAAGAGAAAAAAAACACACACACAAGGTGGAGAGTGAGATGGGAGTCTCTTGGTAGGTGGATAGGCAGCTCCGAGCCGATGCTGCTAGAAAAGAACCTGCAGTTAGATTTCTTTCCGTTCTACTGGGGCAGAAAAAAATATTGTAAATGTTACATTATGAATGGGAGAACTGGCCTGGAAAAAATACGAATCTCCCATGACCTGCCCCAACCTCACAGCTACCCAGGGCCGTGCACTTAGCTGAGCTGATTTCCCTCCAGTCCACCCAGCACATTTCTTTTTCATTCACATCTGCATTCCCCATTCTCAGTAGAGCCGGGAAGCAGAAGGTAACCTGAAAACGGGCTGCTGGCCCCGGCCTTCCGGTCAGAGTCAAAGTCAGAACCCTCCTTTCTTATAGTGCATTTCAGCTACCTCTGGCCTGGTTAGAGGAGACCTGGGGCCTCTTGCAGGGCTGATACAAGCAGGTGAGGGCAAGGGTCGCCAATGGGCAGCCTGGGCCAGAGAGAGCCTCCATCTGCCAGATCCGGACAGAACCTGCTCCAAAGTTCCTGCAAGGAGAGGGTGAGATACCACAGCAGAACGATACCTTTAACTCATCGGCAACATTTTTAAAAATAAGGTGTTTCACATAAAAGTCAGTATGCCCAGGTTTTGCGGGGAATGATATGATTCAGTATCAAGGGGCTCCTGTTCCCAGATGGAAGCAAACGGGCAGGGCCGCCCTTCACGCACGGTTGCTCCGTCCAGCTGCTCCCTCCCTTGGAACTCCTCATAACCCATCCTCTCACATGGGATCCCTGTTCCCTTCGTTGGTCACTGCCAGTCCCTGGAGGTATCTGCCTGCACTGGAGAATAATGGGCTTGGGATGGAGGGAGAGGCAGAGATCAATCCACAGGGCAGAAGAGACACTCTCTATCCTGGAACCCGAGGCTACCCAGGCTCACCATTGTTTTGGTCCGATAGTCACAGTTTGATGAAGATTTACCAACGAAAGAGAAATTAGAGCAGATTCCAGCTTCCATCTGCAGAAGTGTCCCTCCAGCATGGAAGGCAGTGTGATAGGGTGCTGGGAACCCAGGCTTAGAGCTGGATGGCTGCTGCTCCCTGAGATTGGGAAAGTTGCCCTTTGGATGCCTCAGTTTCTCCATCTGGAAAACAGGAATCAGGACAGAACCTGCTCCAAAGTTCCTGCAAGGAGAGGGTGAGATACCACAGCAGAACGGTACCTAACACAGAGGGTGCAGCCAGGAAGCACACGCTGTTGTCCTTTTACGACCTGTGCTTCTGAAATGCTTTTCTGAAGAAAGGGAGGAGAGGGATTGGATGGTGGGGAGATTGTAGAACAGCCTTCCTCATCTGAGCTCGGGAGAGAGAGCGGGGCAGCCATCCTTCCTTCATGAGGGTCCCAGAGGAAATGGGACTGAAGACAGGACTGTCAGCAGGGCCCTCACGCCCCCCTCCTTCCGCAGCTGCCAGCGGCAGGGCTGTGATGGTCGGGGAGCAGCAGGGGGAGGGGGAGGGGAAGTTGGCAAAGTGCAAGGCCCAGAGCAGGGCCCATTTGTCCAGGTTTGAGGGCAGTGCCTGGTCTACAAATCCTACTTCCGTCCAAGGTGTAGGATGGACTTGCCCTGCAGACGTGCTTAGCTGCTGCTGGGCCTGCTCCTGGCCTCCGTGGCACTTCCGAGACTGTCCACCAAGGTATGCAGCACTCGTGGCTGTAACTTCCTGAAGGGTCTTCCTTCCCTGCTGGTCCATTAGTCTCAAGAGGCTCAGGCAGTTTCTCTCTGTCCGTATCTCACCCCCAGAGTTGAGTCCTGTGCCCAACATACATCAGAACCCCGATGACTGTCCCTTGAATGACCAAACCAGAGACACTGCTGGACACAGGCAGGATCCTTCTGGTGCCCACACCCCCTCAGCGTGTTGGAAGGGAAGACTTTTATAGAAGCAAAGTCTGCCCAAACAGCGTTTCCATGGGGACCTACAGCGTGCTGCCCAGTCTTTACCTTCATCAGGTCACAGCCAACATTGGGTAGTGTGCTACCACCATCACAGACCCACCCCGGCCCAGCGAGGCTAACTACGTGAGCACTGGGTGAGCTGAGCCTGCAGCTGCAAATCGTCATGGACGTGGTGTGTGCAAGCTGCTTCTGTTTTCTCAAATTACTTTTCTCTCCTACTGCAAGCAAATCAGAGCCAAGCTGACATATTAATGTTTCAGTCTCAAAAGTAAGAAAAGATATACCCAATCCCCTTTTTTTAAAATCAAGAGAAGGTCCAATTCAAGAACTAGAGCCTGATAATGGAAAAAACATACATCATTTTTAAAAAATCAACATACGGAGCAATTGTTAGTAAAAGGTGACCGTCTACTTCGTCCCACTTAAAGGAGTAAATGGGCAAACACTCTTTCTGCTTAGTTTTACTTATAAGCAGGAAACAACACAACTTCAGAGTCCTTGGACTTTAGAGTAGACCATGGATAGTTGGAAGAAAGCTAGATACTTGTTTTTGACCAAAATGGAATGAACTTACGGAGAGAGAGACTGTCAGAAGTCGGATGATGCTACACCTACAGAGAAAAAAAAATCCATAAACTTCAAAGAATATAGGAGAGGGAATACCTCTTTCTTCCCCAAAGGAGAAAAAGCAAGGATTTTTACCCCTGATTTTAAAGTAAATCAAACCAGGGCCCCAATCCCCACTCTTCACACTTCCAACCTAACCCTGTAGTCTGTCCTCATAAAGAACTCCAGATCGGGTGCAGTGGCTGATGCCTGGAATCCCAGCACTTTGGGAGGCCAAGGTGGGTGAATTGCTTGAGCTCAGGAGTTTGAGACCATCTTGGGTGACATGGCAAAACTCGGTCTCTACAAAAATATGAAAGCTAGCCAGGCATGGTCATGTGCACCTCTGGTCCCAGCTACTCTGGGGGTGGAGGCTGGAGGATCGCTTGAACCCAGGAAGTTGAGGCTGCAGTGAGCCATGATCATGCTACTGTATTCCAGCCAGGGTGACATAGCAAGACCCTCTCAAAAAAAAAAAAAAAAAAAAAAAAAAAAAAAAAAAAAAAAACCCAGAACTCCAGGATGGTAACTTGGTCAGGCTGTATACCACAATTCTTCAAGACTGAGCCAGGTGTTTCTCTGAAAGTATTTTGCAGATATAATTAAATCCCTGATTTGACCACTTTACTGAGACATTACCCTCTACAGTGGATGGGACTGAGTGAATCAGTTGTAAGACCTTAAAAGTCACACTGAGGTATAGAGCTTGGCCTGTGCCTGTGGGTTTCCACCCGGTGCAGTCTTCCCTTCTGAACTGCCTGCCCTATGGGTTTAGAACTTGCTTGGGAAGCCCCTACAATACAATGAGCCCATTTCTTGTCATCAATGTCTCCAGATATATAGATAGATGGGTAAATAGATAGATAGCTATAGATAGATGATAGATAGGTAGGTAGGTAGGTAGGTAGGTAGGTAGGTAGATAGGGAGATAGGTAGGTAGGTAGGTAGGTAGGTAGGTAGATAGGGAAAGATAGGTAGGTAGGAGTAGGAGGTAGTGGTAGATAGATAGATAGATAGATAGATAGATGATAGATAGAATAGAGAGATATACTCTTCTACTAGTTATACTTCTCTTGTTGAAACACTGACTGATACCAACTCCTAAGTGGGTTATGCAACCGTTGATGGTCTGCTCAGATGATATTTTAGCTTGTATTCCATTAATATCCCAACCAAACGCAAGCCTTAACATTTGCAAAGCGGAAGCATCATTAAATGTAAATACCGACCCATTATCTGTCTCGCCTTAATCCTCTCTCTTCCAACCTGGTTGAAAACCAAACCCAAGGTAATATGTACCTTTTAATATTAAGATGTACCTTTTTATATATAGATGTACCTTTTTATATTCAAGATGTACCTTTTATATTATAGATGTGCCTTTTTATATTATAGAGTGTACCCTTTTATATTATAGATGTACCGTTTTATATATAGATGTACCTTTTTATTATAGATGTGCCTTTTTATATTATAATGTGCCTTTTATATATAGATTACCTTTTTATATTATAGATGTACCTTTTTTATTATAGATGTACCTTTTATATTATAGATGTACCTTTTATATTATAGATGTGCCTTTTATATTATAGATGTACCTTTTATATTATATATGTAAATATATATGTACATATATATGTGTATATACATATTTTCTTCATTTTTTATTGTGAGAGAAACTTTCATAAAATAAAATGTTAACGCCATAAAAAAGGTATGTTGGATCTGAGATGTTGCTAGCAAAAATATCATAGTTCTTATTTGAAGTATTCAGTGAGTATCTGTGTTTGAGTGTGCAGCAACCTGACATGGGGCCACCTCTGAAGAATTCACCTTTTCAGGCAGATAGTCTTATTTAGACTCCCAGTGCCATTTGTGAGATTGCAGTCTAGAGACTCCTGAAAATACAAAGCCTTTGACCTGGGATAGGTGGAGAAATGATCGCAAACATGAAATTCAATACAGGGAATGGAGCAGCGGTTAGCGTGTGTCTACCGGCTATTCTCTTTCGACCTTGACCAGCACCAGTGGCTTGGAGGGAAGGGGGCAGGCAATGGGTTTCTTGGGGGGCGAGGTGCCTGCTCAACCACTGGACAAGGGAGCAAGTCCCGGCAGTGTGGCTTGAGCTGACATTTGGCTAACAGCCCCTGACTGGGTCTGAATTCTTACAGCTCACTATCCGGGTGACACAGTCCTTGCTTTTTACCCGCAGTCTCCAGCCTCCTCACATTTGAGTCTAGCGGGATCTCACATTACAGTCCATCTTAAATCATCATTTAACATAGGTCTCTGTGCTCCGAGGTCCCCAGGGTACACCTCAGATGTGGCATCTTAGTTGTCCAGCTTGAAACGTCTGAAACATTTTGCCGACTGGCATGAGATATTTTGTGGGAAAAGGAGTTGTGAGTTGAATACACCCATAGGAAGCCTGGATTCCTGTTTGAACCTCCCCTCTCAGAGACTCACAGTGAGTACTGATATATTAAAGTCCTGCAGGAGAGACACTTGCTTTGCTTCGTTCAACCCACTTTTCTTGGACTTTTTAGCCCAGGGAACCTCTTTGCAAAAGAACACTTGTAACACCCAGGGAGCTACTGTGCTGATGAATACGGTTTGAGGGCCCCTCATCTACAGAAGAGAGATAGTCCATTGCGTGCAGAAACTGTAAATGAAAAAGTAAGAGCAAATGAAAACTTTGTTCCATTGTAAAACAATTGAAAAGTAAGAGGGTGCATTTGAGCTGAATTTTTAAGACGAACAAAGGTCTAAGATATTGATATTGATTGATATTGGCATCTCTCCATCCTTCCTTCCCTCCTCCACTCAGGAATGCGAATATGAAATAGTCCATCAGTCATGAAGCCCTCTCTTAACTTCAGACTCTCTCTTGCTTTGCAATGCTCACTGCTTTCTGTAATAAGTCCCTTAGTGTTAGAGGGTGCCCCTTTAACTCTGCTTCTGCCAAATTGAGAACCAACTCTAGCACGTCTGCCCATCTCAAATGCAAACCGCCACCTTGTTTATTCTGAAAAGCTGTCAGAAGGACACTGCTTCTTGACTGCTTGGCATTTTAATAGGAGGGCCTCTGCAAGCCGGTATGCATATTGCAGGGGCTCTCTGCCCATCAGGTGCTCACACCCTTTGGTGCTAGGGAAGGAGATCTCTCCTTTCTGATTCAAATTTTCCCCCAAAGAACAGTTCTTCCCCAGTTTGACTTATAAAAGGCAGAACCACTTTGCAGCTGCCGAAACAGCCCAGAGATGGTGTTTCCTGATCTTGCTTCCCTTCTGTAGGATCTGCTCTTTGTTAAGCTCTGACCCTAGTGTCATTAGAAAGAAATGTTTGCCCCCCTCCCCACTCCCAGAACACAGGGAACCTTGCAATACCCCAGCATGAGTGAAAGCAAGCAGGGACATCTCCCCAGTTGTCTACACTGACTTACCAGAAGGCTCTGGATCCAATGCCTCAGTGCCTGGCTCCTGCCCCTCACTGATTTTCCTGAGTTTTTCTGTTGGCTAGAAAGAGTAGATGCTCCAGAGTCAATGAGGCAGGGCTGAGCTGTTCCCACAACATCAGTATAGAATCCAGCATTTTCCTCCGTTAGGCACTTAGCTCTCCAAGCAAGAGTGCTGCAATGAGAGGCTGTGGCTTTCCAGAAAGTGAATCGAATTCTCTCAGCTCCTGGAGGAGGTTCTGATTCTGCATATGTATATAACCCATAGAAAATAATCCCCTGAGAGACTCAGCATTTTGGAATCCCCAAATACCTCTCTCTACACTGCATCACCTCTAACATGGATTAATGTAACCAAATGATGGCTAGAAACCATCAGGGCTTCCTATCAAGCGGTGCAAGAATCTGCATCATTAGCAACTCTAATGCAGAAGCACGTTACCCTGCAGAGGTTTCCTGAGCACCTACTATGTGTAAGACACTGTGGTCAGTGATGTGGGGACATCAAGCACTGTTCTCATCCTCACAGACTTTGGAATATGATTGAAGAGGCAAGCCTAAAAAATACACAACAGTACAAAATTATAACAAATAGTGTCTAATTAGGGGCTCATTTGCTTGGGTGGAAGTACAGGAGACATTTGTTGCTTTTGTGCTTTGGGGTGCTGCTTCTCCCTGATTCCATTTGATTCTCCGGGGACCATGAATCAGATTGCCTGGCTCTCCCAGGCTCCAGGGATGCAGGTGATTCAGCTCTGGTCAATTGAGTGCTCCATCCCCAGCAACAGGGATTGGTTCAAAATGAGACCAGGTGCCCAAGCAAGGCCAATCAATCATTGTTGCTGGAATTGGTTTACAACCTGTGAAAACTGTGAGAGAAGGAAGCTCTTTCTGCTGGGATTGCCGAGCTGAGCTGATGGTTCCTGAATTCTGTGCAGAGCTGGGCCTAAGGGAAGGGTGCTGGGGCAAGGGTCATGAAACGTAGCAGGTACTTAGTCCTGCACAGCCCTGAGAGCCAGAACCTCCTTGAATTTGGCCTGAGCTGCCTCACTCACCTCTCCCTGCAGCATGTACTTCCAGTCATGGAGCTGATAAGTTGAGTATTTGCATTGCTAAATATGTCTTTGTTACAATAGACACTGGTACCTTCACATAAAATGGACATTTGGTTGAAGTGATGTGGCAAGGAGGGCCAGTGGGACCCATGTCCCATTCTGGGGACGTGACTGGCCATGCCACACTGTCTTGAAGCAGTACATGGACGAGGACGTTACAAACTTGGGGAATCAGACCCTATGCCTCTCTAGATGTGAGATCCAAGGGCTCAGGGGAAAACAGGCAGGTTGTTGGAGAGTTATTATTGACCTTGTGGAATGTTTAGTAACATCCTAGAACAAAGGACACTTAGCCTGCCCATCTGAAATCAGAACAGGAACAGAAAACGTCTTTATTGATTATTTATCAAGAGACAAAGCTCTGGATCCAACTATACCTGAAGGGAGCTCCCGCCTTGCTTTCTAAGTCGGGAAAACCAACTATGATTGCTAAGAAATTGCCCTTTTTCTTGAGCCAGTTCAAGATGGGTAATGTCCATTGAAACTAAAGGACTTCTGGTGAAGGTAGGATTGGAACCCAGCCCCTCTCTGACCACAGTCTAAACTATAAGCTCCTTGGGACCAGGTGCCTTGAGCCCTCCACTGTGTCCTCATTGCCGGTGCAGCCTGACACCTGGCAGGCCTGGTCCAACGTGAAAAGCGAACGAGCGAATGAGTGTGCAGTAGAGAGGCAGCTGGACTCCCTTTAGAGGAGGGAAGGGTCACTTTGCTGGGCACACCTACTTGGCATGCAGCCACTGTTACCTCGGAACAGCTAGATAGTGAGACAAGGCGAGAGAGTTCTAGGAAGGACCACCTGGGGCCCTGGGCCCTGAGCTGACAAGCCCCACCCTCAGCAAAAGGCAAACTTTCCTGGGCCTCCTTCAACCTCCCTGCCTTGTCCATGAAAGGATCTGAGGGTTGGGGCGAGGAGGGTGTAGTAGTCTGTTCTTACATTTCTATAAAGAAATACCTCATGTTATCTTCTAGAATTTTTATAGTTTCAGGCCTTAGATTTAAGTCTTTGATCCATCTTGAGTTGATCCTCATATAAGGTGAAAGATGAGGATCCAGTTACATTCTCCTACATGTGGCTTGCCAATTATCCCAGTGTGGCTGTATTTTGGTTTATTTCTGGGTTCTCTATTCTGTTCCACTAGTCTATGTGCCTATTTTTATACCATTTGATCCAGTAATCCCACTACTGGGTATCTACCCAGAGGAAAAGAAGTCATTGTACGAAAAAGATACTTGCTCACGCATATTTATTGCAACACAATTCACAATTGCAAAAATGTGGAGCCAACCCAAATGCCCATCAATCAAGGAGTGGATAAAGAAATTGGCATATATATACATACATACATACATGCATGTATATAAAATATACAATTGGTATACATATATACCATATATTGGGGGTTGTGGGTGTGTATGTGTGTGTGTGTGTGTGTGTGTGTATAATGGAATACCACTCAGTCATTAAAAGGAATGAATTAATGGCATTTGCAGCAACCTGGATGGGATTGGAGACTATTATTCTACGTGAAGTAACTCAAGAATGGAAAACCAAACATCATATGTTCTCACTCATAAGTGGGAGCTAAGCTATGAGGATGCAAAGACATAAGAATGACACAATGGACTTTGGGGACTCGGGGGAAAGGGTGGGAAGGAGGTGATAGATAAAAGATTACAAATTGTGTCCAGTGTATACTGCTCGGGAGATGGGTGCACCAAAATCTCAGAAATCATCACTAAATAATTTACTCATGTAATCAAATACCACCTGTTCCCCAAAACCTACGGACATTAAAAAAAAAAAAATTAAAAAGAGGAAACAGGCCTGGCACGGTGGCTCATGCCTGTAATCACAGCAATTTGGGAGGCCAAGGTGGGTGGATCACCAGAGGTCGGGAGTTTGAGACCAGCCTGGCCAACATGGTGAAGCCCCGTCTCTACTAAAAATACAAAAATTAGCCGGGTGTGGTGGTGCATGCCTGTAGTCCCAGCTACTCAGGAGGCTGAGGCACAAGAATCACTTAAACCCGAGAGGTGGAGGTTGCAGTCAGCTGAAATTGCACCACTGCAATCCAGCTTGGGCAACAGAGTGAGACTCCGTCTCACAAAGAAAAGAAAAGAAAAGAAAAGAAAAGAAAAGAAAAGAAAAGAAAAGAAAAGAAAGAGAGAGAGAGAGAGAAAGCAAGCAAGCAGAAAAGAAAGAAAGAGAAAGGAAGAAAGAAAGAAAGAAAGAAAGGAAGGAAGGAAGGAAGGAAGGAAGGAAGGAAGGAAGAAAGAAAGAAAGAAAGAAAGAAAGAAAGAAAGAAAGAAAGAAAGAAAGAAAGAAAGAAAGAAAGAAAGAAAGAAAGAAAGAAAGAAAAGAAAGAAAGAAAGAGAAAGAAAGAGACCTGAGACTTGGGGGTTTATAAGGAAAGGGGTTAAACTGGCTCACAATTCTGCAGGCTGTAGAGTAAGCATGTTGCCAGCACCTGCTCAACTTCTGGAGAGGCCTCAGGGAGCTACAATCATGGCAGAAGGCAAGAAGGGAGCCCATGCATCACACAGTGAGAGGAGGGGCAAGTGAGAGTGTGAGGGGGAAGGTCTCACACCCTTTTACACAGCCAGATGTTGTGAGAACTCACTATAGTGAAGAAAGCACCAAGTCATGAGGGATCACCCCCATGAGCCAATCACCTCCACCAGGCCCCACCTCCAACACTGGGGATTCCAATTCAATGTGAGATTCAGAGGGGACAACATCCAAACCATGTCGAGGGTGTGCAGAACACAGCCAAGGAGACTCTGAACCAAACACGTCAGAGGGTGTGCAGAACACAGCCAAGGAGACTTTGAATGAGTCACAACCCGAAGAATTCCCTCCCCCAGCCCCTGCAACTGGCTTATAACCAATGGTATATGACAAGTGCAGGGATTTTATGGACATAATAAAGGTCTTAGTTTAATTAGTTTATGATGATCACAAAGAGATTATCTTGGGTGGGCCTGACCCAATCCAGTGGTGGGGTACCCTGTTAAAGAGGCCTCTATCCTTCCCTGATATCAGAGACATCAAGCAGAGACATATCCTCCTGTGGCCCTGAAGAGGCAAATGCTGGTGCTGTGAACCACCCGTGGAGAGGGCTGGCTTGCAGGAACTGCAGACTTGGAGAACTCCAGGCACCACCTGAGATGGCAGCCCACGTGGCACCTTGACTGTAGCCTTGGGAGTCCCCGAGTCAAGGGCACAGCAAGGCCCTGCCTGGACCCGAGAGGCACAGCAACCCTGTGGTAATAAATGTGTGCTGTCCCGAATGGCTATGTTTATGGGAATCTGTCAGGCAACATTAGGAGACGAATGTCGTGGAGTAGGGAGGCGAGAGGAACTGCTAGGTGAATGGGATAATCCTCTGTGATCTAAAATGAAGAGTCTTTTGCTGTGCAATTAAAAAATGAAAAAAGAGGCTTTGTTCTTTGCCTTTCCTTCATTTAAGTGTGGCAAATAATCTGCAAGGAGTCCCTGAACTTGTGCAGAAAATGGGGTTGGGAGCACATCCGAGAAGAAGCTTGCCCTGTTGTGGCCTCTCGGAGGAAAGCAGGCTGGGAAGGAAGAAGGTCTTTCATGCTGTCTAGATGAGCTGATTTCATTTCTGTTCTGAATATCCATGAGCTCATTTACACATGTGCATTCAGCCACATTTCCCTCACTCGAATTTATTAAACATTTCCGTTCGTGCCCTTTGTTCCCAAGATTTCCTCTTGCCTCTGTTTTCCCACTTAGCTCTCCGGGAAACCTCAGCCTCGCTATAACATAATGTCCTCAGCTATCTTAAGAACTGTGTCATTAAATAGCAGAGTGGATGAAACGTTCTAATTCCCTTACTCAATTATATTAAATTATACATTCCCACAAAAATCTCTCCCATCACTGCATTATTTAAGCTGAAAGAGCTAAATAAAGAAGACCTCCATTTTTCATTCCTAATTCTCAGATAATTATAAATATACTGCCTTTTTTTTAAATCATGGATTAACTTTTATGGAAATGGTTGATTTCCTTTTTGTGGAGACTTGATTTTGATGGAAGCCCAAAACTAGTCATAAAGATAATGCTGAATGTATCACCCATTGTGTTCACGAGAACACCTCACCTGGGCATTTCTATAGCAACTATCGTTACAGAGCAATAGGCCAAGGTGGAACGCACTGAAGAACTCATTTTCTTTGTTTTTTGTTTTTCGTTTTTTCTTGAACCCAGCTGTTTTATGTGACCCAAGCAATGTTTCTGAATCCAGGCTGTGCCCTTTGTGGAAAATGTGTTCATTATTTTATGCAGGGATTTGCAAATGCTCACAAACTGAATTTTAGCAAGTGGAGGTCTAGTTCCCCATTTACTTAACTTTTGTTTTCCCGAATGGGTTTTCTGTGGGTGTTGAATGAATATTTGATGTTTTCTTGCTCACTTTCTGTCCTTCAGAGTCTTTCTAACTCACTGTAATAAACCAACAAAGAGAAGAGGTAACTATTCAAAGAAACGAATTAATCAATATTGACCTAAAACCCAGATTCATTTAAATAATGCAGATCATCAGACTGTATCCTTTTTAATATTGGGAAAGTGCAGTACACATTTAAGAGCATGGCCTCCAGAGACCAGTGTCCAGGGTCTGAATCCCAACGTTTTCATTTACTAGCTCTGTGACCTGGGCCAAGTGACTTAACTGCTCTGTGCCTCAGTTTCCTCATCTTCAAAACAGTATAATAATAGTACCCAGTGTACAGGGTTATTATGAGGGTTACATGAGTTAATGTACTTAAAGCACTTAAAATGGTGCTGAGCCCAGGATAAACATTGTATGTATTTGCTATATTATTGTTGTCATTATGTTTATTTTTATAAGATAGATTTTGTTGAAATGGACATCACAAGTGATTTGCTGATTTTATTTATTCACTCCCTTGCTCCTTTATTCAGTCATCCCACAACCATTACTTCTGTGTTCTCAGGATAGGGCCAGATGCTGTTGTGTTAAGATGTAAATTTTCTGTAGCATTTTTCTCATAAATGGAAAAGAGCTTAGGTTCCCCTGTCCAGGTTGAGCTGACTTATTCTTGCCAACACTGAGTCTTTTCCAGTGTGTTTTCTACAAGTGAATACAGACCATAATTGTTTTTCATGGGCTCTAGATGCATCTGCCGAGAAAATGTCACACAAATGAGGTCAGTGGAAAAAAATAAGCCGCCTATACCGTGTAGGCGTTCCGTTGAGCAACTGACGTTTTCCTATTCACTCAGCTTTCTTGTTACTTGAGAATCTTTGCAAGTCCTGGGTTTTGTGCAATTCAAATATAGGAATAACATATTCAGGATTTTGTTATTCTCTTCTGCAAGCTTATTTAAGAACACTGAGCACAGGTAAGTTTTCAGTGGGCAATATCTAGCACACGGAGGGAATACCTGCATTGTCATCTCACAGATTGTGCTAAATCTATTTTAGTGGGGCAGAGATGTAGGACTCAACTGCTGTGGTCGTACAGGTTACCACAAATGCATCCCTAAGAAAACATTAAAGCAAGAAAAAGATGTAACCAGCCTTCTATTCAGACAGCATCATTAATTTCTATCACACTACACTGCCTTCAGCCAAACATTTATTCTTCTTTTTACTTATTGCGGCAATTCTTCCATTTGAGAAAATAAGATTATCTATGCTGCACCCACTTGGTGAAGATAATCAAATTACATGTTTTCTTTCTTCTTCAAATTTAATCAGTGGCAACATCTGTCTTCCCAAGATGAGACAAACTTGCTCAATGCCACCCTTTAAGCCAAGGTGTCCTCTCCAGTTCACAAAGGATCTGAGAACCCCAATTCATCACCCCATCCACCCATCCAGACACAATGCCCATAAATGTCAGCACAGTCACATTCAGTGGACACAAATGGAATGGTAACACAGCAAAACTTTTAAAGAAATCTTTTTTTAGGCATTTGGATAACATCTTTCTGTTGGGATACAAAATTTTAATTAAAAACAAAAACAACCATCTATCAAAGCCTTCAAACTTTACGCATTCTAAGTTTGAGGTCATTGATCCAAGGCAGTGATTCTCCACTGGGGCACGTTTACCCCAGGGGACACTTGATGTTTGCAGACATTTTTGGTTGTCACAATGCGGGAGGGTGCCGTGGCATCGACTGGGTGGAGGGCAGAGATGGTGCTAGGCCACTATGCCCAGGACAGCCCACAACAAGGAAGTGTCTGCCCAAAATGTCAATAAGTCCCAAGGCTGAGAAATCCTGTTACAAGGGTTGATGTGGGGATACAGCAAGTTAAGCAAGTTACTTTTCTTTTTATTCTTTTCTTTCTTCCTTTCTTTCTTCCTTTCTTTCTTTCTTTCTTTCTTTCTTTCTTTCTTTCTTTCTTTCTTTCTTTCTTTCTTTCTCTCTCTTTTTTCTTTCTTTCTTTCTTTCTTTCTTTTTTTTTTTTGAGACAGTCTTGCTCTGTCACCCAGGCTTAAGTGCAGTGGCGTTCTGCTCACTGCAACTTCTGCCTCCCAGGTTCAAGCGATTCTCCTGCCTCAGCCTCCCAAGTAACTGGATTATAGGCAGCTGCCACCACGCTCAGCTAATGTTTATATTTTTAGTAGAGACAGGGTTCCACTATGTTGGCCAGACTGGTCTCAAACTTCTGATCTCAAGTGATCTGCCTGTCTCCGCCTCCCAAAGTGCTGGGATTACAGGCAGGAGCCATCTCACCTGGGCTAACAAGTTACTTTTCTAGGACATTTAAAACAGCAACTTGCTAAGCTAAGTCATGATGTAGATATACCTTAAAAAGGAATATTTTAATGCAGTGTCAAGCTGTAAGTTCTTGAGTTACCACCCATCTGACTAAAATTATTAAGGTTTTTTTAAGCCACAAAGCTGCCCTAAAATGTCACTTTTTGGTGTCATGCTTGTAATTACCATTGTTGTAAATATAAAAATAAATGTTTATTGAGCAGATATTACTTTCTATCCAGTGGGAACACCAGCCTTGTAGCAGTTGTGGGAGCGAAAGAGCAAATGTATAGGTGCTTGGTTCAGTAAACGTCCAGGACTCTCCGTGCGGGCAGATGGTGCATGGCCAGCAAGGGGCAGTTGCTATCAGGCACTGCTGCTCCAAAGTTGTGCTCACTTCTCAACTTAGAAATGTGCATATAAGAGAGTTCAGGGACTCACTGAGGTCACCCAGGTAGTTAGCTCAAAAGCTGAATCTAGACAGTACTTCTCACCTCCTTATCTCCACAGAGAATTTTCCACAGAGAAAATTCTCCCTCAAATTAGCAGAATTAGCACGATCCCATCTCCGCAGAGGCAGAGTCCATTTTGCCCAACCTCAGGGTTCTCACTCACCCGGCTGTGAGTTTGTGACTCAAGCTTTTCTGAGCCCGTGGACCTTGTTCCTTTTAAATAATTGAAATGTCATAGCAAGAGATGCATATCTCTTCCTCATCTCTTCAGGGGCCAGAAAGTTAAATCTCAAGAGAGTAGGAAGGTAGGGAAGCAGAGAAAGAAAAGGAACGCTTAGAGTCAACAGAACTGGCAGCACACCCCCATCTAACCACGGGGTCGGGGCTGGTATCCCTCTTACAGAAAAGAAAGCTCGGGCACAGAGACATTAAGTGACTGAGCCAGGTCTTCTAACTCTTTAGTGGAGAAACTGGGGTTAGTCCCAGACAGAGAGCATAGCCCAAAGCCTCAGCTGTGGGTCAGTGCTGCTTGGGAGCCAGTGCACTGGATTGAAAGTCCAACACCTCAACACTCACTAGGCTGTGTGATGTTGGAAGAGCAGTTTAGTCTCTGAGCCTGAGTTTTCTCATCTGTAATTTGACGATAGCAGTAAGGTGAGGATTAAATCTGACAGTTGGAATATGGTGCTCAGGTCAGAGCCAAGCACATAGTAAGTGCGTTGGGAAGGTGAAAAGGTGGGCCCCGTCACCATGCCTACTGGCCCAGGTGCTTAATGAAGTTTGCCATATGGAGGCTCCATGTGTAGGAGATGAAGCACCAGCCCAGTATGCAATCCAACTGTTCACTGAATTGAGTAGAGCTTAACACAGTTGAGCCGTGCGGTCTGTTTCACCTTGAACTCCGGGTTAGCTAGAGCAATCTAGGATACCTGTTCAGTCTCGCTCCTCTGTAAATGTTGCCCCACTTCCATGAGATTGTACAAACATGCCCTAAATTGCCTGCTCTAATGCATTTATGTAGTTTCCCCATGGATGGTGTTAAACAACACAGCCTCTATTTCACACTTGAACTACAATTCTTCAGCCTTTTAGCTCCACCACAGTTGTGAAAATTGGGGCATGTTATCTGGCTGCCCGTAGAAAGAGCCAGAACATCTCTTCTCCACACACGGTGAATTCCTGTGTAATGTAAAAAGCAGGGTGACCCGCAGCAACCTCACTTCTTTAATCATTCTAATTAACAAGTGTATAGGGTTTTATCTAAATACACCAGAAAAAAAATGCAGTAATGGCAGATACAGTAGGCAATGAACAATACAAGGTCTAGAAAGCTGCCTGGAAAGCCCTGAGCTCTTTTGTTATTTCTCCTTTCTCAAAATAGACTCTGGCCATATTATAATACCGAAAAAAGAGAAGAAAAATATCGAAGCAAAGGCCAAACTGAGTTGCCACGTGCATTCCATTCTCTTCGAGGATTCCTGTCAGTCTTCCACTCTGGAATTTATGGCTCTTCATTCCCACAAATTAGACTCAGTATCAAGGTTTTGCCGATGATTTTACCTTGCCCCTCCTAAATAGGAGTTCACCAAAAAAACACTTAGAATTAAGGCCAAACATGCCTTCCGCATCTTCATGGCTGATGACGGTGTGAACCCCGAAAATCTGAGACAGGTCTCAGCTCATTTAGAAAGTTTACTTTGCCAAGCTTGAAGATGCCCACCTGTGGCAGAGCCGCAGAAGGTCCTGATGACATGTGTCCAAGGTGGTCAGAGCACATTTTGGTTTGGTCTGGATCTGGAAGCAGGGAGGGGGCTTCCAGCGCATAGGTAGATGAGAGACAAATGACTGCATTCTTTTGAGTTTCTGATGAGCCTCTCCAGCGGAGGCAGTCAGGTTTGCATTTATCTCAGTGAGCAGAGGGGTGACTTTGAATACAATGGGAGGCAGGTTTGCCCAAGGCAGTTCCCGGTTTGACTTCTCCCTTTAGCTTAGTGATTTGGGGGCCTAAGATATTTTCCTTTCACAAAGGAAGCACCAACTCTCTGTTGACTCTGCCAATGAGTGGCAGCCTCAGCACCACTGTCTACAGCCACCAGGCGTGGCCTCAGCGTGGGGACTCAAGGAGCACTGCAGTCACATCTGCATCAAAAGACCCTGGAAGATAGCACCCACCTTCCAACCCCAAGTCTCTGGAATTCCACTTTTCTCATCTAATTTTTAAAAAGCATATAGTGATTTTTTTTTTAACTAGCAGAAGAAAATAAAGGAAACTGAATATGGATTTACATACGTTATTTGTCATGATTGAGGGATGAATGACCAGAGAGGTTGCTGTGCCAGGAACACTTTCAGGTTGTGGGTTTCAGGAAGGTCCTCGGCTTGTAGGGACCTGTAATTTGGCTGAGGCAGGACACTGAGTTAAAAACTCCATGAGATGAGGCAGGAGGTCCTTTTTCACCTGGTGCTGTGCAGCTCCCCCTCCCACCTCCCACAGCTTGATGGCTCTCTGACATCCTGTAGGAATCTCTCTCTAGAAGCCAAAGGACATACAGGAGAATGGATGAGTGTGTAGATGAGAAGCCAGGCCACCTGTTTTTGACTCCTGACTTAAAGCCATTGACTTTACCAGTCTCTACCTGAACTCTTGCATGGATGAAAGGAAGAGAAGAAGAACATCTCTGTGAGCTTAATCTGAACAAGAGATGAGACGGTGTTTGCTGGGTACTTGGCACATGGTAAGCAAATGTCCATTTCAGCTTGTGTTATTACAAACAAAACTATCTTTTGTTTATATACAAATTTTTCTTTGTAAAAGCTATCTGTAAGAAAATAGTGAAATTGGCCAGGCGCAGTGGCTCACTCCTGTAATCCCAGCACTTCAGGAGGCCAAGGCGGGTGGATCACGAGGTCAGGAGATCAAGACCATCCTGGCTAACACGGTGAAACTTCGTCTCTGCTAAAATACAAAAAATTAGCTGGGCGTGGTGGCGGGTGCCTGTAGTCCCAGCTACTCGGGAGGCTGAGGCAGGAGAATGGCGTGAACCTGGGAGGCGGAGCTTGCAGTGAGCCGAGATCACACCACTGCACTTCCGTCTGGGCGACAGAGTGAGACTCCGTCTCAAAAAAAAAAAAAGAAAAAAGAAAATAGTGAAATACTAAAACTACTGATAAAAATGAGGCAAAAGTGAAGTTGTCCAAAAATGAGATGTTTCTGGAAAATTTCAGACTTTACAAATTCACAGTATAATAAAACCAAGGTCTGTTGTATTATCATTCCTGATAATTTAGTGGAATAACATGGCAATAAATAAAAAGGCATTTAGTGCTCAAAAGAAATGCAGCACTTTATTTCTGTAATGATAACTATTATTTGTATAAACTCTTTGTTTCCCAGGGAACAGCCATTGTAGGAATTGAAGTGTCATGTGTCATAGAGTAAGACAAGCATGGGCTCTGGCCTCATGACAAGCCATTCACAATCGTGGAACCTTGAGCAGGGTGCTTAACCTGTGTAAGCCTTGGTTTCCTCATCTGTAAAATAAGGATAATACTATCCACTCTTTAGAGCCATTGCCAGAAATACATGAATGAATGACTCCAGAATGTCTCCCATATTTGCCTCTTCAACCAATGTCTCATTCTTTCTTTGCTAACAGGGAAAATGTCCCTTTACTGCTTAAGGGAGAGAGAATAAAGGCAGAAGCACCAGATTAAGAAATTCTGATGTTTTCACACATTAGCTGCTGCTCCTAGCTTTCTGATTTCCATTTCTAGATAAGCCTTTAAGGATCAATTTTTCCTTAAAAGAATAAACATTCATTCTCATCATATTTGGTTCTTTTTTTGTCTGTTTTTGTTTACTATTTAAAATATTAATTCTAGCTTTGCTCACCAAAAGGAAAGAATGCACTATTGTGGTTTCAGTAATAGAATAATAACTCCCTTCTCTCACTTTGATTTCTTGCACTGTGTGCTTTCCTTATTTTTACATGAATGATGGAACCATTCACAGAGTTTGATTACAGCGGTGGGCAGGTTGGTGAGCAATTCTTCTTTTCTCTGATTTCAATTGCCTTGAAGTAGCAATAGGTGAATTGAGGGGAAAGAATAAGAAAAAACAAGTATGGGTAAATAAAGGTAGAATATAAGTGTCCAACAGAGAATACAGGTTATTTATATTGTGCCCTTTTAGCTGAATACACTACAAGAAAAAAAAAAGTTCTGGACTTTAAAAAAAGGATTTGAAGGCTCAATTCCTGTGGCTAAATAGAAAGTATATGAAATATTATAAACGAAAAATAACATCTTGAATGTGTATGCCATTTTCAGTGTGTACAATGCTTTTATACCTGCCAGCTTATTTTTCTTCTAAATGATTCTGTCTGTTCAGCATCATTCACTCCCTCCTTGATGAAAATTCTGACACCTGGAGGTAAAATAGCTTTCTCCATAGCCAGGTAGCAGTGCTGGCTAGAATCTAGATATTTTCACCCCAACCCTACGTCTTCTCCAAGAACCACAGCTGCTTTCCAAACACCAGGACAGTCATTCTCACTCTCCAGGATTTTAAGATGTACCTGATGTCTGGTGCGCTGTCTTGGAGGAGCACATAAAAGGGAGAAGGCATGTCCCTCTGATCTGCTATTTCTTACTCCAGGGTTCCACAACCTTGACGCTATTGATAAGTGGCAGATAGTGGGCTGAATAATTCTTTGTTGTGGGGAGCTGGTCTCTGCACTGTGGGATTTTTAGCAGCACTCCTGGTCTCCACCCAATAGATGCCATTAGCACTTTCACGCAGTTGTGACAACCAAAAATGTCTCTAGACATCACCACGTGTCCCATATGTCACAGAACTGTCCTGGCTGACAACCATTGCCTTATCTTATTCAGAATATTACTTATAATTACACATTACCACTGTTTCATTATTTGTTTTACATTTTCATGAAAAATTGAGAACTTTCTTGCAATTTTAAGTCATCTCTCCAAATTTCGAGGGAAACGAGAACACAAAACTTTTTCAAACCTGGCATACCAAGAGTAAATAACCATTATGCCATATGGGTTTATGTCTGGGTACAGAATTTTTACAAGTATATTTCAGATTCAAATGTTCAAAAATATCTGCCTAATGATATCTAGTTGCAGAGTCAACACTTCATTTTTCTTGTAAATGAGCATTCAGTTTGTAGAAATGGAGAACTAATGTATTTTCTGCTGCCAGAAACAATCTCCATGGTATTCAGAGACCTTTGTTGATTACTTTTTAGCTACCTGTTTACATTATTCAAACCAAAAATACCAAAATGATGGGTGTATGGATCATCTTGGATTTGCTTTCTCATCCAGCTTTCAAATCCAGTTTCCTGTGTAATCATAACATAAAAGGAGAGATAACTTGATAAAACGGAGACCTGATTGTCAGTAGCTTGTCTCAGTAACCCAATTCTTATTGAGAGGAGCAAAGACATGAAAAACTGGGGGAAATGACAATAGCATTGAAAAGGAAAGTATCTCTTCATGGCACAAAATCGAGGACTTTCTGCTGGATGATGTGCATGTGAGACCGCCTTTGAGGAAGACAGGGAGGAGCCAGATTGCAGCTGAGGAACTAGAGAAGGCCACATAGGCCAAGGGGAATGGAAAGAAGAGACCCCATGTGTGAGAGCAGCATTCTGGGAGGGGGTTTCTGCAGGAGCCACAGATAGTCCAGCTGGGCGGTCTGGGAGGTCGGCCCCCAAATGCAAAGCAGGGAAGAGCACGGTTGTCGCTTGACTCTTGGTGGCAGCTCCAGAAAGGCAGTGATGCCCGTTCACCAACCAGGAATGAAGACCTTCCAATCAAAAAAAAAAGATAAGAAAATCCTCCCCTGATGGAACATCTTCAGGAAACACAGAGAAGTCATTATATACCCAGAAGATTTTCCCCCGGGCCTCCTCTCAGCCTCATGGATCACTTTGGCATGAGATCAAGAGAAAGAATTCCAACAAAATCCAGGATGACACTAAAACAACGTGAAGAAATTCAGCTATCAACACTGTTTGGGGGAGAATATCCTAGATTGAAAGAGACCACCTCTTACTTAATGATGTCTAATGATGTCTAAATTTAAAAAGTGACCCACGCCGGAGTTCTTGACATGGCTCTCTTAACACCATTATGGAGATTGAGATTGTAGTTCATGCAATGACTGGTTGATTGGTTGATTGATTTGCCAATCAGGAAAGCCAAGAAAGGCAGCTGAAAACAGAAGAGAAGCAGGACAGAGCTCTAAGATGGGGATATTTACAAATAACATTTATAACACAATAGCCATTTAATATCAGCTGCATGCCAAGCACTGTGCTAAATATTTTTTTTAATCTCTTTTAATTAAATTCTACTTCTTGCTAGCTGTGTAAACTTACACAATTTATTTAACCTCTCTGGGTCAGTACATCATCGATTCTTTTGTATTTGTTGAAACTCGCTGTGTGGCTTAGAATACACTGAGTGTATTTTCAAGCCATCCTTCTTGAAAAGCATGTATATGCTCCACCCGTTACTTTCAGCAACCCACGACCTCCACCAAATTGTGATGGGTACATTGCCATAAATTGCATTGTTATCCATATCCATGTGTTGTAATCACATTAACTGACCATTTTCTGCAACGTGCGTTACTTTCCTTAGTACTGCGGATTTGTCATTTTGTTTCTGTCAATATTTGGTTTATGTATTATGAAGTGATGTTATTTGGTGAGTACAAATGCAGGATTTTTTATATTCATGGTGAATTATCTCCTTTCCCATGATATAATAAACTTTTCATCCCTAATAATCCCTTTACCCTAAAGCCCTGTGTGTGTGGTTCACATGGCCACCTCAGTTTTCTTTTGCTTTGTGTGGTATTATATATCTTTTTAAATCTTTTAACTTTCAGTCTTTTTTTACCTTTTAGGTTCAATTTCTTTCTTGTAAATAGCATATTGTTGGATGTTTTGAAATTCAAAATGAAAATTTCTTACTTTTAACTGAACAATAAAATTTATTTTGCTGATTATGATTTTAAAATATTTGAATTTGTTTGCATAGTGTTCATGTCTTAATGATTCTTTTCCTTCCTATGTCATAATAAGTTGAGGAGTCTTTATTTCTTTTATATCTTCCTTTTTTTTTTTACCCTTACATCAGATCTGGAAGTTTTGCCTTCTATTTCTATCCCTTTACTGGGAACTCTTAAAAACTTCATGTTAGGTATTTAACTTTCAAAGTCTAAAATTAATAAATATTTATATTCTTTTTTCAAAGAACATGTAGACTTTAGAACTCTTTAACTCTGATCATTCAGTCCTTAAATCTGCCCTGTTCTTGTTACGTGGTATTTAGTTTCCACCTTCTTTGTAAGTCACCCACATTAGGCAGTTTCTCAGGATGCACCTCAGGAGATGAAAAATAAGAAGTAGAAATTATGAGACTAGGAAGGTAAAATGAGAAGGTTTAAGAATATAAAATAAGACTTTAGGCATGACAAAAAAGAGAATGAAGGAAAAGCAGCCACCAGAAAGATAATCTTCAAAAATTGCCAGAACTGAAGAATAAGAGTCTGTACATTTTTGAAGCACAACAGGCCCTGTACAACGTAAGTAATATGAGTCCCAATTAATCTGATTGCAATGAAACAGTGGGATCCCAGAGATAACAAGGAACTCTCAAAAGCAATCATAAGAAAAATAGGTTATTTAAAAAATAACAATTAATTGCCGGAGGTTGTTTTTAATCAAGCACAAGAGAAGCTAGAAGAAAAGAGAATAAAACTTCAGATTGCTAAACAATAAATATTTATCAATCTATACCCAGATAAACTATTAATCAAGATAAAGGTAGATAAATAACCTTTCAGATATAAAGAAACTAAGTGTTTTACATTTACAGATTATCGCCAAAAGAAAAAGATTAGATTTTTTCAGCATAATCTGTGTATTACTATGATTACAAATTAAATCTGAAATCTCAATGGATTAAATAAAATCCCACGAAGGTTTCTTTTCTTGCCCTGATTGCACTGGCCAGGACAGAACCAACACGCTTGATTTTTCTGCTCACATAAAGTCTACTGTAGGTTGAACAACTCTCTCTTTCAATTCACAGAAAAGGAACTCAAATGCATTAATACTCAAATGAGTAATTTCTGAATATGGACACTGAAGAGCATCATACACATGCACAAGAAGACGATGTACACACATATTTATTGTTGCATTTCTAAATAATACCAACACATTGAAAGCAATTTTTAAAAAGTCCATAAATTAAAAAATGGATACAAATTATGGCCTACCATGAAATAACACAAATCAGGAGCTGACATATTCCACCTGGCTTATAAAGTCTGAAATATCTACTGTCCAGCTCTTTTAGAGAAAGTTTGCCAACCCCTAGGATAGAGCACTTAAAGTATATCAATGTAGATATATCTAAAAACATACAAAATTATCATTTGGCATAGAAGAAAATGTGAAATTCAAAAGATATGTACACCTTGAGACACTGTGTTTTATTTAAATATGAAGCACACAAAATAATGACATGCATACGTGTACCTGTATATTAAAAAAAGACAGAATCCTAAAGAGGAAAGATCTATATAAACATCAGAGCCCTGGTTACCTCCACAGAGGGCAGGGAAAGGATTGAGTAAGGGAGAGGTGGGAATGGCAGCAACATACTCATCAACACTGGTTGCTCTCCGGAGTCCAAGTGTTAACATTTGTTAAAATTCTGTGTTTTGGCCAGGCATGGTGGCTCACACTTATAATCCTAGCACTGTGGGAGGCCAAGACAGGTGGATCACCTGAGGTCGGGAATTCAAGACCAGCCTGACCAACATGGAGAAAACCCATGTTTCTGCTACTCGGCAGGCTGAGGCAGGAGAATCGCTTGAACCCGGGAGGTGGAGGTTGTGGTGAGCCGAGATTGTGCCATGCACTCCAGCCTGGGCAACAAGAGTGGAACTCCGTCTCAAAAAAAAAAAAAAAAATGAGTTTTATTCATTTGAGGTGTGCCATAATTTAGATTTTTTTTTAAACATTATGAAATACAACAGTAACAACAACAACAAAAATTCTCCAATAGGAAAACAGCCTGTGAATGTGAGCAGAGCTAAACAAATGCAGGAGGAAAGTGTGTCCTGACCAGGAATCAAACACACATTCATTTTTAAGTTGATTTTTTTTTTTTCAATTTTACTTTAAGTTCTGAGGTCCATGTACAGAACACGCAGGTTTGTTACATAGATATACATGTGTTATGGTGGTTTGCTGTACTCATCAACCTGTCATCTAGGTTTTAAGCCCCGCATGCATTAGGTATTTGTCCTAATGCTCTCCCTTCCCTCATCCCCCGCCTCACAACAGGCCCTGGTGTGTGATGCCCCCTCCCTGTGTCCATGTGTTCTCATTGTTCAGCTCCCACTAATGAATGAGAACATGAGGTGTTTGGTTTCCTGTTTCTGTGTTAGTTTGCTGAGGACGATGGTGTCCAGCTTCATCCGCACATTCATTTTTAAAGGAGCAGGCTTTTCGCACATGAATGATGTCTTAAGATGGCGCCTCATCATGTCAAGGGTGTGGGACTATGACCTCTTCGGTGTCCCATGCATTCCATTGTGGACTGTGTTATCTGCCTTTCCCAACCACTGCAGCCGCCACTCACAAGCCAGATGATAAGTCCTCTGAGGGGAGGATCCATGTCTTTCTCCACCTTGGAATCCTTGGTGCCTGTCACTGTACCCAGGGCTAACTGGCTATTTATCAGATCCTTGCTGCAATAAATGCACGACTCTGTGTTCTCCAGGTTAGGCTTAAAATATTGATTTTTAAAATGTCAGTTGTACAGAAAGAAAGAAAAAAAAAGTACTCCAACAATCTGGTGCTTTCCATCCCCAGAGTTTAGAACTCTGGTGAACTCTCAAAGGAGACAGACTCGAGTAGAAGAACAGAAATAAGGTCTTCATTTCCCAATACGGGAGCACATGTTAGGACACATTTGAATGCCAAACAGGTCAATCAGGATAGGATTGCCTCTGAGAGACACTCTAGAAATCAGAGACATTCTTTACCCGGAGCTGAGTGCCACTTGAAAAGATGACAGTCTTTCACGCCTTTGAAAACATCAAAGAGAATCAAAGCACCAGCTCCAAACCTGATCCTCACAATCCAACACCAGCCTACGAGTCAGGAATGAAGGCAGCAGCAACAGGAGGAAAACCACGTTGTGTACATAAATCTAAGTCACAGGAAACACAAATTCCAGTGACAGCCTCTGTTAGGTGGCCCTCGAGTAGGACTCGGAGTGGTTCTGATCAGCACGGCCGAATTTACAAGGAGGGTGGGTTTGCAGCAGAGAATGCCATCTCTGTGGGCTTTCAGGGGCATTGAAGAAGGAGACCCTTTTCCTTCCCTGTGGTTCCACAGAAACACTCTCTTGGGTTGACTTTACATTTTACCAGTAAATGTAAATAATACCTGGAAGAGATAACACTCTTTTTTCAGATCAAACACTAACACTTAATTTGAATTAACTTTAGCAGTTGAGGAACATTGAGACCATTAGGAAACAATGCTATTTTTCTGGTTAAAGCTGGTTCTTACTTCCAATGACATGTTTCGGAAAACGCTCTTCGATGGACGAACATATGCGTCCTTCCTTCAAGATTAAACAGTTTGAGTTAGTCTTAAGTTTGTCTTCTCCATTGTTGTTTGGCAAGAAAACTTGCTACCTCCTTTCAGAAAACAATTTGTCAACGCATTTTTAATTAAACTCTTATTTTGAGATACTTGTAGATTCACATATTTATAAGAAATAATGCAAAGAGATCCTACATACTCTACCCAGTTTCCCCCAATTATAATATCTTTCAAAACCATGGTACAAACTCACAATGAGGATATTGGCATTAGTACAGTCAAGATACAGAACATTCTCATCAACACAAGAAGCCTTTATATTGTCCTCTTATAGCCACACCCACCTCTTCCCCCAAGCCTCATCCCTGTGACCACGGATCTGTTCTCCATCTCCAAATGTTATCACTTTAAGAATGTTATGTAAATGGAAATACAGTACGCCATCTTTTGAGACTGTCTTTTTTCGTACAACAGAATTCCCTTAAGATTCCTCTCAATTCTTGTTCTTATCAATTGCTTGTTCCTTTTGATTGCTGAGTAATATTCCAAAAGATGGATTACACTGCACTTTGTTTAAACTTTCATCTCCTGAAGGAGATCTCGGTTGTTTCCACTTTTTGGCTATTAGAAATGAAGCTGTTATGAACATTCATGCACAGGATTTTACAAAACCTGGGATAAATGTCCAAGAGTACTATTGCTGTGTTGTATGGTAGTTGCATGTTCACTTTTATAAGAAATTGCTGAACTATTTTTCAAAGCGGCTATAGCATTTTACATTTCCACATGCAGTATATGAGTTTGTCAATGTATTTCACGAAATATGTAAATCCTTATGCCCTTTAACTAATAATTACCCTTTAGGGAATCTATCCTCTGAGGATAGCTCAACATATAGAAATATATATGTGTGTGTGTGTGCTTTATATAGTCTATTTTTTGGCTTTAAGGAAAGCTAAAGGGTAAGCTAGATGGGATTTTATATTTAAGCCTAGAAGAAAAACGTGTTAAAATTGTATTTATGGAAAAATATAATCAAGTGGAAAAACACATTGCCCTATGTTTCTCAGGCAACAATGCTTCTAATATGCCTATTTGTTTTGAACATATGGTCATATCCTTTGCACCACTGTACACACTTGCTCTCCAGGGAGAAAAATAAGTCCGGAACAATGACTGAGAGAACCTTAACCAACAGAAGGTTAATTAGGTGGTGAGGAGTAGGAAACCATGAGCGTCTGAACAATTCCTTAGACTGGTAGATGGTGGTTGAGGGTCACTGAGAGGCTTTTGCTTGTATTGTCAGGAGAAGGTCAGAGGTCAGCAAGAGGCATAGGAGGTGACCACAGCGAGGGAAAAGGGGGCGTGGAGGAGCCTCCAGTCCACTTCACAGTTGATGGACACCCTAGCCATGGTTGAGAATTAGCAGCTCCTTGTTCCTCAAGGCAAAACCCAAACCAAAACAAAACCTTTCCCAGAAATTATATTTTTCAAAGACTGTTTGAAATAATATCACATAGACATATAGATATTTTTAAAAGAGAAAACAATAACCTATCTAGCTAACATCAAGGGGAAAAGATCTTAATAACATCGCCTGTATCTTCAGGGTCTTTGGAGTTTGTTGCTGTTATGTTTTCAAGAAACCCAATATACAAAGAGATCAGAGCAAGTGAACACTTGGGTCTTGCATGATATGTCTGGAGAACTGGCCTGCAGAAGTGTCAATCAAATCTTAACACAGAATTTAGTTCATTTCTAAAAGCTTACAAATATGAAGTGACTTCTCAATTAAATCTGTTAACCACAGGAAAAAAACATAAACAAAAACAAAACAGCACTTCAGTTTAGTTTAGTTTAATTGCGATTGCCTTTTCAAATGCCAGCCATGCTGGTGGCAGAAGAAATGGAGGTGCCTCCAGAGACCACCGGGTGTGAGTCCTCAGAACCTGTGGATATCTGGAAACTTGTGGTCTTGTCACAGAGAGGGATGGAGACATGAAAGCAACTTAAACCCTTGGGAACCATTCCTGAAATTATGAGACCCTCTTAAACTTAGTTAACATCTCCCCTCCAGGTGGAGAAAGAAAAGCTTAGGGGTCATATTTTGGAATTCACTGGACCTGGATTCAAATCCTGTTTCTGTTACAGACCATGTGGCCTAGGGAAGTCATGAGCAATTCTTTTTTTTTTTTTTTGGAAATGGAGTTTTACTCTTATTGCCCAAGCTGGAGCGCAATGGCACGATCTCCGCTCACTGCAACTTCTGCCTCCTAGGTTCAAGCAATTCTCCTGCCTCAGCCTCCCAAGCAGCTGGGATTACAGGCATGCACCACCATGCCTGGTTAATTTTGTATTTTTAGTAGAGGCGGGGTTTTACCATGTTGGTCAGGCTGGCCTCAAACTCCTGACTTCAGGTGATCCACCAACCTCGGAATGTCAAAGTGCTGGGCTTACAGGTGTGAGCCACTGTGCCCAGCCTCCATGAGCAATTCTTGAGCAAGTCACTCAATCCTATTGAGCCTTAAACACTCCCCTGGGAATGAGGACTCTTGTACCCTCTTGCAAGGCTGTGTGGGCATGACGTAAAATTCTGAATGTGGATCATTAGCTGCAGGCCCACATGGATGACATACTGGCTGCTCCTGGGTGGCTGGTGAGATGTGATGGGTTATTTCCCTGTCATGGCTGGGATTTGCCCATTGTCGGTGAGTTCACAAGCATGCTGTTTTCTTTGATGCATTCACTGATTCTGCAAGTATTTGTTGACAGAGGCACAGTTCTAGGTGCTGTGGAGACAGCAAGGAGTGAAAGGGAGCCTGGCTGGTGAGGAGGGCACCCTCTGTTACAGGGAGGGATGGTAAACAATTCCTTATGCCCGGTAGGTGGGATGGACACTGGGGAGAAAGCTAAAGCATTGTACAGGGACGGAGAGCAAACACGAGGGTGGAGAAGGAGGCCCTGTGAATAGCTTGTCAGGATAGGCCTCTGTGATAAGGAGATATTTAAGCACAGCCCTGAAAACACAAGGTGACAAGGGGAAATGGGAGACAACTATTATGGGATTGGTCAAACACACGTTTAAAAATATTTTCTGGCCTCAGCTTCTGCTTGTTTCTGCTAATGAACTGAGATCCAGAAGCTGGATCTGCCCTTCCTCGGGAGTGCTCTGTGGCTTTCCTGTTTGCTGCTGGGAGGCCTCAGCTGCCACAGCAGTGAGCTGGGATCCTGCAGCCCTTGAGGGACTTCCTCCTGGGGGCTGCCCTCCACGCCCCATCTGTCTTCACTCCCTCTGGCTCCCACGGGCTCCTGGACCTCACTGTACCTGATCTCTTGTGCTTGTCTACCTGCCCATCTTCTCCAACTTGGGTCTAGACATCCAGGTTGGGACTGTGACCTCAGCCATCTTTGTTTCCTCTGGTGTCTGGCATGGCGTTTATTTCACAGTAGATCCTTCCTCGGCACAAGTTAGGTGAGTCGCTGAGGGACAAAGAAAATAAAAAAAAAAACTCGGTAGGTTTGCCATTTAAAAAAAAAAATCTTATACTGACTAGCCCTTCTGCAATACCAGAGGTATTTGATTTAGACAAGACAGAAACCCACCCTAATTAGTTCAAGAAAAAGGGGGTAAAGGTGGCCTATAGAACAGTGAGACTCAGGCCCATAGGGCGCTGCCATTGGAAAGTCAGGAGTTTCAACTCGTCCCCCTCCCTGCAGGTCCCAGGTCCCAGGTCCCTCCTCCTAGTCATCCTTTCCTTCCCCTGCAATTCCCAGCATGTGGGCACCACTGGCTGGCCCGGGCAGTGACTCGAGTCGTGGTGTTTTGTGACTACCTGGCTTCTTCAAGTCTCCTTGGTCTCACGTTTCCAACTTTCCATCCCAGAGACAGATCTCAATGGCTCAGGCTGGTCTGGGGTCTGCCTCTGGGCCCAGCAGCTACAGACCCTGGAGTGGAAGTGTTCAGTGCCCAGATCTGCCCCACAAGCTCCCTGCGATGATTTCCCACCTGTTCGTTAGTAAGTTCCACAGTGCCTCCTGCAGAGCTGGGCCCACAGTGCCACTGAGGGTCTAAAGTCAAGGTGGGGCTCAATAACTACTTGGAAAATGTTGACTGAATGCTGAAGGTGAGAGCGGGGCAATGGTTAGAACACCTTCCACATCCATGAAAAATTTACAATAAATGTGAAATATGTAAAATAAATGTGCTTCTGTTTCCTTATCAGGGGCTGGTTTTGCACTTACCTGTCTCCATCCCGGTGATTAACCCCAACCAGGTATCCTCACTTTCAAATCACAGGACTAAAAAATAATTACTTTGCTCAACATTCTAAGTGAAGAACAGTGTTTGTGATTTTCATACCCTGAGATGGACACATTGCTGTGTGTGTCCATTTTCTGAACCTACTTTTCTTCTCTATACAATGGAGATGGTAATAATAATAACAGTGGTAGTAGTAGTAGTAGTCATCTTAGTATACTCCATATGGCTGTGGTGAGAATTAAAGAAAATCATGTGAGCAAAGTGACCAGTGACCAGCATGGTACCAAAAAAAAAAAAAAATCAGCCCTAAATGGATGGTTGCTACATCTTTTGCAAATACCACCCTCGCCGCCCCCCCCCTGCACTGTCATCGTTGTCAGGAGCATCGCCGTCACCAGGGAGCAGCACCTGCGTCACCCTCTCACTCCCCGCACTCCCACCAGGTGCCTCCTAAGGGCGACTGCAGAGAAATCACTTGTTGTTTTCCAATGTGGACAAAAAGATTCAACAAGCTCTGTTTCTATTATATGAGAGGCAATGTGAGAAAACGACAAGCAAAAAAAACCAAAAAAATCACTTGGAAAAAGTTTGATTTATGCCTGCAATCGCACACAGTCAACTTTTAAACTATATTCATTAGCTTGTGGAATCTGTTGTATTCCTTGGCATGTAAGACACAGTTCTGAACCCTGCAAAGACTTCAGCTCACCTTGGAGATGAAATGTGAAGCATGATCAAGATGAAAGACAGTTTGCAAGAAGCATGGACACAGAAATTGTTTGCAATTTAGCCATTCTTCATTTTGTGTGATTGGAAGTGCTAGCCCACTTACAAATGACAATCGAATAAAGAGTTTTAAACAAGCATTTTCTAGAATGTTGATTTACTGGAGGAGGAAAAAAAATTGTTGTATCCTGCCAAATGATTGCAGCACCTATAAAATGGTAAGGTCATTTTTCTGCTGAAATGTCACAGTGAGATTTTTAAAATAGATTCCTGGTGCAGTTTTAATAATGTCGAGGTTAAAGATAAGGGGAAAAAAGTATTTAACAATGAAAGTGAAGCAAAAATATTGCTGTTTAAAGTGGATTTTAGGAGTAGCCTTTTATGATGTCAGGGCAAAATATAACCTTGTATACTGCTAATATTTTTCTAATTGTTTTATTCATAATTAACAACAATCAGCTCAACTACACTGGGCTGATGAACCTGCTTTGACTCTCATGCTGAATATCATAAAAGCAGTCCCTGGGGAGGTCTGGAGGAGGGAAAAGGAACAGGGAATGCATGAAGCCCTGTGAGTTTCTCAAAATAAAAATCAAAGAGTTGGCCGGGTGCAGTGGCTCATGCCTGTAATCCCAGCACTTTGGGAGGCCAAGGTGGGTGGGTCACCTGAGGTCAGGAGTTCAAGACCAGCCTGGTCAACATGGTGAATCCCCATGTCTACTGAAAATTAAAAAATCGGCCGGGCGTGGTGGCAGGCACCTGTTGTCCCAGCTACTTGGGAGGCTGAGGCAGAAGAATCGCTTGAAACTGGGAGGCAGAGGTTGCAGTGAGCCAAGATTGGGCCATTGCACTCTAGAAAAAAAAAAAATCGCAGAATCTGTTCTGCAGTGGAATTGGTGGAGAGTGTCCATCTGGCTCGCTTCTCTTGACCTGAACCCCATGACTCAAAGCTGCCAGTGAGCAAGGTTGTATCACGTGACCCGAATGCATCCATTGTTGGAGATCAGTGTTGGAAATGTGAACCAAGCTGGGCCAGGTCCTTTGTCCCTAGCATTTGTGCTGAGGAAAGGAACCTGGGAGATGGGGGTTGAGGGTATTTTTGGCAGCATGCCCACTTGCTCCTCAATGGGAGACTTGCCTTCTATGTTCATCTCAGTAAGCGTCTAGTAAATTGACTTTTTAAACCTAAATTGAATGTATTAATGAAGACGGTTTTTCATAACAATCAGTAGAGAGGTTATTTCTCCTACTTAGGATGTAAGGAAGGAGGGAGCCAGGGTGAGTTAGGGAACTCTGCACTCTCTGTAAATCTCTTCCTCTCTCTCTCTCTTTTTTTTTTTTTTTTTTTTTTGAGATGGAGTTTCGCTCTGTCGCCCAGGCTGAAGTGCAGTGGCTGGATCTCAGCTCACTGCAAGCTCCGCCACCCGGGTTCAGGCCATTCTCCTGCCTCAGCCTCCTGTGTAACTGGGACTACAGGCGCCCGCCACCTCGCCCGGCTAGTTTTTTGTATTTTTTAGTAGAGACGGGGTTTCACCGTGTTAGCCAGGATGGTCTTGATCTCCTGACCTCGTGATCCGCCCGTCTCAGCCTCCCAAAGTGCTGGGATTACAGGTGTGAGCCACCGCGCCCGGCCTCTTCCTCTCTCTTTTACATTACACAAGAGTTTCTCTGGATGAGAACAGAGCAGTTCAGCAGCCATTTATCCAGCCCGGGAGGCGGAGAAAAGTTTCTTCTTTGCCTGCATCTTCTCTCTTCCTGCCTTTCCTAGAAGTTCCCAGACATTTTCCTCCTTGGGCAGTTCTGAATCCACAAGCTACCTCTAACTGCAAGGAAAACTGGGAAGGGATTTTTTTTTCCTTAGTGGGAGGAATAGGGGGACAGGGGGCTGGTATGACTGTGGGATCAGCGGCCCATATTGTCTGCCCCGCTGGCCTGTGTGGCTTTTAGCTGGTGACCCAAGGGTCCAATTCTGACAATGTAAGCCGAGAGACTAGGGCCTTCCAGATTCTGAGTTCACATTCTAACATCTACCATACTCAAGCCTCCAAGAAGGAGGAATGTGTGATTCAGCCTGAAATCCGCCTTCTCTGAGACATTCATGGGCAGCTTTAAGTGCTGAGATGCCGCAGGACCACACGTGTCCACCAAATACACCAGATCTTTGCTTCAGTATTGTTTTTCCTATTTGGAGATGTCCTTCCATCCTCCCTGTCTTTCTTTCCCCTTCTCCCTCCCTCTATCTCTCCCCAGAGGGCAGGCTGTCATGACGGGGAGTACCATGTCCATGTTTGGCTTTTGAATATATTCTTTTACATGTAAGTGTTCATAGCAATATACAGCATGATATTTCGTATTAATCTCAAATATTACACAAATGATGTCATATTGCTCACATGATCCAGCAACTTTCTCTTTTTCCCACATGGCATTAACCCTCTGAGATCTATCCATGTTGGCATGCGTAGCTGCAGCTCATCTCTCCTAGCCACTGTGTTCTCTTCTACCCTGTGGCTCAATCTTTTTTGAGCAGTGTTGCCCAGGCTGATCTCAAACTCCTCGTAATTACAAGCCATTGTAATTATTTATAATTACATCCTACTACTATAAGCCAATTAGGAAAGTGATCAAAAGAAAATTAAAACCTTTCTATGAAAAATTAAATCTCGTTGAAATCTTAGCTGTAGTAGCTAACTATGCCAGCATGTACTTTGGAGAGATAAGGATGCCAATCTTGCATCTTCCTGCTCATGGACTGTTAGATTGTTTCTACTTTATGGTCATTGCGAACAATGCAGGAAGGGACATTTGTCTTCTTAGGTTTAGAAGCAAGCACTGCCATGTAACTATTTGCTAGGAGTTGAATTTATAGAACAAATGGTATCCATGTACCAGCATCTTTTACCAGTTTTGCCAAATTATTCTCTACTTCCAATTGCAGTCCTGGCAGCATACAGATGTTCCATTTTCCACATCTTTAGCGATTCTTCCCATAAAACACACATGCTTTTGCTGTTCTAATGGATGACGAGGAAGGGTCTATCTTTGTGATTTTGATTTGTGCTTTCTTAATTACTAGCGAGTTTGAGCATCTTGTTCTGTTGAATACTCACCTGGGCTCCTGTTCTCTGAATTGTCCTTCCACAGCTCTTGTTTAGAGCAGGACCTTGCTCTATAAACACTCCAGACTCGTCGTTCATCAATTATGTGTGCCGTCCACGTGTAGTCTCAGTTTCTAGCTGCCCTTGGCTTTAAGGTATCTCGTATTTTCAGATGTTTTAAATTTAAATGTGGTGCATCTATCCGTTGTTTCCATTGTGGTTTGTACCTTTGAGTCTATTTCAAGACATTTTTCTCTCTTCAGAATCATAAAATAGTCTTTTATAATCTATTCTAAGAGTTGTATTGTTTCACCTTTTTGCATTGAAGTCTGTAGTCAACTTTGGATTTACTTTTGCCTATGAAGAAAAGCATATGGTGCATATAATTTACTTTTATATATGAAAGAAAAGCATCTGATGGTGCATATTTCAAATAGGCAGGCAGATATATTAGCGACATTGGCAGAATGTCCTATGACTTCTCAGCTTTTGTACAGGACACTTTGGTGCCCCGTGTGTGGGGTCTTTCTGGGCTCCCTTTTGTTGTTGTTGTTGTTGTTGTTTGTTTTTTTGCAGAAACCTGTTTTTTAAATCCCTGATTTAATTCCCCATGGGTTTTTATTTTCAATACAGTGAATAATAAGCAGGGCACATTGCCTTGATGTTGCTTGTAAATTATTTTATCATATTAATAAAGCTCCTTTTATTCCAATTTTGCTAGGAGGGTTTTAAAATGACTGTATTTATTTGGATGTTGAATTTAGTAACATAAGTTTGTGTATCTGTTGACATGACTATTCTTTAAGTTATTAGTGTGTTGAATTACATTCATAGATTTCTTAATATCAAAATAAGAAATAAGTGAACAATGCCTGTCTTATGATTTATTTGCGTGTGTGTGTGTGTGTGCACGCATGCACACGTGTGGGAATATTCAGCTTGCTAATATTTAATTTAGGTTTCTGTATCTATGCTCAACAGTGAGAGAATGTATCTCTGGTCAATGCTATAAATAATTCCATCTTTTTACTTCCAACTCTTTTCTTTATTTTCTTTCCAATTCTTTTCTTTCTTTTTTTTTTTTTTTTTTTTTTTTGAGACGGAGTCTCGCTCTGTGGCCCGGGCTGGAGTGCAGTGGCCGGATCTCAGCTCACTGCAAGCTCCGCCTCCCGGGTTCACGCCATTCTCCTGCCTCAGCCTCCCGAGTAGCTGGGACTACAGGCGCCGCCACCTCGCCCGGCTAGTTTTTTGTATTTTTTAGTAGAGACGGGATTTCACCATGTTAGCCAGGATGGTCTCGATCTCCTGACCTCGTGATCCGCCCGCCTCGGCCTCCCAAAGTGCTGGGATTACAGGCTTGAGCCACCGAGCCCGGCCTCTTTCTTTTCCTCTTTTCAGAAAGAGAAAGTCTCACTCTGCTGTTCAAGCTAGACTCAAACTCCTGGCCTCAAGAGATCCTCCCTCCTGTGCCAAATTCTTTTGTGATATGAAAGTTGATTTTTTTGGAGTAGGGCAATTATCTAATATGGGAATATTTGTGTTTTAAAAACACAAATATGGGGGCCAGGTGTGGTGACTCACGCCTGTAATCCCAGCACTTTGGGAGGCTGAGGTGGGCGGATCACTTGAGCTCAGGAGTTTGGAACCAGCCTGGCCAACATGGTGAAACCCTGTCTCTAGTAAAAAATTAAAAAATTAGCTGGGCGTGGTGGCCAGCGTCTGTAATCCCAGCTACTCGGGAGGCTGAAGCAGGAGAATCACTTGAATCCAGGAGGCAGAGGTGGCGATGGGCCAAGATCATGCCATTGCACTCCAGCCTGGGTGGGTGACAAGGTGAAATTCTGTCTCAAAATAAATAACTAACTAAATAAAAACAGTTATGGTATTTAAGTAAGAATACAGTGAGCCTTTCCCGGGACTGACTTCGACCCTCTTAGTTTTGTTGTTGGTTTTATTCATCAGGAGTAACTAGCACTGTTTCTTGCTGAGCTGAGATGAACCATTCAGGGTGGTGCCCACTGGACCCCCAATGGACAGGCTTCACTGGTAAGCAAGTCTGCATCCCATGCCAGTTCTGCTAAGAACATTCTTACATATTTTGGCAAATGTTCACCAAACACTAGAACTGACAAGTAGCTTAGAGTGAGACAGCTGTCTTTCTGGAAGCTCAAGATTAAATGTACACAATCCAAGCCAAGCAGACAGTAAATCTATTTCAGAATCAGAGCTTCAGGAAGGATTTTCAAATACTGTACAATGGGAAAAAAGGAATCACTGATGAAACCTATTAAAATATCCTTAGAAAACACAGCTAAAATGTAGTCAAAAGATCCAAAAGAAAAGATGGCCTCAGCAACTTTTGTCTCAACACTGGATAGCCTTGCAGAGATGATAGAACATCTTAGTGATGTCATATGGCAAAGGGAGGCTTGTCATGGCAATATTTTGCATTAACTCCATTTAAAGTGCAATTCCAGGATATACACAAGAGACACAATAATGTTAGTTATGCAGGAAGAAGCTCAGAGTCAGAATAATTTGAATAAAAGGTATGGTTCTAAAATACTAATTCTGATGTGTCTAATATAAATTAAAAAATGGTTCCAAGGATAATCCAAAAGGGATTTGGAATAGTTGGAGAACATTCCAACATTACTCATTTATATGTGCATTTTCGCAGCATCTTTAAAAAGAAAAACTTATTCCATTTGTTTATAATTACATCCTATTACTACAAGCCAATTGAGAAAGTGATCAAAGAAGAATTATAACATTTCTAGGAAAAATTAAATCTCATTGAAATGTTAGATGTAGTCCCTACCTATTCTAGCCTGTACTTTGGTGTAACAAGGATGCCCGTCTTGTCTTGGGCCCTGTAGTTGGTTGAATGATGGCCCCAGAAAGATACATACATCTTATAACCCTTGGAACCTGTGAATTATGCCTTATTTGGAAAAGGGGTCCTTGCGGATATAACTAAGTTAAGGATCGTGAAATGAGATCCCACTGGGTTATCTGAGTGGACACTTTCACTCGTGTCCATGTAAAGAGACCACCAAACAGGCTTTGTGTGGGCAACAAGGCTGTTTATTTCACTTAAGTGCAGGCGGGCTGAGTCCGAAAAGAGAGTTAGTGAAGGGAGATAGGGGTGGGGCCATTTTATAGGATTTGGGTAGGTAAAGGAAAATTACAGTCCAAGGGCGTTGTTCTCTGGTGGACACGGGCGGGGGACACAAAGTGCTCAGTGGGGGAGCTTTTGAGGCAGGATGAGTCAAGAGAAGGACTTTCACAAGGTTATGACATCAGGTAAGGCAGGAACAGGCCATTTTCACTTCTTTTGTAATTCTTCAGTTACTTCAGGCCATCTGGATGTATATGTGCAGGTCGCAGGGGATATAATGGCTTAGCTTGGGCTCAGAGGCTTGACAGACATTAAATCCAAGGACAAATGTCCTGATACATGTCAACCTGAAATAGTCAAAAGGTCAGAATCTAATTCAAAGCGAGTTTACTCCAGCATAATTTGGTGTGAGGCTGCCACCCCACCCCCCCGAGAAACACCAGCTCCAAAGGAATGGAGTCAGCCTGCCCAAGTAGGGAAGCGAAGGTTTCGCTTATAGCAGCAGAGACAGAAGGATGAAAACTCATTCATATAAGGTTGGTGCATAGTTACAGCAATTTGGTTGGTTATAGGCAGTGTTTCTTTTGGGAAAGGGTGCATTTAACATTTCTTACAGAGGGTGTGAGAGTCATGGGTTTTCTGTCATCTGGTCTCAGCAAAGCAGGACAGCAAGGGGAAGTTAATCGATAAAAGTGTCATTAATTTAAAAGGCAGGAGGTTTCTGTCCTTGCCGTCATTTGATTCTTTCTAGTCATTGTACAGAACAAGAAAAATAAGAAAGCGAATTAATCTATAATCTGAGAAGACAAGTTGTGCCCATAGGTGACTGAGCTCACAATCACATCTCTGTCAAGGCTTAAAGTGTTTCTGGGTGTTCCAACAGCTTTTGAATTGTATTTATTTTCACATAAAAGACAAAAAAGGGGAAGATGAGACTCATAGAGGAAGGAGAGAGAAGACATTGGAGTGATGCAGCAAAAAAAAAAAAAAAAAAAAGGCAAAAAAAGTGTGGAGCCACCAGAAGCTGAGAACCGCAGGGAAGGATTCTCCCCTAGAGCCTTCAGAGCAAGGACAACCCTGTTGAGACCTTGATTTGGAACTTCTGCCCTCCAGAGAAGACATTCCTGTTCTTTGAAGGCACCGACTTTGCGGTGATTTGTTATGGCAGACCCTGGAAGTGAACACAGTTCCCATCTTGAACCACATCACGACCCGTGGGTGATGCCAAGCCAAGAAGAGCGGTCATGACTTTGTTGACAGATCGTGATCAAAACCCAAACAAAACAACTACAGCCCAAAATGCTGGGATGACTTCAACAAGGAGATTTATTAAGGGTATATAGAATGATAAGCCAAAGCACAGGACAGGAAAACGTGACAACCTGCGGAGAGTGACCCTGAAGCAAAGGCAATGCAAACTTCTGCAAGGGGCTGCCACAGATGTGTGGTGACTCTGCAGGACTTTAACACGAGCATTGATCGCTTCCCAGAACTGGGAACACCTGCAGGGCTCCGACCCCACAGAAGCACCCTGCTGAGTCGCGTGGCTCCACTTTAGGGTGGATGCAGGCACGTCTGGCAGAACAGCCTCCAGGATGGAAAAATGATTGAAATCCTGCTCAAAGAAGATGTGAGCAGAGCAGGAGAACTTCCTGCAGAGACCCAGAAGCTACAGGAGGTGTTAATCTCATCTGGGAGCTGCCAGGGGGAGGTTCTGAAACCAGTGAAATGATGGAGTTTCAGGTCAATGTCAGCCAGACCTAACCAAATGCAGAGACATCCTGGGGCCAGAGGCCTCTTCCCATTGTTGGCGGTTGAAAAGGGAAGAGAAAACAATTTTTAGGGAGGCTCAGGGAGTGACCCAGCATCTGAATACATTGTAGTAAGGAGGGAGAAAAATGGTAAATTTCCATAATAAAGAAGAGGGTATGTGGAGGAGGAGGTGAGGGGGAAGTGGCCCATTAGTTTCAAACCCCTGTGGGTCTCTTGAGGGTAGAAGCTCCATTTCATCACTTTTATTCTCAAGAAATCCCTTGGAACACTGACTTGATATTTGTTAGCTGAATTTTTTTCTGTAGCTTAATGTTAGTTTTCCATACATGGTTATCTTTTACGGATAGCAGTAAGAAACTGACATTGTTTTGCCCCAGGGACTAGGAATGTCCCAGGTACTGGACCCACGGCTTCAGCTGGGAAATCTGTGTAATTGACATGATTTAGGGAAGGATTTTTTTTTTTATTGTTTAAACAAGTTTTTCCCTTATAATATTATTGATTCACTCATCAACAAATATTTAATAAATGCTCACTGTGCTAGACAATAGGATGGTGAACACAGACTTCCACCCACTCTGCGCCACGCAGCATCCAAGCACCCTCTAGCCACCAACTCACTACCTACTCTTGGCAACCCTGTGAAGTAGGTTCTTATTTCCATTTTGCATGTGAGACCACTGAAACAATGAATAATGTAATTAGAAATGAATTGAATTTATTTGCAACGGCAAAATAATTTGAAATAGAATGAAATAAGAAAAACTGAAATAATTTGCTCCAATTACGTGGTGGTTGTGTGGAGGGTGGGAACGAACCCAGGCAGTCTGGCTCCAGCCAGATCCTGGGCTCCTCAACAGACTCCGCACTCCTAGATGTACGATGACAGGCAGAAGGACACCAGCCCATCCTCACGTCACAGGCAGAGAGGTGGGAGAGAGTTTTTAATCAAATAATCAAATCATGAATCAAATAATGCCAAGTAAATATACAATTACAGTTGCAATTAGTCGTATAGATTCATCACCAAGGGGTTTGCTGTAGCAAAGGCCTGAAAAGCTTTCCCCTGGAAAGCCATCCTTAAGCTTATACCTAAATGATGTCATAAATTTGGTTAAGAAGGTGGGGGATGCTTCAGGCCAAAGTGAGTCACAGGCACAGATATGACTTATGTCTTGTACAAGGTCCAGGTATTTCCCAGCACCAGATGTATCTACTTTGTAGATCGGTGGTCTTAAAATGTGGTGCATAGCTCAGAAGCAGCAGCAGCCCCTGGAAACTTACTGGACTCATGCACGTTCAGCCTCATCCCCCTCAACAGAAAAATTTGCCTGTGTCCATGAAAAGAGTCAAACTCTGTAAAATATTTGAAGAGATTTCTCCTGAGCCAAATATGAGTGACCCTGACCCATGACACAGCCCTCAGGAGATCATGAGAACATGTGCCCAAGGTGGTCAGGGTGCAGCTTGGTTTTATAGGTTTTAGGCAGACATAATTCTTGGGCTCCACCCCGTCACGACTGAGTGGGGAATTCTGGAGGGTGGACCCACTGCTGTTTTAAACAGCCCTCCAGTTGATCCTGAGCTCACGTAAGTTTGGGATCAGCTGCTGTGGAAGATACAGTGGGCACATGCCCAGACCCCTTCCCCGGCAGATGTTCCCATTCCCCGCGGCTGAGTATTGGCCCCTGACAGCTCACAGCCACCGACTACCCACTCAGGAAGGCTGAGTCAGCACTGCTGAGTCAGCCTCACAGGAGCCTTTTGCTCCCAGATGCTGAGCTGCCTGTAGCCTCCACTCTCCCACCAGACCCCGATGACACATGACTCACATCATGCTTGCTCCCTGTCTCAAAGTGAGAATTGTGTTGAAGTTGTGTAATCACCCAATGGGTTCCTCCTACTCACTGCACAGGCAAAACCGATTCACTGAGACCATGGCATTGCAAGAAAGAAAGAGGGTAGCTGACACGAGGCTGGCCACATTAGGTGGGAGATGAAGTTATTACTCAAAATCAATCTCCCCCAAAATTCAGAGGTGAGGGTTTCTCAAGGACTGTTTGGTGAGCAGAGGTTAGGAAATGGGTGCTGCTGATTGATTGGGGATGCACTCACTGAGATGTGGAAATCGGTCCTCCTGCACTGAGTCCACTTTTGGGTGGGGCCACAGGACTGTATGAGTCACAGCTCTGGGTGGGGCCAACTGGTGGTCAGAAATCAAAGGCCGTAAAAGACATCTCAAAAGGCCAATCTTAGGTTCTAAAATAGTGACACTAATTATAGGAGTAATTGGGGGAAGTGAAAATCTTACCCCCTCTGAAACAATGGCTGGCAACTGTTTCACTATGCCTACATCTTAGCAGAATGTGGCCCCTCTTATCCTCCCAATCTGGTGGCCTTCCATGAGGTTTATAAAGGTGGTTTCATTTTGGGGAAAGGCTACATCATTTAAACTATAAACTAAATTTCTCCCAAAGTCTGTCCCAAGCTCAGGAATGACCAAGGGCAGTTTGGAGTTGAAGGCAAGATGAGGGTTGATTAGATCAGATCTCTTTCATTGTCATAATTTTCTCATTGTTATAATTTTTGCAAAGATAGTTTCAGTTGTGCCCCAGAGCTGTCAGTGAGCCATATTCTAGTTTAGACACGTTTCCCATCTCCTTGCCCTCTCTGGCCTCCTTCTGTCTTCTTCTCCCAGGGACAATTTCCCAATAAACCTCTTGAACAAGAATCCCCATCTCAGGCTCTGTTTCTGGGAAACCTTATCTGGTGTAGGCACTGTCATTCTGGAGGCAGACAGAACTGGAAGCAAAACTGAGACAGAGACAACAGAAGCATCAGTGTGGAGTCGGGGGCACTCTTCTCTGGCCCTCCTGCCTTTTATTTATCCCAATCATGCACATTCAGCCTCATCCCCTCAACAGAAAATTTGCCTGTGTCCATGGAAAGAGTCAAACTCTGTAAAATATTTGAAGCGATTTCTCCTGAGCCAAATATGAGTGACCCTGGCCTGTGACACAGCCCTCAGGAGATCATGAGAACATGTGCCCAAGGTGGTCAGGGTGCAGCTTGGTTTTATACGTTTTAGGGAGACATAAGATTTCAATCAAATACGTTTAAGAAATACATTGTTTTGGTCCAGAAAGGTGGGACAACTTGAAGGAGGGGGTGGCTTCCAGCTTATAGGTGGATTTTAATATTTTCTGGTTGACAGTTGATTGAGTTTATCCAATGACCTGGGATCAATAGAAAAGAATGTCTGGGTTGTGATAAAAGGTTGTGGAGACCAAAGTTTTATCAATGCAGATAAGGCCTCCGGGCAGCAGCCTTCAGAGAGAATAGGTTATAAAATGTTTCTTATGAGACTTAAAGTCTGTGTTGATGTATCATGAGGCATGTCCGACCCCCACTTCCCATCAAGGCCTGAGCTAGTCTTTCAGGTTAAACTTTAAACGAGTCCTGGCTGAGGAAGAAGTCCATCCAAATGGTTGGGGGCCTTAGAATTTTATTTTTGGTTTACACCTGCTTGTTTACTAAACACAAAGAGGTTATTGGTTGTGACATCCTTCCATCTGCTTCTACTTTAGACCATCCTTGGACTTCCACTTAGCTCCAAGCAAATATTCTCAGTTCTTCTCCATCTTTTCCTCTGCCATGCTCCTGTCAGGAAGCTCCCTCCATCATGAGTAGGATGTTCAGTGGTCAGTACAGAGGCTTAGAGCTTCCAGCTTCCTTTCAGACAATCACCCTCTATGTACAGCCTGGTTGCAGCTGATGTCCTGCCTGATGGTTCCCAGGGCTCAGATGAGGTCAAACAGATGCTTCTTCCAGGACAGGGACTTTTGGGTCAAGGGATGCAGGACTAAGAACAAACACCGTGGCTGATTCATCCCAACAGCTGCACTGTGACAAGACTCTCCAGTGCCTCCTGACACTCAGGGTCCTGCCGCTGGTCTGCTTCCTGTGCTTTCAGACACAGGTTTGGGTTTTCTCTCTCTTTCTTTTTTTTTTTTTTTTTTGCCTTTTCTCCCATGTCTTCCATAAGTTCTCCTTTGCTCAAGTAGATTTTCTAAAAGATACACCACCTTTATGAGAACAATTCACACCAGAAATATTAGCATCTTAACAAAATTAAGATTTAGTCTTTACTCCTGCGAAATCCATCTTAGATCCAACAAGCCTCTTCCATTTTGTAGCTTAGCCATGAGAAACAAGTGACCAATGAGATCACTACTTCAGGATAAAAAAAAAAAGGAGGAAGAGGAGGCCCTTCTGGTCTTAACTGCAGCAGCGACTCTCCATCCCCAGCCAGGAGATGATTGCCTCACTTGTCCCATGCTTAAGTGCAAAGGAGGCAGAGAAAAGTTGAGGAAACACTATCTCTCTTGGTCCTTTTAATCCCAACGCCACAATATACGGTCCATTCCCCCCACTTACCCTTCTTTACCACTGACACACTGATCACTCTTGGTTACTACATGGTTTTGCTTCCAGTAGATGCCACTTGAAACCACTTTTTTTTTTTTTTTTTTGAGACAGAGTCTCACTCTATCACCTAGGCTGGAGGGCAGTGCAGTGCCTCCCAGGTTCAAGCGATTCTCCTGCCTTAGTCTCCTGAGTAGCTGGGACTACAGACATGTACCACCACACCCAGCTAATTTTCGTATTTTTAGTAGAGACGGAGGTTCAACATGTTAGCCAGGCTGGTCTTGAACTCCTGACCTCAGGTGATCTGCCCGCCTCAGCCTCCCAAAGTATTGGGATTACAGGCATGAGCCACTGCGCCCAACCTGAAACCATTCTCTTGACATCATTGAGAACCTCCCTGATCCTTGCTCCCTCACCGAGGGTCTTCCCTCAGTTTCTTATCTGCCTGCCCTTCCCTACAGTATTTGAGGTTTCCGCCATCCCTTCCTCCAAAGAGCTCTCTGTTCCCTTGAAATGTGTAATAGTGCCCTAGTCTGACCTGGTAGACACCTTTTCCTATCTCTATATCCTATTTTACTTTTTATTCCTGACCCCTAAGTATAGTTCTTCAAATTTACAAACTAAACTCTCTCCTTTCTCTTTATAGTTTTAGAAGCTCCATCTAGTTTCATAACTTGAGTTACCACCTCTCTGAAAGTAATTCCTAAATGGTAATACTTAATCCTGATACTGACTCAGAACTTCCTGCAGAAATGCAAGTCCATCTGGTCTTTGAAAAGATCTACCTCCAGATGTTCATACCCAAGATAATGATGCAACTGTCTTCCTATCTAGTGGTGAATCCACTAAGCTAGGTCCCTTTGGCCTTGGGTGCTGCTGATGGCCACTTCTCTCCTAGGCTGCCCTGAATTTCATGACTATGCGTATCCCCAAGCAACCTCTTTCCATTTCCAGAAGACTGCACTGTTTAGGTTTTAGTGAATTTTGGCTGGATTATAAATAAATTCTCCTGCTTGGTTTTTCCTTCAGGATCTTTCATTTCCTCGCTGTTCCCTGTGGTGCTAGATTAATCTCCTTAAACTGCTATCAAAGAAAAACTGCATGAGGTGGGATAAACAGGCAAAGAAGACTTTATTCAAGACTGGGGCAATAGGGGAGAGAGATTGAACTCAACTCCACTGAAATTAACGGTAAGATAGTGTTTAAGTGCTAGGGTGAGCCAGTGGAGAGGGATGGGAAGACGTCAGGAGTGAGGTTGGCCAATGCAATTAAGCCATCTGGATTTTCTGATTGGTGCTTATAAAACTAGGCTCCCTTTCTCCCACAGAGATGATTGCATTTCAAAGGAATTGCTTCCAGCTCCTTGAGAAAGATATTCCTGAGTGTAAAACTGATAAGAATCTAGGAGAAGAATTGTATCTCACATGGGCAGAGAAATGATTTGCAACTTCAGGTCTTTCTAAAGTTAATGCTCTAAGCAAAGGAAGGTCAGAAAGAAGTCTGTCTGGAGTCCAGTGAAGATGAGGTTTATGTTAGGTTCACATGGTCACCGCAGGGCTGACCTGGCCACTGGCCTGCTGGAGTCTATGCAAAGCCCCTCTGCCATCCAGTGACCCTGTAGATTCCCTGCGAGGGACACAGGGTTCCAGGACCTTGGCTCCATCCTTACCACTCATTCATGGCCTCATTTCCATTCCTGATCACACCCCCCAGAGGGCCTGTCCTAAATATTTCTGTGCACATGTCTCCCTCATTCCCTGTCATTCCCTTTCTCCATGGCCAAACATTGAATTTTCAAACAACCTTCAAGGCCCAAATCAAATGAACTTTTCATAAAATTTCCCTAAATGCCACCCTTGGGCCTACACCATGAAGTATTAGTTTTCCATTCTCATTGTCTTCATGGCAGGACTAAATGAATGAATGAGTGAAGAACAAATGAAGGAGTGAAATACATGATATGGAGAAGTCTTCCTCTCTGTGTTTCAACTTCAAAGTTGGATTTAAGTTGTCAATACCAGTTTTAGAAAGTGGAATTTACAAATACTTTAAAATATCAAAAATTCGCCAGTTCAAGTAATGTTCTTCTGAAGCAAAATGTATTGTCATGTAGCTCTTACTTCAAAAGGCTTAAGAACAAAATCCATGTGGCTACTATTTCAGAGTCTCTCGTAGCAAGTGGGTAAAGTACTATCTCTTGTTGAGTTTGGGCAATTGCTTTTGCATATCAGAGGACTAGTCATTAACCAGCAGAATTTTCTGTGATACCTACATGTTTCCCCCTACAGTTAATTCTCCCTTAATTCAGAATATCCTTCAGTAAGATTTTAAAGCTCAGGAATTTGTGCAAGTGGAATTTCTTTCACGAATAACATTACCTTATAGACAACAGCACATGTACGGCCACTTTTTCCAATATTCATGTAAATTTTTATGGACAACAATACATCAAGGCTAAGGAAAATACAAATTTCGAAATAGAAAAGTGTTATACCTACATTCTCGACAGGAAAACATTGTAAGTGCATTTAGATTTCGCATCTATATTAGCAGAGAAGTAAGTGCCTTGCTAGCCCTGGCTTAATGGTGACCATGGGATTTGTTCCTTTCCCGACCCTCTTCTATTCTAAGGTGAAGATGATTAATAGGTTGCCAAAGGAATCGTACGTTAAGCTTTTCTGATCCGAGTATTCCTTGAACTAACCGTGTAAGAGCTCACTGCTGCGCAACTGAGGATATTGATGAATAGTTTTATGATTCATCTGGGCAGATCCATGAAGCCAATTACTTCATAAGGTGGCATTTCATCACAGTTGCTTTCGATCCTCTGTGGCTGGCTCATTGATTAGAGCTTGCCAAGGAAAGCAAGTGTAACAGTCTGGGATCCAAAATTGCTGACAGCCGTACCTGGACTTCAGCATGGGTGTTCTGACAATGTGCTTGTAATTTCTCTAGGCTGGCTTAATTATTCTACCCTTACATAAGGTTTAGTAACTTGACATAAAGTGGAAGAAAATCCACAGTAACATTAGACAGAATCTGCAGTTCCTAGATTCGGATAGGACTCATCTGGAACTGCCTTCCCATCCACCCTCCCTTTTATTGAATAATTTGATCATTGAATCTGGTCACGCATCTATGCATCATTTGCTCAATTTGGAGGAGTCAGTTAAATTAAAAATTCAAGCTAAAAAATGTGCATTAGTAGGTGGTTTTGATTTTTCTAGCTTAAATACAATAGAATTATATCTGGGTACAATTTCATTGATGCACTATGCTGTTAACAAGAGGAACAATTTGCAGCTAGCAAATGGTATGTGGATCCACACACATGCATAATTGGAAAATTAGGTGCAAATAAAATATTTTTTCAAATGCTGTATTTTTGCACAGTTTGCTCTCCTTTAACCCCATGCTGATGCATAATTAATACAGAGTTGTATTCACTTAACTACCGACTTCTAGAGACTGCCCGCAGGCATCTATTCCATCTCAGAGACCCAATGCAGTGTGACATCCAATGACATTTTTGCCATTGGAATGCAGAGTAGTTAATGATGAGAAAGAAGCTTCTCGTCTAGCAAAAAAGTAGGAGGCAGGCAGTAGTTTCCTCTAGTGAGGGACACAGAACTTCCTTGGGATTGCTGCCATTTAGTGGGACGGAACACGAGAACTCTGGAGCTGGGAATCAGAGCTGGTATGCCTTTTAAAAGGTAAATGTTTCACTGTATTTTAAGAGTCTTAAAATTACAAAAATAAATGTGAAGATATGTTATAGTTTGAATATCTGTCCCCACCAAGTCTCATGTTGAATTTTAATCCCCAGTGTTGGAGGTGGGGATCCAATCACCTGGTGGGAAGTGTACTGGATCCTGGGGGTGGGGATCCAATCACCTGGTGGGAAGTGTACTGGATCCTGGGGGTGGGGATCCAATCACCTGGTGGGAAGTGTACTGGATCCTGGGGGTGGGGATCCAATCACCTGGTGGGAAGTGTACTGGATCCTGGGGACAGGCTTCTCATGAATGGTTTAGCACCATCCTCTTGGTGCTGTCCTTGCAATAGTGAGTCCTCAGGAGATGTGGTTGTTTGAAAATGTGTGGCAACTCCCCACTACTCTTTTGCTCCTGCTCTGGCTATGTGATGTGCCTGCTTCTGCTTTACCTTCTGCCATGAGTAAAAGCTCCCTGAGGCCTCCCCAGAAGCTGAGATATGGGCACCATGCTTGTACAGCCTGCAGTACTGTGAGCCAACTAAATCTCTTTTCTTTATAAATTGCCCAGCCTCAGGAATTTCCTTATAGCAATGCAAGAACAGCCTAATGCAAGATGGTACAGAGTTCCCATATGTCCTACACCTTGGCTCTTGTTATTTTAACTGCTTTATTGAGATGTAATTCATATACCGTAAAATTCACTTATATAGACCATACAATTAAATGGATTTTGGTGTATTTGGAGTTAAGCAACTATCATCACAATTAGAACATTTTCACTATCCCAAGAAGAAACTCAGTACCCAACGTCAGTCACTCCTCTTGCTTCCAAACCCCTCAGCCCTAGTCAGCCTCTGATTGACACATGTCTATCACTATAGATTTGCCTATTCTGGACATTTGTATGAATGGAATGATACATGATGTGGTCCTTCACGACTGGCTTCTTTCTTTTAATGACGTGCTTTCAAGGTTCAGCCATGTGGTAGCCAGTATCAGAACTTCTTTCCTTTTTGTTGCCAAATTATAGTTTATAGTATGAAGATGCCGCATTTTATTTCACTGTTTATTAGTTGCTGGACATGGTATTGTTTCTATGTTTTGGCTATTATGGATACTACTGTCATGAACATTCAGGGACAAGTTTTTGTGTGGCTGTGTATTTTTATTTCTCTTGGTTAAACACCTAGGAGTGGAATTGCCAGGTCATATGGTAACTGCATGTTGAATCTTTTGAGGAGCTTCCAGAACGTTTTACAAAGTGATGGCACAATTTTACTTTCCCTCCGATAATGTATGAGGGTTGCACTGTCGCTACATATTACCAACATTTGTCATTGTCTTTTCTTTTTTTTTTTTTTTTTTTTTTTTTTTTTGAGATGGAGTCTCACTCCATCACCCAGGCTGGAGTGCAGTGGCACAATCTTGGTTCACTGCATCCTCCACCTCCTGGGTTCAAGCAATTGAACTCACCGCCTCAGCCTCCCAAGTAGCTGGGACTGGAGGTGTGTGCCACCACACCCAGCTAATTTTTTTGTATTTTTAGTAGAGGGGGGGTTTCACCGTGTTAGCCAGGATGGTCTCGATCTCCTAACCTTGTGATCCACCCTCCTTGGCCTCCGGAAGTGCTGGGATTACAGGTGTGAGCCACCGCGCCCAGCCATCTGTCTTTTTGATGATAGACATCACAGGAATGTAAAGTGGTATTTACATATATTGGCTTTGTATTTCCCTGATGGTTAATGATTTTGAACACTGTTTAATGTGTTTATTGACCATTTTTAAATCTTCTTTAAAGAAAGTCTACTCATACAATTTGCTCATTTTAGAGTGAGACATTTTATTTTTATTCTTGAGTTTGAAGGGTTCTTTCCTTATCAGACAAATGATTTGTATGTGATGCTGCTATGTAAATGGTTTTCTCAAATTTTCTTCCACCCTGTGGCTTGTCTTTATTCTCTTGGTGCTGCCCTTTGAAGCATAACAACGTTAATTTTCACAAAGTCAAACTGATCCTTTGTGCTTCTAGTATCTCATTTAAGGGAATTTTGACTAATTCAAGGTCATAATGATAGACGTCTATGCTTCCTTCTAAAAGTTTTATGTTGGTTCCTACATGTAGGTATTTAATCCATTGTGAATCCATTTCTGTACACGGTGGAAGGAAGGGTTCGAATTTAATTCTTTTGTAGGTGGATATCCAGTTGTCCCAGCACCATTTGTTCAAAAGACCCACTTATGTTTAACTGAGCTGTCTTGACACCCTTGTCAAAAAACAATAAATATATGTGTTTCTTTCCATGCTCTCAGTTTTATCCCACTAGTCTATATGTCTGTCCTATTAACAATACCACACTGTTTTAACCTTGTATCTGTAAATTTGGATGGTATTGTCATTTACAAAACACTAGGTTTTTTGATTTATGAACATAGGGTATTCTAAAATTTATTTAGGTTTTTTGAAATTTATTCAACAGTGTTTTGCTATTTTTCAGAGTACAGTTGCCCCTCAGTACCCATGGGGGATTGGATCCAGGACCCACATGCAAACCAAAATGCATATGCAAATGGATAATCAAGTCCCTGACATAAAATGGTTAGTAAATTTGCATATAACTCCATGAACAACCTCTTGAATATCTTAAATCATCTCTAGATTACTGGTAATACCTAATACAATGTAAATGCTATGTAAATAGTTATACTGCGTTGTTTAGGGAATAATGACAAGAAAAAATGTTGTACACTCAGTACAGACACACTCATCCTTTAAAAAAAATATTCTCCACCTGCAGTTGGTTAAACCCACAGATGCAAAACCCACAAATGCAAAGGGACAACTGTGTAAGTTTTGCACTTGTTTTGTCAAATTTATTCCTAAGTGTCTCTTTATTTTTGCTACTATTGTAAATTGCTTCCTTAAATTTTATGTTTGTACTGTTCATTGGTAATGCACAGAAATACAATTAAGTTTTGTATGTTTATCTTGTACCCTGGAACATGCTGAATTTGATTATTAGTTTAAACAATGTTTTAATAGATTAATTACAATTTTCTGTATGAAAGATCATATTATCTTCAAAGAGAGATAGTTTTACTTCTTCCTTTCCATTCTGGATGGTTTTTTTTATTTCATATCTTATCCTATCTACACCTCCACTACAACTCCAATTGAATAAAAATGGCAAGAATGGGAATCTATGCTTGATTTTGATCTTAGGGAAAATTTTCATCTTTTTCATTAAGTTTGAAGTTAACTATGGGATTTTTCATAGGTGCCTTTTTTCATGTTGAGGAAGTCCTCTTTTGTTTCTAGTTTGCTGAATGTTTTATCATGAAGGGTTGTTGTGCTTTGTCAAATTATCTGTGTAAATTGGGATAATAATGAAGTTTTTCACCTCCTTGATTCTATTGATATGGTGTAATTTTTTTTTTTTTTTTTTTTTTTTTTTTTTTTTTTTTGACAGAGTCTCACTCTATCACCTAGGCTGGAGTGCAGTGGTACAATCTCAGCTCATTGCAACCTCTGCTTCCCCAGCTCAAGCGATCCTCCCACCTCAGCCTCCAGACTCCTATATTACATTATTTATTTTATTGTTCTAATTTCGACCATTGGGAGTTTTTTCTGCTGGCTCATGTGTTCCTTGGACATGCCACATCATCATGTGAGTGTGTGTATTTGTGTTTGGTTAGCACTATATCACTTATTGATCCTAAATTGATGATCTAGGATAATCATATCTTTTCTAACTTAATTCTAGAATCAGTCATTTCTCCAAGAAGCTCTACTTCCTTTCACTGGAGAATAGTGTTAGAAATCAAAATATTATCACTTCATATTCTTGTTGTTAATGAGGTATCATTACTTCTAGGAAATCTCAGGTAACTGAGCAAGAAAACATGTGTAAATACCAACCCATGTCTATACATATCTATAAATATTTCTAGATCTATCTCTCCCTCACTCTCAAGCTAAACATGAGTTCGTACAGAAGTCTCTTACCCACTACCACATGGATGATTCTAGCCTTCTCTCATTGTGTATCTGTAAAGCCCCACACTAACAGTGAGTAACCTGGCTTCAATCACCCACCATCCACTTACTTAATTATTCATCTCTATTTACATATATAGCAGTATAAAATTGTTAAAACATACTCCCCTGGGAAACAACATTATCAACTAGACTATAGTGCTTATGTGCAGATTTTTTGTTTAAAGTTTTTCATATTCCACTCAATTCCAAAGCTACACAGGTCAACAGCATTTTCCCCACTCCCGTCAGTGGCATTATGTCATATAACAGCAATGTAGTCAGATGTTTTGTCACCTTCCGCGTTCCATCTCAGAATTCCCCCAGCCACCTAAATGCTTTTCATTTATATTTGTGCTATACTGTTCTACAGGTGTTAAGAGATAAATAATACCATATATACACTATTAGAGTGCCACAGAGGGTAGTTTCACCATCTTAAAGAGAAATCCCTGTATTCCACATATTCAACATTCTCCTCCTGGCATAAATGCCTCCAGATCTGTTCTGTTTTTTAATGTTGTGCTGGCTAGTCTATGTTTTTTGACTTTTCATATAGATGTTAGAGTCAAGTTATTTATAGTTACATAGTGGCTTGCTGAGACTTTTGTTAATATTGCGTTGAATTTATAGGTCAATTTGGAAAAAAACAGACACTTTAATAGTATTAAATCCTCCAGTTCATGAACATGGACTATATCTCTATTTATTTAGATTTTATTTTATTTTCTCTTTTTTTTTTAATTTTCAACTTCATTGATTTCTGCTCTTATTTTATTCATTACATGTTTTCCTCATGCTATAGGGTTAAATTGTACACCTTTTTCTGGATTCCTAAGGTGAAATATTATATTGATTTACATTTTCATCTTTCTAATATATTCATTTCATGCTATGCATTTTCTTTTAAAGAATGCTTTCACTTTCTTCCACTTTTTAAAATAATTTTATCTTTATTTAGTTCAAATTACTTTTTACATTTCTCTTGAGACTTTTACTTTGGTCTATATGTTATTTAGAAATGTGCTATTTAATCTCTAAATAGTTGGAAATTTTCTAGTTATTTTGCTATTATTCAGTTTCTGGTTTAGTTCCATTGGGATCTGAAATATATTTTATGATTGTTAAAATTTATTAAATGTAATAATTTATGACACAGAAAGTGAATTATTTTGGTGCATGTTCCATGTGAACTTCAGAGGAAAGCATATCCTTCTGTTGTTGGATAGTGTTTTACAAATGTCAATTAAATCAAGTTGATTGATAGCACTGTCACATCAACTACTGATTTTCTGCTTGCTAAATCTATCAATTACTGACAAGAGGTCTGTTGAAATCTCCAATTAGTATAGTGGATTTGTCTATTTCTCCTTGCAGTTCTATCCGTTTTTGCCTCATGTATTTGGATCCTCTCTTGTTAAGAATATGCAGGTATACCCATTTCACTGTACTTTGTTTTATTGCACTCTACAGATACTGCAGGGACTTTTTTGTTTCTTATTTTTTTATTTTTTTATTTTTTTTTGAGATGGATTCTCGTTCTGTCACCCAGGCTGGAGTGTAGTGGTGTGATCTCGCTCACTGCAACCTCTGCCTCCTGGGTTCAAGCAATTCTCTGCCTCAGCCTCCCAAGTAGCTGGGATTATAGGCACCCACCAATTGCATGCTACACCCGGCTAATTTTTGTAGTTTTAATAGAGACAGGGTTTCACCATCTTAGCCAGGCTGGTCTTGAACTCCGGACCTCATGATCTACCCTCCTTGGCCTCCCAAAGTGTTGGGATTACAGGCATGAGCCACCATGCCCTGCTGATACTGCATTTTTTACATAAATTATAGTGTCGTGGCAACCCTGCACTGAGCGAGTCTATCAGCACCATTTTTTTTCCCAATAATTTGTGCTCACTTTGTGTCTCTGTGTCACATTTTGGTAACTCTCTCAATACTTTAGACTTCTAATCTTTATTATATCTGTTATGGTAATCTGTGATCAGTGATCTTTGATGTTACTATTGTCATTATTTGAGGAAACAGAAACTGCACCCATATAGGACTGCAAACAATCAATAAATGTGATGCACTGACCGGCCATCCAATCTCCCATCGCTCTCCCTCTCCTCAAGCCCCCATTCTCTGATCCACAACATTATTGAAATTAGGGCAATTAATAAACCTACAGTGACTTCCAGGTGTTTAAGTGAGAAGAAAAGTCACACGTCTTTCACCTGAAATTAAAAGCCTGACATGACGAAGCTTAGTGAAGGAGGCATGTGGAAAGCCAAGACAGGCCTCTTGTGCTAAACAATTAACCAAGTTGTGAATGCCAAGAAAAGTTCTTGAAGGAATTTCAAAGTGCAACTCTAGTAAACACACAAGTGATAACAAAGCAAAACAGCCTCATTGCTGATGTGGGGGAAGCTTTAGTGGTCTGGATAGAAGATCAAACCTGCCACAACCTTCCCATAAGCCAAAGCCTAATCCAGAGCAAGACCCTAACCACCTCCAATTCTACGAAGGCTAAGAGAGGCAAGGAAGCTGCAGAAGAAAAAAGTTTGAAGCTTGCAGTGGTTGGTTAATGAGGTTTCAGAAAAGCAGTAATCTCCACTGCATGAAAGTGCACGGTGAAGGAGCACGTGCTGATGCAGAAGCTGCAGCAGGTTATCCAGATCCAGCTAAAATAGTTCATGAAGGTGGCTACACTAAACAACGGAATTTTAATGTAGATGAAACAGCCTTCAATTGAAAGAAGATGCTATTTAGGACAGGCTGACTCTTGTTAGGGTCTAATGCAACTGGTGATTTGAAGTTGCAACCAAGGCCGATTGACCCTTCTGAAAATCCTAGGGCTCTTAAGACCTATGCTGGATCTACTCTGCCTGTGCTCTAGAATGAAACAATAAAGCCCAAATGATAACACATCTATTTATAGCATGGTTACTGACTGTTGTAAGCCCACTGTTGAGATCTACTGCTTAGAAAAAAGATTCCTTTTAAAATATTGTTTCTCATCGAAAATATACCATGTCACCACAGAGCTCTGATGGAGATGCACAAGGAGATTAACACTGTTCGCATGTCAACACAACATCCATTCTGCAGCCCAAAGATCAAGGATTAATTTCAACTTTCAAATCCTACTGTTTAAGAATTATATTTTGTCCAGCTACAGCTTCCACAGACGGTGATCCCTCTGATGGATCTGGGCAAATTGAAACTTTCTGAAAAAGTTTCAATGGCATCAAAAGTTTAATGGCATCATTCTAGATGCCATTAAGAATATTCATGATTCATGGGGAGAGGTCAGCATATCAACACTAGAGGAAGTTGGAAGAAGTTGATTCCAATCTTCCTGGATGACTTTAAGGGGTTCAAGATTTCAGTGGAGAAAGTAACCTTGATGTGGTAAAAACAGCAAGACAACTAGAATTAGAAGTGCAGTCTGTAGTTGTCATTGAATTGCTGCAATCTCATGATAAAACTTGAAATGCATAAGGAGTTGCTTCTTACGGGTTAGCAAATAAAGTGGTTTGTTGACATGGAATCTACTCCCGGTGAAGATACTGTGAACATTGTTAAACGACAATAAAGGATTTAGAATATTACATAAACTTGGTTGATAAAGCAGCAACAGGGTTTGAGAGGACTGACCTCAGTCTTGAAAGAAGTTCTACTGTGGGTAAAATGATATAAAACAGGATTGCATGCTACAGGGAAATCTTTCGTGAAAGGAGGAGTCAATCCATGCAGCAAACTTCATTTATGTTTCATTTTAAGAAATTGCTGCCGGGCACGGTGGCTCAAGCCTGTAATCCCAGCACTTTGGGAGGCCGAGATGGGCGGATCACGAGGTCAGGAGATCGAGTCCATCCTGGCTAACACGGTGAAACCCCGTCTCTACTAAAAAATACAAAAAACTAGCCGGGCGAGGTGGCGGGCGCCTGTAGTCCCAGCTACGTGGGAGGCTGAGGCAGGAGAATGGCGTGAACCCAGGAGGCGGAGCTTGCAGTGAGCTGAGATCTGGCCTCTGCACTCCAGCCTGGGCGACAGAGCGAGACTCTGTCTCAAAAAAAAAAAAAAAAAAAAAGAAATTGCCAAAGCCACCCCAACCTTCAGCAACTACCACCTTGATCAGTCAGCAGCCTTCAACATTGAGGCAAGACCTTCCCCCAGCAAAGAGATTATGACTTGCTGTAGGTTCAGATGGTTATTAGCACTTTTTGTCAGTATTTTAATGAAGGTATGTACATTATATTTTTAGACATAATGCTATTGCACACTTAATAGCATTATATACACTGAGAAACCAAAAAATTTGTGTGGCTCACTTTATTACAATGTTCATTTTATTGTGGCGGTCTGGAACCAAACCTCCAATATCTCCAAGGTATGCATGTACATACTTACGGTTGCGAATTTTTCTTTCTTAGAAAATTGACACTTTATTATAATATGAAGCTTCTTTTTATCCTCGATAGTTTTCCTTTCTCTGAGCTCCGCTTAGTTTGAAATCACTATAGCTACCCCAGATAATTTTCACTGGTGTTAGTGTGAGGTATCTTTTTTTCCCCCATCCCTTTGTGTTGAATTTATCTGAGTGTTTATATTTAAAGTGGATTTCTTGTGGACAACATGTAGTCAGGTCTTGTTTATTTATCTTTTCCACTCTAGTGGTCTTATTTTTAAATCCACTCAACAATCTTCTTTTAACTAGTGTATTTAGACCATTCATATTTACAGTGGTTATTGATATGGTTGGATGAATGTCTACCACGTTTGTATGTGTTTTCTTTTTATTGCAGTTGTTGCTGGTTTCTTTATAATCCCTCCACTTTTCTTTCTCAATTAAATTGAGAATTTCATACGATTATGTTTTATCACCTGTCTTAGAATGTTAGCGATACTTCTTTTTAATATGCTTAGTGTTTACTCTACTTTTCTATGTACATTTTTAACTAATATAAGTCCACCTCCAAATAACACTATGCGGTGTCACATGTCCTATAGGTAACTTATAGCATTTCCACTTTCTCCCTTGCATCCCATAAGATGTTACTGTTCTTTATCTTCCCCACATGCTATATTCATTACCTGTCTGATCAATTGAGAATGAGAAACATACAATATTTTATTGTATTTTCATTAACTTTTCTCTGAAGCTCTTCCTTTCTGTATGTAGATATGAATTTTGGTTCTAAAGCATTTGCATTTTTCTGAAGAACTTATTTTACAATTTCAGGTAGGGAAAAGCTGCAGCCAATGAACTCCCTCAGATTCTGTTTGTTAGAGAAAGCTTTTATTTCTACTCACTTGTGAATAACAATTTTGTGGCTATAGAATGCTAGGTGAGTCGGGTTTTTTTTTCTGTCAACACTTTAAACACTTATCTCTGCTCTTTGCTTATTTTATTTTTTTGCATGATTTCTGATGATAGATCCCCTGTAGATTAAGTCCTTATTCTTCTAGGTTTGCTCCTCAGTGAGTAAAACAAATTTTTTTTTTTGTCTCTAGCTTCTTTTGATTTTCTTTTCATTTTTTTTGTTTTCTGCAGTTTATATATGCTATGTGTAAGTGTATGTTTATTGATCATTAACTTTCTTGCTATTGTGTGACCTTTCTGGATCCACGTTTGGTGTCTATCATTAACTTTGGAAATTCCTTGGCAATTATTACTTCACAATTTCTTCTGATCTGTCTCTCTTTAATTTCCTTTCAGTAATCCAAATATTCATGTTTTTCACCTTTTAAAATTGTCCTAGAGATCTTTGATGTCCCATTCCTGCTGTCGCTGTTGGCGCTGTTTTCAACTGTTTTTCTTTCCATCTCAGTTTGGGAAGTTTCTGTTACCGTATTTCAGGCTCATCAACTCTTTCTTCCAGTCTCCCCCATCTATGATGAGCTCATCAAAGGACATGTTTTATTTGTGTTACGGTATTTTTTTTTTTGAGTTCTACTATTTCTGTTTCGTTCTTTCCCCGAGTTTCCATCTCTCTTCTTACCTTACCCATCTGTTCTTGCATATTACGTACTTTTTTAACATTAAAGCCTTCAACATGTCAATCATCGTTTTATAATTCCAGTATCTGAATCAGGTTATTTGTTTTATCAGTGGTTTGGGGCACTGTGGTTTAGCTTGATCAACATTTCCTAAAGTGAAGCAAACGAAACATTAGCCCTCTAGAATTATTTTCCTAGAAAAAAATTGTGCATATCTATTTATCAGATATATACTTACAAGCAATCTACCCTAGACATTAGTATATTAAGGATTTATTGAAAGTAGAATTAATTTTACAGGGCTACAGTAGAGAAACTAATTTGCCTAACAAAGAGATTTCTCAATGTATTTGAATTTAGAGACATTTGTGGATACTTGTTAACATTTCCTATGTCTTGTATTCCCTGGAATATGCTTTGGTAAACAATATTGTAATTGAAATATATTTCTCCACCAGTCCTTTACTCTTTTCTAGATTTTGTTAGACTACGCATGTTTTTGCATTTTTTTGCATATAATAGGTTCAAAAACATTTGATTTGATATTTATTACGGTATTCACTGTGAAACTGTCCCAGAAGTCTTAGGTGTTCATTAAGTCTTTTATTCATATATTTTTAATTATGTGTTTTTTAAACTCAGAAGGCAAAACAAATGTATAGAATATCTTTACCTAGTCAGCATCTATGAAACCTCCAGTTCCGAAAGAAAGCAAAAGTGTATTGTTTTCATATACCAAATGCTATTACGTGCCAAGATGTGCCAGGTATGGTTCTGAATGTTCTGTCTCAGTTGAGGAAACAGAAAAAGTCCTGTGTGACGGGGAGTATAGTCTAAGTTCTATGACACTGTGTTCTTGAACCAGCCCTTCCCTAAGAGACACACAGATCAAGGCTTGTACTGGTTCTTATTTGTGAAGGCCTATGAATCATAATGAAGATGTGTCATGAGAAGGTCTGTCAATTCGAACGTTTCCTTAGAACAAGCTGCATTTAAATCAGGGATTTCTAAAGTGTATGCCATGAAGCCCTGTGGAGTGTTAACGTGTGCAATGAAAAATATGTTCCAAGATGGAATAATCACAGCACTTTGTGTTTAAGCAAATTGAACCTATTTACTTAGCGAAGGCACTCTTAGTACCTTTAACATATGTTCAAGGCTGTTACTCCAGGTTCATCTATCTGTGTATGAGGAGGTATCTACAAAGTTTCCCAAACTAGCTGTCCAGGGAATAGCTCATAAATGTGATGTTTCATAAGTTATGTTTGGGGAAATACCTTTCTATTCCCTGTGTATGTAAGAAATGCCAATGTACCCAGATAAGAAATTTGTAAATGTGCCAATTTTATAAGCCCCCTTACTAAGGAAGCAAAAAATCTCAGGGGGAAATATACCAAAGTTATAATTCTGAATGATTTGAACTTTAAAGATGTTTTACATGTTCAAAAAAAAGTCAAAAAAGGAGAAAAAAATCACATTGCAAACCGAAAACAAGCTGAAACAAATGGACCTATTTTTATATCAAAGTGATAACATAATAACACAGAGAAAATCATTAAAATTATTTCAAGTAATCTTTGAAAACAGCAACCTGACTTTAAATCCTTGGTGGTTATATTCAAAAGATGAAGGGAACAGAGAAATCTTGCAATTCACTCAGTAGTTTTATTGTTAGTAGTAATTTGGGTATCATAATTTTGACATCATTTAATGTATCTTTTAGAATAAATAACTGTTAATGTTATTAGTACAAACATATACATATCTATACACACATAAAATCAAAAAGGATAAGAAAATAAACCATCTTCATGAAATTTGCCCATGAAACAGTAATAAAACAGGGATTTAAAGCACACACACTCGCACACACACAGACAAACACACATCCTAGCTCTACCTACTCAGAGGGTTTTGAAAGCAGGGCTGTCTCGGAGGTGATAGCATACAAGCTTAGCTCTCGGCTTCTATGCAGCATTTCCCATTAAAAGAAAGGAGAACTCAAAGACATGCAATGGTGTATCAAAGGTGAATTCATTGGATAAATGTGGGATAATTTAAGCATCAAAAACAAACAAACAAAAAAGCCCACAACGTGGGTTTCTGTTTTTATTTTTGAGACAGGATGTGGCTCTGTGGCCCAGGTTGGAGTGCAGTGGTGCAATCACGGCTTACTGCAGCCTCGACCTCCCAGGCTCAAGCAATCCTCCTGCCTTGGCCTCCTGAATATCTGGGACCACAGGTTGTGTGTGTGTGTGTGTGTGCATGTGTGTGTGTGCATGTGTGCACGAGTGTGTGTGTGTGTTTTGAAACATTTTTAAAGTTTTCTTTTGTAGAAATGTGATCTCACTGTGTTGCCCAGGCTGGTCTCAAACTGTCAAACTCCTGGCCTCAAGTGATCCTTCCACCTCTGCTTTCCAAAGTGCTGGTGGGATTACAGGTACCAGTCACTGTGCCCGATCACCAATGGTTTTAATTGTAAACACATGAGCCAATAATAATATTAAAATACAAAACAAACCAGAGCAGACACAAAATGGGAAACCCAAAACAGAGTGTGGGAGAGGAGGGGATGCGCCCCCCGGGTTCCTCTTCAGAAAAGCCTCTGCAGGGCAGCAGGGGGCGCAGGCCGCAGGCAACGCCTGAGCTTCAGCTCCTCCTACCAGGCTCTGCCTGGGATCCAGGGAGCACCTCCCCAGGCTAGTGCTCTTTGGGGTGGCAGGAGCTCTGGGTGAGGCAGGATGGAAAGGTCTGGCCACTTCAATCCCGCACAGCGCCACTGGGCAGCTGACCCCTTCTGAAGGCAATGCCGGCCCCAGAGTTTTCCTCCAGGTTGGCCAGGGCTTGCTCTGCTTGCCCTACAGTTCAGCTTCTCCCTCTGCCCAGTTCTCCCCTTCCTTCATAGGTGAGCATCTCTAATACACATCCTGCAGCCCAAACTCCATCTTCGCAGTAGATGGGGAGGGGGAAATCCAAACTGTGACAAGGAAACAGAAAAAGAAAACTCACTTGTCACTATTGAAGGTGACAATTAGGACCACATTTTACCCTGAAAAGTGGGAAAGAATTAAGCATTTACCCAGAACCAGTTTATCCTCAGTGTGAGAAAACATTTTACATGGTCCGTTTTCAGGGCATGATAAATCTGAGCACTGGCAGCCAGTCCGCCAATGTAACAAACTGCACGGCTCATGCACCTAGAAGGTCACAATAAGTGAACAGAATAGAGAGGAGGGGTCAGCCCATAAAAGGGAAGAAAGTTTCATTATTGGGAAATCGAAACATAAGCAGGGAAGGAGACGGGGTATAACCTTACAAGGGGATGAAATTTAGGTGACGTCCAGGAAGATTGTAACTCCATAGTACTCGACCAATGAAGAAGTGGGGGAGGGACTTGTGTGCTAGGAGACAAATCACCTGTTGTGACTGCCCTGGGTGTGCCTGCCTACCAGACAGTCCACCTTGCAAGACTGCTATTAAAAGTCTCAGTTTCGCTGATCTTCGTGCCTCCAAGTCCATCTTTTGGGTTTGGGTAGATGAGTGTGTTTCTCACATCAGGTAGTAAGAAAAGCTGTTCTTTATAACATAGCGAGTAATAAGTGAAGAAAGAGGGATTCAATTAGAAAACCACTCTTTCACCAGCTCTAAAGAAATCATTCGTCCTGACAGACAGATTATCGGTGATGGCTAAAATCATTCAGGAGAAGATTTTGGGGAAAGGGACATAGTCTCTGAAAAATTGTTGTTTTAGAAAAATAAAACAACATGGCAGTAAGGGAGGTGGGGTAAGAACTGTAGAAAAGAGGGGACAGATTGAAGGCCATCCCCACCAAAGCCATGTGTAAATGTGTAAATGTTGACAGGTTGCTGGACAGTGGAAAGCCAGCCTGGAACGGTAACTAACTCCCCCTTAAACTGTGGGAAGAACATGCCGGAGTTCAACTTGGGAATGCAGATTGACGGGTGTATTTCCCATCCTTACGTCCTATGACGGAGGAGTGAGCGGGGAGTAGAGATTCGTGAACGAACATTTGCCGTAGTGGGTTTTTTGCCCCCGCGTTCATTTTCTCTTAGGATAAAGGGATCTACGATCTCATTTGATGAATCATTTACATCCCATTCATCGATCCCTGGGTTTGGGTGGAAGTAGACACAGGACCAACCCCAAGAATTGTGTCTTCAGGCGCAGGGACTGGACAGGGGTAACCACATGACAGAGGAAACCCCAGCGCTTTTTCTGAAACCACTGGGAAAGAGTTACAGACTCTTCATTAAAAGGTTAGTAAAGAGTAGGTGGTCAGCCTGGAGCTACACCTACATCTATACCACAGCAATGGCGGCCCTGCCTGAGAACAGAGCAAATGTAGATGCAACCAAAGGCAGAGAAGGAGAAAGACAGCATCTTCTGGCTCCCTAGATCTAGCCATAACTGAAAGCAACCCCAGAACTTTCCAGAAATAGAAGCCAGTAAGTTCCCTATTTGTCTAAAGCCAGTCTGGATTGCATTTCTTTTCTTTGCAAGTGATAAAGTGCTGAATAAAATAGATGTAATAGTCAAAAATCTGGGCAAATTTAGGTGTATATGTGTGGGAATCTTTTAAAATTTTTCATAGAAAAAAAGCATGCAAATTTTATTTTAAATTTTAATTATGAAACATTTCGAATAAGCATAAAAGTGCAGAAACGAACAGATTATCCATGTACCCACCTCTGAACAGATATTAACATTTTGTCATATTTGCTTCTGAGTTCTTTACTGAAGCATCTGCGTGGTTTGAAATGTGAGGTAGGAAGAGTATAAAGTGTTCTATCTGCTCTTTCTGTCTCCTGAGATCTTTTCCCTTAACAGCTTTCAGGATTCGTGGATTTCAGTGAATCTTTTCATAACTATTCAAGTACATCCATTGGCTACACATTTTACCACAAATTACAACATTTATATAATTAGACTTATCCTTTGCATTTTCCAAATAATATATATTGGATATTGTTTCTTTATAGTACATATAGAGCTGATGCATTTCTTTAGCAGCTGTGAAGCATTCCTAAATCTAAGTCAAACATTTTGTATAATTGTAGTTTTGATAGCTTTTACAAAAGGTCCAACATAGAGGTCATATCAATTTATACTCCCACTGATTATGTATGAAAATCTATGCCACAAAGGCTGGTCAAGTTCGAATAATCAAATCTTTGCCAATGTGATCAGTGAAAAAATGGTATTCTGATGTTGTTGAAAGCTGCATTTTATGCTGAGCATCACTGCATCTATATAAGGGCCACTTGTATTTAATTTGTATTTTGCGCCTATTTTTTTATTTGTTGTTTTTAAATTGGACACACACACACACACACATACACACACATTGGCCATTTGTGACGTAAATAGCCAATGTATTTTCCAGTTTCTTATTGGCCTTCTTACTTTTCATTATGGTGATTTTTCTCGTATAGAATTTGTAAAATTTTATTTCTGTGTCACCAAGCCTAATCTATTTTAGGGTTTTGTGTCATTTTTAGCAAAGTATTATGGGTTGACCTGTGTCCTCCCCAGCTTCATCTGTTGAAGCCCTAACCCCTGATACTTCAGTATGTGACTGTTTTTGGAGACAGGACTTTTAACAAGGTAATTAAGTTAAAATGAGGTCATATCTGTGACTTTTGATCCAATATGACTGGTGTCCTTATAAGAAAAAGCTACAGAGGGACACACACAATGGCAAGACCACATGAAGACACAGGGAGAAGATGGCCCTCTGCAAGAAGTGGAGAGAGGCCTAAAACATGTCCTGCCCTCATGGCCTCCCAAGAAACAAACCCTACTGACATCTTGATCTTGGACTTCCAGCCTCCAGAACTGTGAAAAATAAATTGCTGTTGGTTAAACCCTGTTGTCCGCAGTACTTTGTTACTGCACCTCAAGCCGACTGAGACACAAGGATTTCTTACAGTAATATTTTTAACACGCAAAGAGTTCCATTATCCTCCAGGCAAATACGTTACTTTATTGTTAACATTTATATGCATTTTTTATTTTTTGCATCTTCTGCAGTGGATAAACTCCATTTCAGAGAGATGCTACCACTTCTAAAAGAAGGGCGAGGAGAGAAGATCCCAGCACTGGGTGATGACTGGGCCTCCCCCGTGCATCGTTTCTTACCCATCTCAGCCACCACCCCCATAGGGGGCACTGACCCCTGAAAACAGGTATGGTAGCAACTATGATGAGACTTAGCTCTCCCCAAAGAAAACAGAGTGGGCTGGAGGTGTGTTCACTCCATTCAATCATCATGCAACATATCCAGTAATGACGATCTCTCAGACATGGCAAGAGAACCTTTCCTTTCTGCAGCAGCCTGTCTGCCTTGCTGGGGAAGCACACTCAGCAGTAGCCCCAGGCCACAGGTGCTCCAGCAGGTCTTCCTCAAGCACTGGTGAGCAGCAGAGAATTCTTACAGGCTAATATCCTATCCAACAAACTGTGCTTGTGTCCCCAGGGAGAGAAAGTTAGAAAAACTCATCTTGAACAGAATTGTATTCACAGCTCTGGCTTGTGCAGAGCTGGTTTTGTTTTCTAATCAAGTTTCTGGGCTGAATATTTATTCACTTTTGCCTGCTAAACTCATTGTATGGCTTTTAAGTGGGGGAAAGTATCCTGTTTCATTGTTAGTTGATACTGAAAGTGTTTGATAAAAGAGCCAATTTGTCCTTTTTCCCATTGGATTTAGATTTGAGTTAACAAAAAGTCAGGACTGAAGTGGTTGGTCATACATCAAAGAGTTTAGATCTAATGGGCTTTTGAAGAGATAGTGTAAACATGTGGGAATAGTGTTCTAAGGCAGTAATGTTGCTTTAGAACACCATGAGGCTTTTATGACTATGAACAGCGTTTAAATTTTAAATGACTTTTAAATACGTTCTTTCAACTTCTCTCTTTCTTTCCTCTTGCCACAATTGGACCTTAAGTACATCTTGTCAGTATTGTACCAAGCATAGGTATTGTGGTTAGCACGCAGCAGTGCTGCATGGGAGGCCAGAAGACACACTGGACTTTCCATGCTATACATTTATCATCATATGAGCAGGGCTTTTCTGTGTATATTGGTCACAAGATCACTTAACACTCTTCCAGGACTCTTCTCACAGCCTCGGATTGGTCAGTTCTGTGGACCGTGCTGGTATTTTCTGGATTCATCTTCAACGTTCCCTGGTAAGGTGCTATAGATCCAAAGGTCAGGTAATGGAACGCTAGACTATTAACATTATAATAGACTGGTTCACCGTTGGATGTCCAGCACGTGATATAGTGCCTGGTACCTAGGAAGCCTCAACAAATATTTATTTAATGAATGGGTAATCTTTTAAAAATTGTGAACTGAGTAAATAAGACCAACCTTCAAAATAAGGACGGCTAGAAAAATCATACAACATATTAAAAATGTTGCAAGAATGCGATAAAAAGCAAACACGATAGTGATGGGTTACTGGGATAAGAGACCGGAAAGATGTCCTCACATTAAACACGATAGTGATGGGTTACCGGGATAAGAGGCCGGGAAGAAAGATGCCCTCACATTAAGGGGTGCTACTCTTCTGTGGTCATTGATGTGAGCCAGAAGCAGCCAGGCCATTACAGACTCTGAAGCTCAGCTTCTAATGATCTCAGTCATTGAAAAGGGATAAAGTTGAACCCAGATTACTATAGGAAAGATAAATGGCATCAGTTGGGACCTAAGTCATTTCTAAAATGTCCAGGACATTATATAAAATAGCCAGGCACATGAGATGTAAAGATAACATATTTAAAAACCAATAGAAAATACAGGTAACAGGGACAAATTGAAAGGGAATCCAAAAAACCTGAGTTGTGGACCTAACGAAATCCCAACAACTGTTATTATCATTCATGTGCAAGAAAGTAAAAGCCATTGAGAATTTTTGCAAAGAACCCAGAAACTGCTAAAAAAGAGAATCAATTGAAAATAATGAAACAAAAGAAAAGAAAAGAATGAAACAGAAAAAAATAAACAAACATTTAGAACTTGGTAGATTTAACACAAGTTGGATGCAGAAAGAGTGAGATGGAAGACAGGTTAGATGTCAATGTCAAGAGTAAATCACAGAGTGACAAATTATGGAAAGTACAGAAAAGGGCACAAAAGACACTGCAGATACCAAGAGAAGGACTGGCACATGTGTAATTGGAATTCCAAAAGAGAAGAGAGAGAAAATTGAACAAAAACAATATCATATTGTCAGATAACTTTTCAAAGCTAAAAAAAGACAAAATTACAAATCTAAGGAGCTTTATAAATCCAAACATAGTAAAATTTTTAAAAAGCATATGCACTAAGGTATATTACAGTAAAACATTTGGGAAAAAAAAGGTAAAGGGAATTTTAAACATTCTCAAAAACAGTCAGAGGAAAGGGGTCAGGTTCCTCCAAAAGAACAATAGGAGCTGAAATCCACAACTCTCTTCTCAACGGAAGAAATACAAGCCCAAGGCAAGAAGACTATGAAAAGGTATTAAAGGGCTAAAAGAAAGTAACTACCAAGCTGGAATTCTGCCCAGCACAATAATAACTTTTAGTGATGGAGAGGAAATAAATACATTTTCAGACAAATATATGAGCAATTTCAGCATCACCAAGCCAGCACTAAAGGAAATACTGAAGTTGTTCATCAAGCAGAAGGAACCTGGATCAGACAGAGCAGAGAAAGTAACAAAGAACAAAAAAATGGCAAAGGTGAAGGCAAACCTAAATAATATGGGCTGTATAAATTACCGTAATAAAATCCTATAAAATAATACAGCTTAGGCCGGGCGCAGTGGCTCATGCCTGTAATCCCAGCACTTTGGAAGGCCGAGGTGGGTGGATCACCCAAAGTCAGGAGTTCGAGACCAGCCTGGCCAGTATGGTGAAACCCTGTCTCTACTAAAAACAAAAAAAGTTAGCTGGGCGTGGTGGCGGGTGCCTATAATCCCAGCTACTCGGGAGGCTGAGGCAGGAGAATCGCTTGAACCTGGGAGGCGGAGATTGCAGTGAACTGAGCTTGCACCATTGCACTCCAGCCTGGGCAACAAGAGCAAAACTCTAAATAAATAAACAAACAAACAAACAAATCAATAAATACATGAAATAATATAGTTTGCCCAAGGAGTTGTTCCTCATTCAATTTTGTGGCCTTTCATCCTACATATACATATTCTGTTCTCAGCCAAATTCTCAGGGGAACCTCTCTGCAGATTTCCGGACCTCTTCTGTGTGCAGCTCCCTTCTCTCAAGTCCTCTGCCCCTCAATTTCAAGCCAGTTACATCCCCACCAACTCTGTCTCCTCAACTTAGCAAAATCATCAAGCTAGGTGTGAGCCACTCCTCCCTGTTTCGTCATCTGGAACTTGCTTCTAGCAGAGAGCCTGGGCAATTTTAGGGCTCATCTTGCTAATACCTCTTCTCGTGGGGCTCATTTTCCTACCCTATTGTACATTATCCAGTTTTCTATCTATTAGTTCAGAAATTATATTCACTTTCCTTCATTCACTGAAAATCTTGTAAGGATAATTAACAAATGCCCCTCCTATAATTCATATACAGTTCATCTATATTTTAAACTTTAATCTAAAATGATGAACACTAACAAAACTTATTAGACACCTAGAGGAGCAGGCAAGGTGGCCTGTAACCAAGAGAAAACTCAGTCAATAGAAACAGAACCCAGAATGACAATGATGATAAGATTTGCATACAGGGAGGTTAATACAACTATTACAAACATGCTTCAGTTGCTCTAGGATGTAAGAAAAATATGAGAAGAGAAGTGGTCAGTATTGAAAGAAAGAAAGGAAACTTCTAGAAAGATAGACAAGCAGGCCACTGGACACAATCTAGAGTCCGGAGCATGCCCCAGCTATGTGGACAGTGAACTTAAAGTAAAGGTGGCATTACAGAGCTGAGTCTAGTCAAATACACAGTGGTGGATAAAGCGTGTGTCCACATAAGGCACAAAGAAAGCATGATTTCTATATTATGCCACACTAAAAACCAGCCCAAGTGGATCACAGACCTAAATGTCAAAGGTAGAACCATGGAGACCCTCAAACATATAAGGAGAATATTTTCATGACCTCAGAAGTCAGGACATTGTTTTTCAAACCCCAGAGTATTAAAAAAAAAAAAACACCAGTCATAAAGGAAAAGATTTCTAAATTTGATTACATTAAAATTAAGAACTTCATTCTTTCAAAAGACACGCTTAAATAAGTGAAGCCCCTAGGTTGAAAAATCTATTTACTGTACATCTCACCTATGAAGAGGTACTATTCTAGAAGAAGTAGGAGATACACAAAGACCTGTTTCAAATCAACATTGAAATGGACAACCTAGCAGAAAAGCAGGCAGAAGACTTGAATCGGCTTCTCCAAGAGGATATTAGTCAAATGGCTAATAAATGTATGAAAAGGTCTCAACAGTCAAAAAATGCAAAATGAGCCCAAAATGAGGCACACCTCTTCCACTCACCAGAAGGGCTAAAATTAAACTAAAATACAAAGATACAGGTCAGGATATAGGGGAAGAGGAACTCACACACTACTGGTAGGGATATAAATGGAAACAACCACTTTGTAATAGTGTTCTGTATTTGAAGCTACACCAATATTATGACTACTATTTTACTCTTCCTCGAGTAGGTATCTTTTATATATTAAAGAAAAAAGAATGAACTATAGCAGTGTGCAACAGCATGGATGATGGATGAATCTCAAAAATGAACACTGAGCGGGCCAGGTGCCGTGGCTCACGCCTGTGATCTCAGCACTTCGGGAGGCCGAGGTGGGTGGATCACGAGGCCGGGAGATTGATACCATCCTGGCTAACACGGTGAAACCTCGTCTCTACTAAAAATACAAACACAAAATTAGCCGGGCGTGGTGGTGGGCACCTGTAGTCCCAGCTACTTGGGAGGCTGAGGCGGGAGAATGGCGTGAACCTGTGAGGCAGAGTCTGCAGTGAGCTGTGATCATGCCATTGCACTCCAACCTGAGTGACAGAGCAAGACTCTGTCTCAAAAAAAAAGAACACTGAGCCAATGAAGCCAGACTCAAAAAGAATATGACCTATGCTATTCTTTTCATCTCGTATGTTTAAAACTTAACTGTAATATTACAAAAGAAAAGGAAATAAGGGATTATCATAAAAGATGGGATAGCAAAATCACCCCTGAGAGTGGGGAGAAAGTGATTTGGTGGGGCGAGAGGGGACTTCTGGGGTGCAGAAATATCCTATGTCTTTATCTGGATGCTGATGTACGGGGGGCTCATTTTGTGACGAAACACTGAGACACACACTTAAAATTTTTCCTCTTTTCCGTATGTGTCATATTCATAATAGCAAAAACGTTACACAAAGAAAAGAAAAGCAATTCAGGGTTTGAGTTAGATGTCCTTTCAGGCAAATAGCTCCCACAAGAAAAAGTCTTAGACAAGAAGATCAAGGAAAATGTGAAGTATGTATCACAAGATTCCAGAGCAGAGCATAAATATAACAGGACAGTTCCCATTATGTTCCCAGAGCAAATTCAGGAAGTAGAATTTACTAAAATATGCTGATGCAGAATCTGATTCTAGCCCATTGTAGTGTGGGAGAAGGAAGGAGAAGAGAGGAGAGGAGAGGAGAGGAGATGAGAGGAG
>NW_016810038.1:1059984-1235985 GCF_001698545.2 Rhinopithecus bieti | reverse complement strand
GGAAGGAAAGATGGAAATGGAAGGAAGGAAGGAAGGAAGGAGGGAGGGAGGGAGGGAGGGAAGGAAGGAAGGATGGAAGGAAGGAAGGAAGGAAGGAAAGAAGGAGGGGTATTTCAATAACAATGCATGTTAATTAGAAACTTTTTTGAAAGGAAATATAGTTTATCAAGTGAAAGAGATAACCAGCTACAATGCCACCATTTAGAAATAATCACCTGACACTGTGGTATATGTTTTGTATCTCTGCATCTATATATGGATATTTATCTATCTATATCAACACAATGCAAGGCATATAGGAAGTATTCAATAAATGCTATTTTCCTTCTTACCTACATCATAGGAAATGGCTTTTATTATTCTGTTTGAAACCTGTGATTTTGATCCAATGTTATAATATAAAGGAAGAACAAGTTTCTCTTTTTATTCTAAAACTTTGAAATTATAGAATTCAATAGCTGCTGGTTTTCCACACAGTGCTGTTTTTGTGATGCATATAATTATTATCATCTAACATTTATTGAGCACCCTCCGAGGAAAAGACACTGCACTAGATACAGTATGAACAATATTTAAAAGAAGTCGGCAACTATAGCAACTTGCAGGAAAAAAAAACAATTGATTTTTAAAAAGTAATTTGACTTTCTTTGGGAAATATTTAATTACATGTGGACATATTTGCATATTTTCCTTGTGACATGCTTATTTTAAAAGCAATGGAAGATCTATTAAATTGTTGCAGGCTAGAGGGAAAGGAAAAAATCCAGTTGTTTATAGTTTAGGGGAAAATGCAAAAGTGCAAATGCCGTTCTCTACTCTTTTTCTATCCATCTCTCCCTTTTATCTTCTTTAATCTTATAACAATGACAGAAACCTCCATGCTGCTAATTTTCACTTTAGATCTTAAGTAATAAGATTTTAACCTCAAACAGTTATTTCTAACTACCCACGAACCACCTTTACCTGGTCCTCCCACAGGAAGTTCAAAGGCATCTATGGAAACCTAAACTTATCCTCCTCCCCTCCTCCTCCAAAAAGATTCCACAGTAATTTACTAAGTGATACTTGCAGCAGCATCAGTCTCTCCAGCTTAAGTCTTCAGATCAATCTTTGACGTTTCACTCTTCCTCACCCGCACTGTATGAGTCAGCAATCCTCGATTATGAGTCAGCAATCCTCGATTATGAGTCAGCAATCCTCGATTACGCCTTCTTAATCTTTCAATCCCATTCCCCTCCCCCCGTCTCTTTACTCACTGAGTCAGCACCTTTCACCTTTACTCTTGTAGGAGCCTCTAAAAGGTCTTACGCTCATCATCTGTTAGTCTTCTCTCTGCAATAGTCATAACGTTCTTTTTAACACTGATCATATCATGTTATATCAAAGATGAAACGCATTTATGATTCCCCAGTGCCTGCAGGACAATGTCAAAATCCCTAAACAAGACAGCCAAGCCCTCTCATTACATGCCCCAATCCAAGCGAACAGCAACTCCTCTTATATTTGATGCATGTTTCAGTAACCAGGGCTTCTTATAATTCTTTTACACACTATTGGATTTCATGTCTCTATGTCTTTGCCTGAAATAGACTGTTTTGTTTTTTTTTTTTTTTGCATCAGTTATAGCAAACTTCTTTTTATCTTCTAAGGTCAAACACAAAATTTATCCTTAGTTTTTTTTTTTTTACCTACAAAATTTAACATATAGTTTTTCTGTTAAGGTCCTGAGTAGGACCTGCTTTATCCAGTCACTTTCATGCATAATTCACTTGACACAGGGCTCATTCTTTCAATACATTGGTGAGTACTCAATATTTGTGTTTGTTTGTTTGTTTGTTTGTTTGTTTTTGAGAAGGAGTCTCGCTCTGTCACCGAGGCTGGAGTGCAGTGGCCAGATCTCAGCTCACTGCAAACTCCGCCTCCCGGGTTTATGCCATTCTCCTGCCTCAGCCTCGCGAGTAGCTGGGACTACAGGCGCCTGCCACCTCGCCCGGCTAATTTTTTTTTTTGTATATTTTTAGTAGAGACGGGGTTTCACTGTGTTAGCCAGGATGGTCTCAATCTCCTGACCTCGTGATCCGCCCGTCTCGGCCTCCCAAAGTGCTGGGATTACAGGCTTGAGCCACCGCGCCCGGCCTTGTGTTTGAGATGCAAGTCACAATTCAGGCACTGGGGATACCAGGTAAATAAGACAGGCTTCTGTTTGACCCCTTTGGATCTTCCCTTCTCATGGTGGGAAGCAGCAGAACAGAAGTAAATAAATAAAGTTATGAAGAAAATAAAACAGGGTCATGGGATAGAATATGACTAGGTGGGATCTACTTAAATAATGTAGCCTGGAAAGTCACTTCTAATGAGATGATATGATAACACATCTGAATTATGACAAAGAACTAGGCATGTGAAGAGGCAATAAAGCTTGTTGCAGAAAAAGAGAATGGTAGTTGCAATGACCTGAGCTTGGAATATACTGGTGGCGTGCACAGAAGACGAGTGTGCCCGGACCATGGCCAGCAAGGAGTCGGTGGCACGAGGTCAGTCCAAGGCTGGATTGCAGGGTTTTTCTTTTGTAACTCTTTTTAAAAAGTTTTAATGATAGCCCTAAGGATTACAATACATACCTTTAATTAATTACAGTCTACCTTCTAATAATGTTACGGTGCTTCACATGCTGTATAAGAATCTTACAGCTGTATAATTCCAATGTCTCCTCTCCATCTTTTGTGATAATATGAAGTGTTTTGTCACACATTTTACTTTCACATAGTTATAAATCCGTAATGCACTGCTACTGTTTTTGTTTTCGACAATTACCTTTTAGAGTGATTAAAACTAAGAAAAATATATTTTATATCTCTATTTATTTTAACCTTTTCTGGAGGTTTTCATTTCTTTCTGTAGATCCAAGTTTGTAAGTCATATTCCCATTGCCTGAAGAACTTCCTGCCACACTAATCTTACTGCAAGATAGCTGATAATCAGGTCTCTGAGTTTTTTTATTGGTTCAAGAAATATTTCTCCCTCATTACTGAAAGCCATCTATACTAGGTGTAGAATTTTGGGTTGACAATTTTCTTTCCAGCTTTTTAAGAATTTTACTCTATTGTTTTCTGGCTTGCACAGTTTCCAATAATAAGTCTTATGTATTTTCTCTTTATTTCTCCCTCTTTATAAGATGTCAATTTTTCTTTGGATTCCTCTAAGATTTTCTATTTATCTTTGGTTTTCAGCAGTTTGAGTATAATACATGTATTTCTTTTTAAATAATTTTTTTATCTTCAGATATTTACCATGCTAGGGATGATCTGAGTTTCTTGAGCCTGTAGTTTTATGTCTTTAATTATTTTTGGAAGATTATCAGTCATTATCTCTTCAAGCATATCTTATGCCACATTCTTTCTCTGTCTTCCTTCTGGGATTCAGTTTATATCTCTGTTTGACCATTTGATCTTTCCTCACATCTCTGGGCTGTTCTGTCATATTGGTTTTTATCTTTGTGCTTCAGTTTAGGCAGTTTGTATTGATCTATATCCAAATTCACTGATGGTTTTTCCTCTTATAGGTGTTAAGTCTATTGGTGAGTTTACTCAAGGCATTTTTCATCTCTATTATCGTGATTTTTATTTCGAATCTCCCTGCTGAAATCCACCATATGCTTCTGCATGTTGTCTCCCTTTTCTAACAAAACCTTTGACATATTAACCACGGTTATGATAAATCTCTTTTATATTTACATCTGAGTCACTCCTGAGCCTAGTTCAGTTGATTTTTTTTTTCTTGGTAGTGTCCTTTGTGTGTCTCATAACATTTTTTTTTTTACACTTGAATGCTGTTTACTTGTAAATGGCATGTGTAGAACAATGGAGACTGATGTAAATCATATTTATGTCTGATGTGGACATGCAACTTTTGATAGGCTGTTGGGGCTGGAGTGGAGCCTCTCTAGCCAGGAGTTGAGCTAAGTGTGGGTTTTGTTGCTACTATGGTTACTGGCTTTACATAACTCTGGCATTACCTCATGCTTCCAATGGGAGCTGGTTTACTGGAGGGATTTTCTTAATGATACTACTCCACCCTCCACTTTGGGACTTCCCTGGATGCCTGCACATCTCAGAGTCTCCTCCATGCCCTTACCCCTCCCTGATGGTAGATTTCTGTTGCTTATTTCTCTGTGCTTGTTAGACAGGGAAGGGGGGCAGTTGTGCTGTCCTGGTCAACCCTTAGTCTCAGAAAATCTCAATATCCCTAGATTTTGGGGGTGGGGCTTTCTCAGAGATCCTGCCCCTCTCTTACCACTAGAAGGCCTGTTATGGTCTGTGCCTAGGATGGATGCCTGCCACTTCCCACAGGGTAATAGGTTTCTTATTTTCTCTTCCTCCCAGCCACAATGAGTTTTCACCTGTACTCAAGGGTCAACAAGGTTTGCTGCCCCTCCTGCAGCATCTTAAGACATTTGTAGAGGAAGAGGGTTCAGGTAGGACATTGTGCCACTCCATGGTGACCATTCCACTTCTACAAGCCTGCACCCCTAAGGGAGGCTTTCTCTAGCCTCTCTCTCCCAATCTTTCTCCTGAGCTCCTGGTGGAGGTCAATGGAAAGGAATCTGCAAGTAAGCGCATGCCCATTGTGTCCCTCCGGTGAGTCCACACTTGGTTTTTAGCAATTTACGCTCAATTCTGCTCACCTGTTTGCACAACAGCCTTACCTTATCCTGTGCTCTGCCACAGTTGAGCCAGGAATCGTGTCTCATCTCTCTCGGATTTGACTTTCTGTCCCTCGTATTTCAGGCTACTTGATCGCCCTGCAATCTCAGTTCTCTGATGGGTTGAAGTAACGTTCTGACTTTGTAGATTGTTGGGCTTTTACCTCTTGTGTGATGCGTGTGAGCAACCTTCTTTTCAGCCTTCTGCTGGAAGAGCTATATAGTCTATGAAGCCATGGCAAGAAGTGTGATTGGCACATAGTCAATCCTCAGGAAAAATGTATGAATTAAACTCATAATTCAGAAGTCGTTTGTTATTCCACGGGTGGGTTATATTGATTCACGTAGTTTATTCTCCAAACTCAGCCAGAGGCATCCTTTTGGAACACAAATACTTCAGAGGCTTCCAGTGCCCGTAAAATAAAACATAAACCTCATTGCTTACTTACTTGGCCAACGTAAGTCTGAACCTCATTACTCTTTCCTTTGTGCAGTGAGCGGTAACGAGCCTGATCTTATTCCTTAAATAAAACACAACATTTCCCATTTCATGCCCTTGAGTGTGCTGCTCTTTCTGTCCTGAAGAATCCCAGTATCCCACATTTGCAAGGCTAATTTCCTCTCTCCTCTCCTCAATGGCATTTCTGTGGTGAGGCCTTCCTTGAATAGAACCTCTATGGTCTAATACGGTACCTGGGATTTATATTCTTCTTCTTCACACTGATACATGCTTGTTTGTGTCTCCAGCACTTCACATGCATGCTTGTGACTTTCCCCATTGTGAAATATGAGTTCAACGGAAGCATGAACTCAGTTTATTCCCCGGCTGTGTCCCTGGGACATAGCACTTCTCAGGTGCTCAACATAGCAAAAACAACTAGATCAATGGAAATCTGCATTAACTATTGTTAAACAAATAAATCCCCTCTGCTGCTCATCCTAAAACACCCTACGTGGAGTTGCCCAATTGAGAAGCAACTCAACTGCAAGGCATGGCCTGCAATAAGGAACGTCTGGGGCTCCCACTTTAATAAACCAACCCTTACATACCTGTCCACAGTGGTTAAGCCTGCAGGGCTCATTTCCCCAGTTAGCAGTGACCAGCCTTTAATTCTGCTCCAGTCTCTGTTGTGCCATAGGAGAGGACAGCAAACTGTAAATGGCCAGAGAGTAAATGTTTTTGGCTTTGAATGCCATATGGCTACAAGGTCATAACTACTCATCTCTGCAATGTAGCACAAAAGCAACCATAGACCATACGCGAATGAATGAACATGGCTGTGTTCCAATGAAACTTTATTTACAAAAACAGACATTAATCCTATTTGGCCCACAAGCTGTGGTATGCAGATCGCTGGGCTGCTGACCAGTACCGGTCTGAGGCCTGCTAGGAACAGAGCCACACAGCAGGAGGTGAGTGGCAGGTGAGTGAGGATTGCTTCCTGAGCTCCATCTCTTATCAGATCAGCAGTAGCATTAGATTCTCACAGGGGCATGAGCCCTATTGTGAAATGCATATGCAAGGGATCTAGGTTGTGCGCTCCTAATGCGAATCTAACTAATGCCTGGTGATCTGAGGTGAAACAGTTTCATCCCGAAACCATTCTCCCCAACCCCGTCCATGGAAAAATTGTCTTCCATGAAACTGGTCCCTGGTGCCAAAAAGCTTGGGGACCACTGCTCTATAGGATCGCCACCTCCCTCCTTGGGTGCTATCTCCAAGTAAGGTGCCTGCATTTTTAAAAATCCATCACATGGCTTCTATTTTAACTCAGACTATTCCAAATATATTTGAAATTTTCTGAAAATGAGTTCAGCCATGTTTGCATGATGAATTATCAGATTGAAAAAAACTTAATTTTGTTATTTAATCGTTTATTGAGTTATTCCTACTTGCCAGGCATGGTGTGGTGCAATTTCCATTCATCCTGTCACTTGATCTCCCGACAGCATCATGTGTGCATCACTATTTCTATCTGGCAGTGAAAGAAATGTCTCAGTGTGTTCTTTTTTTTCTCAGTGTGTTCTTTTTCTTTTTTAGATGGAGTTTCACTCTTGTTGCCCAGCCTGGAGTGCAATGGTGCGATGCAACCTCCGCCTCCCGGGTTCAGGCAATTCTCCTGCCTCAGCCTCTGGAGTAGCTGGGATTACAGGCATGCACCACCACACCTGGCTAATTTTGTATTTTCTGTAGAGACAGGGTTGCTCCATGTTGGTCACACTGGTCTCGAACTTCTGACCTCAGATGATCCACCCGCCACGGCCTCCCAAAGTGCTGGGATTAGAGGCGTGAGCCACCGCACCTGGCATCAGTGTGTCCTTATAGTTAGTTATGGTGTTCAGAGAGAGTGGACCATGTGAGATCACAGTTGGTTCTTTACATTTACAAATACTGGCTGGCACTGAGCTTGTTCCTCAACACATGCTAAATGAGTTTCCACTAAGTCTAACTGAAGTGGACGTTTACGCTTTGACATCAATGTTGCAGTTCTCTATCATTCAGAACAGATGCATCTCTGCAGCTGCCTACTCTGGAGTTTGTGCTTGTCCAATCTTCCTGCTCCGTGAGACCCCAGAGTGAGTCTACTCATAGGATGAAAAAGCACTCTGAAAGGGCCCTGGCCTGAGGAATATCTGTCCAAGGAGAGGCTCTTATTTTCCTTCAAAGGATAATTGCATGGAGACACTGACTTAACCAACACTGAGATTGAGCCAAACAGTTATTGAATCATCTGTTGATCCAGTTCCAATGGTAAATATGATCAGCCTGTGTAGACAAGAGATTAGAAAAATAGCTTTTTCTTTTCCCTCTAAAAGGAGTTACACAGGTTGCTGTGAGAACTGCCATCTAATTTCTGAATGGTGTCATGGGGAAGAGTGTGCATTTCTTCCATGCAAATGCCAGGTTAAAGAGTGGTCAATAGGTAGAAGCCATCATAGGCACCATCATCATTCATCATCACTCGTTTCAGGTTTATTGTAGAGCTATTTGAGCACTGGTTGGGTGCATGATAAAGTTATGGTTGCCAATATTCACAGAAATTCAAGGTGAGCACCCACTGAGGATATTCTAGAGAGCACTCTAATGATACAGGCAGAGTGGATCTAAACTCTTTTGTGTTCTTTTCCTTATGCAAGGACATAATATTCTATTAGGACCATTACTTCAATTACAGAGAAGTATTTCTCATTAAAATATGCCTGTCGAATGAGGACAGCCGGCAGGAAGAGCCACCTGTCCAATTAGCAGCAGCCCAGCCATGCCTCTCCCAGATCCTTTGGCTCCCCAAAACAATCTTGGGAGCTTTCATTTATGTCTATAACAGTGTTCCTCATTGTTTTCTACAAAGCAAAAAATGTCTTGAGAGACAGCTGGTTCAGGACATCTTACCTGTATAAACAATATCTTTGCTTTCCAATCTGCTGTGGCATTGTTCTGTCCCTGCTTGAATACATTATGTTTGAAGACATTCAAGTTGTAAACCCAGAGCCATCCATCCTTCAGCTAGGCAGGGGTTTGAGTAATTAACAACAATCAAAGGTGCTGTGTTTAGAAGTTGGAAGAAGATCTGGAGGAAAGATTCTCACTCTTGGTTTAATTTGCTGATGAAAATGTTGGATGAGGAAGAAACCTTAGTCTGGTCCTCCCATCTTGCAGGTTGAGAAACAGGGGCTGGATCAATGTAGGTGGCAAGACAAGAACTCACTATTCACTTTCCTTCTCCAAGACCAGCACAACTGCATTTATGCGGCACAGGAGAAGACTGAAAGTTTGAGGGGAGAGAATGGCTTTCCTTTGGTTGGAGTTCTTGAGAAATCCGTTTCTGACTTATAGGCCTACTGCCATTTTATTCCATTCTTCCAACCTCGCCAGTCTTCACAAACATTTGTACCACTACTGAAGGAGTGGCAAAACCTTAACCTGCTTTTGGACTCTACTTGGACAGTTTGACACAGGGCTGTACTGAATACAAAAGTGCTCAACAAAACAAGAGTGTGTGTCTGGGAACCCTGGAAGCTTTTCTTCCCTCTTCTAAATTAGATCCACTGGATTATGAACTTTTGACTGGGTTGGAATTGCCCTATACAGCTCCGAAGGCATGCCTCTTTATCTTCCTGTCCTAAATTGGAAGCAGGATTAGAGAAGGCATATTAACTAAGAGAATAAAAATACTCTCAAACAGATTAGACTGGAGGGAGTTCATACTGCTTTTAAGGCCATTGAAGAAACATTCATCACATATGGAACTGTGTTGCTCTTGGTAATTCCTGAATCAGCTCTCATTTCAAACATTCTGCCTTAACTACCCATGTAAGTAAATTCATACATACAAGAAAGTCTTTCCTCATGCTGATTTCTGGAATAGGATCCCTGTTACTTTACGGAGTATGAATATACTAACTCCAAGTCCTCGTCCTCAAGAAGCTTTCTGTCTGGTTGAAGAGCTCTACATGTACGAAAAATGAGCCAAACGATTCAAGAAATATTTGTCTGCAGGGAAGGATTAAGGGCCAAGTGAGTGGAACAGGAGACGAATGGTGGGCAGAGTCCTCAGGTGCTTGTCCCTGTTGCAGGTTTTGCATTTGGAGAAAGACTGTGTGTTTTCCCTCATGAGACAGAGAATGTCTGGCTCAGCTTGGTGACACTGCATTGAAGGTCTGTGTGGCTTTGTCTGCCCATGCAACAGCAGCAGTGCAGATGAGCTTAGATTATTTTTGTTTTACTGCTATCATATTGGCATCTTATATTCTTATTTCATACTCAGCGACCGAGCAAGGCGGAGTTCATTCCAAACACTGCAGCTGAAAGACTAACTTGCTTCCTAGAGGACAATAGTAAAATACATTCTCAACTCCCAAGTCCTCCCAATTGAAGCTCTGGTGCCTACACTGGTGCCCACACTTGTGGTTGATGCATATGTGAATCCCTTTATCTGTTTTCATGGAGAGCTGTGTTCATGCTTGCACGGCATGGTCTGAACTCTTCCATCATAAGGATATTGGGCAAAATATTCTTTGTGCACCTGTACCCACCTATTTAATTTGCTCCAGTTAAAAGAAAAACAGTTTGAGTGAAAGGGCTAGTATCATTTATTTTAGTGAGAAATTTTAATTTGTTCTAAGACTTCCAAAAGTCACACTCATTTTTCACACACATTTGAATATGTAAAAGAAACATATACTTATGAAAAAAATGTTAAAGAGGATATATCTTGTTAAAAAGCAGTTATTTATTAAAGGTAATTGTAGCTATTTCGTTTGGTGGAAACAAAACTTTATACACTTCAAAAATCCTTGGGGGAAAATTACTGAATGCCTTATCTGGCTATGACGTCCTTGGAACTATTGACTATTGAAGTCCTCTGACTATGGACTATTGAAATACCTGTTGGTGTTTTATGGCCGCTGTCTCACAGCCATAGGAGGAAGGAAAATTTGCCTGATTCCGCTGCGGTCTCCTCTTCTCTTCTCTTATTTGCTCCCTGAAGACTCACAGCAGGTAGAGGTGCACACACTATTTGTTTTCCAGGAAAAGCTGAGGAATGTTTAGGGAGCAAATGAGTGAGAGAAAGGTGACTTCATCTCCCGAGAAAGCAAGGCCGAAGGAAGGAAATGACGCTGGAAATGTCTCTGAATATGCATTCTTCTGGAACCTGAGTCCTGTTCCCTAGGACTGAGCCTTGCACAGGAAGGGGCAGAGATTAATTGTGCTGGAGTGCAGTAGATTTTTGGCTAGAGAGCTTTCTAAACACAGGACTGTTTAACACAAGCTGAGAAGGAAATGCTCTGTGGCCCTGGCTACTCAAAGTGTGGTCCACGGACCAGGAGCATCAGCATCACCTGCTGGATTGGAAGAATGCAAGGTCCTAGGCTCCACCCAGGCCGGCTGGGCCAGATCACAGGTCTTACCCACTGGGGATTTCATATGCACAGTACGGATTAGGAAGCACACTGCTATGGGTGACATGAGAACAAGATTTGTCTCCCAGGTGAACAGTGCAGTGCAGACTGGAGGTCAGGGTTTGGCTTCTCCCACATCAATACAAAAAGTCATTTACTGTTAGCAAAAACTAGCATCAGTTTTCTAAGGTGATATTATAAAAATGTATGAATTAATCTGTTCTTTTATCAAGAGACATGCACATGTACAGGCCCACAGCTCCCAGTCTCCTTCCTCCAGGGTCTCCACTGCCAGCAGCAGAGGCCTGTGCATGCCAGCTCACCTCAATCCAGACTGCTCAGTGCGAGCTTTGAAAATGCACCTGTCCAGGCCCTGCCTAAGAAGAATGAAGTCAGAAGATCTGGGAATGAGGCTCAGGCACTGCTACACTAGAAAAATGTTCCCAGCCATTCATGAAAATTGCTGGGCAAAGTTAAGTTTCAGAAGAAAGTTAACTCAGGGGTATTTGAAAAGATGAGGCTAACTTTTCTACAATCTTCAAATAAACCAAGGTCACTTGTGATAGTGTGGCTTTCATCAGAGTCCTGAGTAGGAACAGCAATTAATAGGCACACACATACATACATATGGGTGTGTGTATGTCTAGGTGCACGTGTATATCTGTGTGTGTGTGCGTGTCTAAAACCTCCATCTCCATCCCAGGCCTTAACCCCCCCCTTTTTTTTTTCTTTTGCTTCACTGTAAGGACACAGTACAATTATGTAAGTTACCTGAGCTAGGCCACCTAAAAATTAAAATATTCATGAAAGATTGACTGACTGGCTCCATTAAAGCATTTTTTTAGGACTCTGTTATGCATACTTAATTTTAAAACACATGCATATTTAATTTTCTCTTCATGAGAATGTTTTATAAAAATAATAATAAGCAGCATCCTCAGAAGACAGAGGAAGTAAGACAGATGGGAAGAGAAGCATCAGAACTGCCAGTTGGAGGAAGGACTACCCTGATGTGTCTTTAGAACTGCTGATTATGTGTTCTTTGCTGGAATATGGATAAGACCCTATGTCCTCTCCATGGAATTTATCAACACCCCAGACCCTGAGGTCTCATTTCCATGATGAGGCCTTTGTCCAGCACACCACCAACAGTAAAATCCTAGGAAATACTGTTCGTGTCCAGGGTGCGGACTAAAAATACTGGGTCTACTGTCATATAGGCGGTGTGGTTCCTACTCACCAGACTAGAGTGTGGAAGACAAATTACTTTGCTTTATTTTCTCTTAATCCGATTGACTCTCACACCAAGCCACTGACACATCAGGTTGGTAGGAAAATCAGTCTGCACAATCAGTGGGCCACATTTCCCCTGAACTGGGACCAAGTTCTGCAGACATTGGAGAGGTCACTGACATTCTGGTCTACCCGGTTTTGGTTATCACTGAGCCATCTGTTCCCCTGGCTGTGTGAGTGTGTGATATCCAAATGGTACTGGCTTTTCTAATCTACTGGGAGTGTAGCATAATAAATCTCTGCAGAGCTGGGAAGGCCCAGCCTGGGCCCCTGTGGCTTTACCCCACCTCTATGGGTAGGACCTAGGTCCCTCCCATGAGCTGTCTCCTTCCTGCCATCTCCCAGACCTCAGCACACACTCTCCCTCTCTTCTTCCCTCTATCCATCTCTACCTCTCTCCCCACATTCCTAGAAGTCACTCTATAGGGTTAAGCTTTTCATCTCCTAGAAGACACCTGGAAAACTCAGGCTTTCAGAAAAAGACAACTAGGGCTTACCCTCAAACAACTTCTGCATATAGCCCTGCAAAAACCTTCAGACCACCTGAAAGGGTGGGGGATATTGGGAGGGAAAAGTGGAGGAACAATACAGTGCCTGGGGTATCAATTAAAATCTCAGTGAGTGAATCAGCTACAGATTTGGAAAATATTAGTATCTCCTAAGGCAGGCATTTGTCTCAGGGTTAGCTGCAACCAGGCACTCATGTAAGTCAGTTAGAGGACTCAGAAATGAGATGCCCTCAGCCCTCCTGGCTCCTGTTCCTCCATTGCTCCTGCACAACCCTGGCTGATGTGGCTTCCTCGGCCATTGTCATGTTTTCACCATGTTAACTGGCTCCCCAGTGGGTAAAAGTGGACAGAAAATGAGCCAGTGAAGGACAAAAACCAGTGTGTCTGAAGAACTATCCTTGCTACTCTTGGTAGACAGGAGAATCCAAATGGAAGCAAAATTCCTGGGAGAAGCTGATGCAACAACTTCATCCAAGGATTCATCACTACATTCCAACCACAGGTGTGATGGGCCATCCGGACGATGGCTGGGCGCTGTGCTGGGATAGACTCTGACTTATTCATGTTGTGCATGAATGTCACATGAATGTTACATTCAGTACAGTTGTAAAATCCCAAAGGGAATTCTGAAAATTTTACAAAGTTAATTACAATGTGCACAAAGTATAGTGCACAGAGGCAGAGATCAGTTTCCAGGGGAACTCACCTATTTATCTGGCAATTTTGCCAATAAACAGAATATCACCAGGCTAGATTTCCACAGCTGCTAATCTGGTCCCCTAAAGGAAACCGTTATCCAGCTTTCTAGTATTGCATATTCAATACTAAGTTCAGTACTGCTTCTGAACTTAGTGTACGAGGATTCAGATGGTATTTACTTTCTATGACTGGCTTCTTTCATTCACTGCTTATAAAGTTCACCCATGTTGTTGTGTTAGCTGTAGTTTGATCTTTCTCATTAATATATAATATTCCCTTGTGTGAATATTATATTATGTGTTTATTCATCCTACGTGTTGATGCGCTATCTTTGGTTTAGCTCCATTCCAAGTAAAGTTGATATACACATTTTTGTACATATATTTTGGTGTAAATATATATATGCATTTTAAAAAAAAGATGCATTTCTTTTGAGTGTGTAACTAGTAATAGAATGTTTGGGTCAATTTTGGTAGCGATGTGGTTTGAATTTGTGTCCCCTCCCAAGTGTTGGAGGGGACACCTGGTGGACTGGATCATGAGAGTGGACTCCCCCCTTGCTCTTCTCATGATAGTGAGTGAGTTCTCAGGAGATCCGGTTGTTTAAAAGTGAGTGGCCCCTCCCCCTTTGCTCTCTTCCTCCTACTCCAGTCACGTAAAATGAGCCTGCTTCCCCTTTGCCTTCCACCACGATTGTAAGTTTCCCAAGGCACCCCCAGCCATGCTTCCTGTACAGCCTGCAGAACCATGAGCCAATCAAGCCTATTCTCTTTATAAATTACTAATTCTCAGGCAGTGCTTTAAAGCAATGTGAGAATGGACTAATACAGGTAGATACAACCAGTTTTCCAAAGCAGCTAAGATCATGTCTGCTCCCACCCCAGTGTGTGAGAGTTTTAGATGTTCCACATCTTAGCCTACACCAGGCAACGACAGTCTTTTTTACCTTTGGCTGTTATGGTGGCATAAATAGTAAATTGTGGTGGTTTGAATATATATTTTCCTGTTGATTAATGCTGCTGAACACCTTTTCATATGTGCACTGTAAAAGCGAAAACATTCATTAGTTAAGTACCTTCCTGGTATTTTTCTCATCTAAATTTACTTTTTCTACATTTTTTATTGAATTGTTGTTCTTTATATGCTCATATATGTTATGAGCTTTCTGCATTTCAGATGTCTCCTTCCACTCTCTAGCTTATCACTCTTTTAATGGTATTTTTTGATAAGCGTTTCTTAATCTTAATGAAGTCAAGTTTATCTTTTTTTTTTTTTAAAGCTAGGGATGTGCGTATGTGTGTGTATGTGTGTGTATGTGTCCTATTTAAAATCCTTTGGCTCCCCTAAGGCTATGAAATACTCTCATGTTATCTTCTAGAGGCTTGTGTTTATTTTTATATTCCTATCTCTAACCCAGGTGGATTTGACTTTTTGCATATGTGAGATGGATGGTCAAGATTCAATTTGTTAAAGTTGAATTCATTGAGGTATGATATATATACACGCAATAAAATCCACCTCTTTTACACGTTCAGTTTGATGGATTTTGGCAAATACGTGCAGTCATACAACTGTAACCAAACTGAGATATTTAGAATAGTTCTACCACCCCAAAAGCTTCTGTATGCCCCCTTGGTAATTGATTCCTCCCTCCATAGCCTAGCCCCAAGTAAGCACTCACCTGATTTCTCCCCAGACATAATATAAATGGAATCATACAGTATGTAGCATTTTGAGTCTAGATATTTGAACTTAGCAGAGTACTTTTAAGATTCATTTCTTTGGAAGGTTGAGGCAGACGGATCACTTGAGGCCAGGACTTTGAGACCAGCCTGGCCAACATGGTGAAACCCTGTTTCTACTAAAAATACAAAAATTAGTCGGGCATGGTGGCGTGCACCTGTAATCCCAGCTGAGGGAAGACTGAAGAAGGAGAATCCCTTAAACCCGGGAGGCGGAGGTTGTAGTGAGCAGAGACGGTGCCACTGCACTTCAGCCGGGACAACCGAGTGAGACTCTGTCTCGAATAAATAAATAAATAAATAAATAAATAAATAAATAAATAAAAATTTTAAATGAGATTTATTTCTTTGGATTGCTGAGTGGTGTTCCATTGTATGGACAGATGACAGTTTATCCCTTTATCGGTAATGGGAATGTGGATTGTTTCCAGTTTGGGGAGATTATAAATCATGCTACTATAAAATGATCATAAACCAATCTTTGTGTGGACATAAGTTTTGATTTCTTTTTATTCTTTTTTTGATAAATCCCTAGAAACGAGATTGCTGGATTTTGTAGTAGGCTTATGTTTAACTTAAAAAAAAAAATACTGCCAAAATGTTTTCCAAAATGTGTCTACCATTTTATTTTCCACCAGCAGTACTCCAGGACGTCTCTCAGCACTGTCATTTTTTTTTTTATCCCACTGCAGTTGGTGTACAGTGGTATCTCACTGTAGTGTTAATTTATAATTCTCTAATGACTGATGATGTCAAGCATCCACATCTTTTACTTGGTATAGCATCTGCTAAAATATTTTGTACATTTTTTTATTTGCTTTATTTTTAAAGCTGCGGCAGTTATTTATATATTCTGGATACATATCTTTCACCAAATATGTGTTGCAAATATTTTCAACCCTTCAGTGGTAGAAAATTTTCAGTTTTCACTTTTTAACAGTGTTTTGAGAAGAGCAGAAGTTTTTAATTTTGGCGAAGTTCAATTTATTCATGTTTTGTTTATGGTTTGGGCTGATTCCTAAGAAATCTGTCAAATTTCAAAATAGTTTCCCTTGTATTTTACTTGAGAATTTTTATGCTTTTAGATTTTACACTTAGGCCTATGTTCCATTTCAAGGTAATTTTTATATAAACTGAATATTGATGTCCAATTGTTCAAGCAGCATTTGTTGAAATCCTTCACTATTCTTTCTCCATTGAATTACTGGTACTTTTGTTGAAAGTCAATTGACCATATGATTCTATTTAAGAACTCTATTTCTGCCCTGTTGATATATATGTCTATCCTTATGTCAATACTATAATAACTTCTAAGAAATCTTATTAAGATATGTTTTACATGCCGTAAAATCCACCTATCTAAAGTTTAGTGACTTTTTAATATATTCATATTCACACGATCTGATGTTGGAATGTTTTTATCACTCCCAAAGGAAACCCCATAATGAATTACCACTTCCCCATTCCACCCTCCCAGTCTCTGTCAATCTACCACTAATCTACCACTAAACTCCCACTAATCTGTCTCTGTGCATCTGCCTGTTCTGGACATTTCGCATAAATGAAAGTGCATAAAACATGATCTTTTGCATCTGGCTTATTGTACTCAGTGTATTGTTTTCAACAGTCATCTATTTTGTCACATGTGTTAGTGCATCATTTCCCTTTGTGACTGAATTTTATCCATTTGACAGTTGTTAGGCACTGGAGTTGTGTCCCTCTTTGGGCTATCATGAATAATGCTGCCATGAACATTCATGTAAAAATTTTGGTGTGAATATATATTTTTATATCTCCTGGGTATGTATATAGGACTGGAATTGCTGGGTCATATGGTAGCTATATGGTTAGCATCTTGGAAAACTGCCAAACTGTTTTCCAAAGTGGTTCCAGTATTTTACATTTCCACCAGCAATATATACAAGTTTGGACTTTTTCACATTCCTGTCAACACTTGTGATTATCTGTTTGTTTGTTTTTTTTAATTATAGCCATCTCAGTGGGTGTGAAATAGGCCTCATTATGGTTCTGATCTGCATTTCCCTAACGACTAATGATGGTAGCATCTTTTTGGGTGTTGGCTATTTGTATGTCTTCTTTGGAAAAATCAGTACTCAAACCCATCGCCCCTTTTAAAAATGCATTTGTGTCATTTTATTATTGAGGTTTAAGAATTCTTTGTATATTCTAGACACAAGTTCATTATTAATTACATAAAATGCAAATATTTTCTCCCATTCTGTGGACTGCCTTTTCACTTCCTTGATGGTGTCCTTGAGGCAAACTTCCATTTTGATCAAGTCCACTTCATCCAGCTTTTGTTTTTTGTCACTAGTGCTTTGATGCCAAAGAAACCATTGCCTAACCCAGTATGATGGAGATAAACTCCTATATTTTCTTCTGGGAGATTTACAGTTTTAGCTCTTACATTTAGTTGCGTGATTCATTTCAAGATAATTTTTTGCATAATGTGAGGCCGGGAACAACTGCTTTCTTTTGCATATGTATATCTACTTTTCTCAGCAACATTGGTTGAAAAGACCATTTTCCTTCATGGGTTTTATTTTTTGGCACCCTCATCAAAAATCAATTGACCATGAATGTGACAGTGTATTTTTGGACTCTTCATTCTATTCCACTGATCCGTATGTCTATCATAATGTCACTGCCATCATATCTTAATTACTGTAGTTTTGTAGTAAGTTTTAAAACTGAGAAATGTGAGTACCCCAACTTTGCTCTTTTTTTCAAGTTTGCTTTGACTATTCTAGGTCTGTTCCTTGTATTTCCTAAATACTTACAGTCATTGCTGCTGGGTAGAGTGTCCATATATATAGATGTCCATTAGCCGTGGTTGGTACAAGTGTGCGAAAGTCTTCTATTTCTTTGTCGATCTTTAACTTTGCTGGACTCCCCACTGAAAATGGGATAGTAAGGTCTCCAAATATTATTGTTGAATTGTTTATTTTTTCTTTCAATAATGTCAGCTTTTGTTTTGTTTATTTTGAGACTGTGTTGCTAGGTACATATCTGTTTATAATTGTTATATCTTCTTCATCAATGGCATCTGTATCATTTAAGATATCTTTTTTGTCCTCAGCATTTGTTTTTCCTTACTTTTTTTCCATCTAATATTAATATACCTGTCCCAGTTTTTTTTATTACTGTTTGAAACCAAGCAGTATGTTCTTTTCATTCTTTTATATTCAAGCTGTTTATTTATTTAAACATACAGTGTGTGTCTTTTAGGCAGCACATAGCTGGATCAAGTAATTTTATCCATTCTCTTAATCTCTGCCTTTTGACTGTTGTGCCTAATTGACTTTTATACAAAGTAATTACTGATAAGGGAGGATTTACATTTTCCATTTTGCCACTTGGAAATTCCAAAACAGAGGGGAAAAAACCACACAGATTGTAGAAAACAAGGGTCTGTGTCTCTACATATCTGTGTCTCTTTTGTTTCTGTTTTGAGATTCTCACATTTTGTGTTAGATAGATACTTTCTAGTCTACCTTTTAATCCTTTTTCTGCTGTTGTTTACTATTTTCTGTGATATCTTCTTAGTGGTTGACCCAGTGATTACAATTAACATATTAACATATAACAATCTGGTTCAAATTAGTATGAGTTCAATTTCAATAATGTACAAATCTTTGCTCCAGGTTGCTCTGTTCCCTCCTTTTTTTGGTACCATTATTGTCATATGCAAACTTAATACATTACAAAGCCATAAGTACAGTTTTATAATAATTGCTTTATGCAATTGTCTTTTAAAACAGATGGGGAAGAAAAGATTTAGAAGCAAATGTGTATTTATCCTGACTTTCATAACATCTATAACTGCATTTAGCAATTCTTTTTACTTCTTTTATAGTTTTGAGCTACTATCTAGTGACCTTTCATTTCAGCTAAAGAGCTCTGCTTAGACTTTCTTGCATGAAGTGTCTACTAGTAACACAGTTTTTCAGTTTAGTTTATCTGGGAGTGTCTTACTACTTTTTTTGGTTGGGGGAGTGATGTTAAGCTGCATATACCTTTTTGGTTGAGTTTTTTACTTTCAACACTTTGAAGATATCATCCCATGTCTTTGGCTTTCATGTTTTCTGACTTTTGTCATCACTTAGCAGTAATGAGTGGAAAGGTTCTCTCCTTTCTCGTGGTCTCAGGGGCAGCCTTTTGGGGAGCAGTAATGAGACACTTCTACAACTTACACTAGCCACGTGCCAGAGGAGAATAAATAGGGAGCCAGAACTTTCACACTGGATGGCAGGAACTAGACCCCCAGCTTCCTGGTGTCAACAAAAGCCAGTAGAGAACATGGTCTTCTAACACCTCTTGGTAGTGACAAGACAATACTCTCTCTCTCTCTCTCTCTCTCTCTCTCTACCCTAAAAGATCTGTGCCAGAGAAAGACAGCTAAACCAAGAAGTTTAAATAAGATCCAAGGTGTCATAACATAATACCTGTAATGCCCAGATTTCAACAGAAAATCATTCATCATAGAAAGAACAAGAAGATTTAAAGTTAAACAAACAAACAAAAAACAAAAAAAGAAAACCACAATGAATCAAGTCAATATCAAGATACAAGAGATGTTAGAATTATCTGACAAAATATTAAATCACTCATGGTAAAAGTGCTTTAATGAGCAATTATAAATAAATTTTAAACAAGTGGAAAATAGAGTATCAGCAAAAGAAAATGGAAGATTTAAAGGAGAACGAAATGGGAATTTTAGAACTGAAAAGTGCGATCAACAAAATTAAAAATTCCATGGCTGAACTCAACAGACGAATTGAGAGGAAAGGAAATACAGTCACACAGTGCATAGCATTTCAGTTAATGACAGACCACATATAAGACTGTGGTCCTGCATGATTATAATGGAGCTGAAAGATTCCTATTGCCTAGTGACATTGTGACCATTATACTATCATAGCATAACACATCACTCATGTGTTTGTGGTGATGCCAGTGTAAACAAGTCTGCTGTGCTGTCATTTGTATAAAAGTCTAACACATACAAATACGTACAGTACATCATACTTGATACTGATAATTAACAACTATGTTACTGGCTTATGTATTTACTATCCTCTGCTTTTATCATTATTTTAGAGTATACTGCTTGTATTTACTAACAAAAAAGTTAACTGTAAAACAGTCAAAGACAGGTCCTTCAGGGGGTATCCAGAAGAAGGCATTGTTATCATAAGAGATGATAGCTCCATGGGTATTACTGCCCCTGAAAACCTTCCAGTGGGAAAAGATGTGAAGGCAGAAGACAGTGATATTGGTGATCTTGAACTTGGGGAGACCTAGGCTAACATGTGTGCTTGTGTCCTAGTTTTTAACAAAGTTTAAAAAGTAAAAAATAAATAAATAAATAAAAACAAATAGAATAAAAGCTTATAGAGTAAGGATATAAGGAAAATATTCTTATACAGCTGTACAATGTGTTTGTGTTATTATAAAAGGTCAAAAGTTTTGAAAACATTAAAATTTTGTAAGGTTAAAAGTTACAATAAGCTAAGTTTAATTTATTATTGAGAACATAAAATAGTTAAAATAAATGTGGTGTAGCCTAAGTGTATAGTGTTATTATAAAGTCTCCAGTAGTGTACAGTAATGTCTGACGGCTTCACATTGTCTCACCACTCATTCACTGGCTCATTCAGAGAAACTTCCAGTTCTGCAAGCACCATTCACGGTAAATGCCCTATAAAGGGGTCTCATTTTTACAATCTTTTATATGTACTGTACCCTTTCTATATTCAGATATGTTTAGAGACACAATTAATCACCATTGTTTTATAATCACCTACAGTATTCAATACAGTCACATGCTATACAGCCTCTTGCTCCTTGTAGTCTGGGAGTAAGAGGCTCTACCATGTAGCCAGGTGTGTAGTAGACTGCGCCATCTTGGTTTGTCTAAGTGTATTCTGTGATATTCACATAATGACACAATTGCCTAAGGATGCATTTCTGAGAATGAATCCCTATCGCTGAGCAACACATGACTGTAATAAGGAAAAGTGAAGATGGAAATTATCCAAGATGAACAACAGAAATAAAACAGACTGGGAAAAAAATGAACAGGGCCTCCTGAACCTGTAGGACTATAGCACCAATACATCTAATATCACATTATCAAAGTCCCAGAAGGGGAGAAGAAAAAGGGTAGGGCTGAGAAACCCTTCACAACTCATTTTTTAATGTTTCACATCATCAAAGTTTGTTTATATTTGCACCTACATTTGAGATCTTCTCTTTGCTATTTTTTTTCCATTTCAGGTCATCCACCTGGGATCATTTTACTTCGGTCTGAATTATAATCTCTCTCAGTTTGCCTATGTGAAAATAGATTTACTTTTCCTTCCTTCTGAAAACACACTTTGCCCTCCTCCGTCTGCTTAGGATTGATTTTACTTGTTCTGGAGAATTTTGATCACACCTTTCAAAATACTGCCTCTTACCCTTTCTCCTTCCTTCCCATCTTTAGTATAGTTGGACATTCTCAGTCTTTCCTTTTATCCTTCCCCCCTCTTTCATATTTGCCATCTATTAGTATTTTTGTGTTGTATTCTGTTTAACATACTCAGAATTATCTTCCACTTCAGTAATTTTCCCTACACCTTTATTTACTCTATTTCATCCAATTAGTTATTTAAAAAATAGGCACTGTGTGCATGCATGTGTGTGTGTATGTGTTTCTAGAAGTTCTGTTTATTCTTTTTTCATGTGACCATTTAAAAATGCTTGCTTGCTTTACACCTTACCCATATTTTCAAACTTCTATTTCTTTAAACCTATTAAACAGATTTATTTTGTATTCTGAATCTGATAATTCTGATATCAGAATTCCCATGGGCATATCAATTCTCACATTGCTATAAAGAACTACCTGAGAAAGGTCAGTTTATAAAGAAAATGAGCTTTAATTGACTCACAGTTCTGCAGCCTGTACAGGAAGCACGGTTAAGGAGGCCTCAGGAAACTTACAATCATGGAGGGTGGGTGAAGGGGAAGCAAGAACCTTCCTCACATGGTGACGGGAGAGAGACAGAGAGTGAAGGGCGAAGTGCCACACATTTTTAAAGCATGAGATCTCTTGAGAACTCACTCACTATCACAAGAACAGCAAGGGGAAAATCTGCCCCCATGATCCAATCACCTTCCACCAGGTCCCTCCCCCAACAACGCGATTTACAATTCAACATGAGATTTGGATGGGGACACAGAGCCAAACCATGTCAGCATGAATCTCCTATTATTTCTTCCATCTTCCATTCATGGCTTGCTTTCTCTATTCCCATTTGTGATGTTTGATTGCAAGTTTTAATATTTTTGGAACTGCATCTTTTCATTGTTATCTGAGCTTTAATTTAACGATGATTCCTTTGAAAGGGACTTGGGCATGCTCCTATGGCACCACAGTCAGCACCACCCTGCACTATCTGACATTGAATTACCAGTTTGAGGTTACTTTGGGTGATGAAGAGTGTGAAATTGGGCTACAAATCTGCTTGAAGTCTGGCTTATGATAATATGTTATCAGGAGAGATATTTTGCCTGCACTCTGCCTTAAGTAAATTATCCTCCTGCAGGGGAGAGTAGCAATAGTGGGGAGAAGTCAGCTAGAGGAGGGTAGGGACAGGCTTACTCTTAGTGAAAGTGTATCCTGATGTTGAGTGTGCAGCCCGTTGGCTGCAGCCATATGCAGGAGTCTTTCATCGCCTTTCTTTGCGGGGGAGAGTCCTGTTCCTTGATTCCTACCCCATTGACCATTTGCCCTGTGAAGCCACAGAAACTGAACTCCTAGCCACCGTCACCAGATTTGCCAATGCCCTCGAGGGAAATGGCTTTAGTGATGGTCTGTTCCACTCCCTTGATTTCCACTTCCACTGAAGTTTGTACTTATCAGTTGTTTTTCTGTTGCTTTTTATTGTTTTTGCTTTATTTGCAGACCAAAGAATGTAAAATTTAAAATTTTTTAAAGTATGTAATTCAGCATTATTCAGAAAGATGTTCATTCCCTGTATCTAGTTCACCATGCAGTTGAAAATAAGAGCTCCGGCCTTTCTCTGTCCCTTGTATACACCAAGCTCAACCACCCATCCCATTGAGACTCATGGGACACTCTTTGTCCAATTCCTTCTATGCCTGATGATACCTGGTCTCGCATGTCTCGGCTCACATCCTCCTTTCTCAGAGCAGTCTTTCTAACCTTGTATTACAAACAAACCATGACACTGAGAAAGTCTATTTTCCTGCTTTTTTTCCTTATCCATACCATTTCTCATTGTCTGAAATTAGTTTGTGGAGATATGTTGTAGCTTCTTCTTGTGTGTCTTCAGCCACTAGAATCAAAACTCTACAAGGGCAGGGACCTTGTGCCTTTCACTAACTGCTTTTGTGGTGCCAAGGCATATGCCAGCCGTCAATATGTGTTTGCTGAATGAATGAATGAATGAATGAATGAATGAATGAATAACTGGGACTCTGGGGGGACTGAACAACTCTTGATGGAAGGAAGCCACACTTTCTCCTACGTCTCATTCCACGTTTACTTTCGTTTGGGGAAATTTAAGTGTTCAGCTGGTGAAATATAAGAATTGGTCTCTGTGCATTCTCACGGGCATGCTTGTTCATTTTCTTCTCTACTTCTACTGTGCACATTTCACATTGGTGGAACATTATGAATAACCCACACTGACAGTTGGTGACTTCAGCTCACCTTCTATTGCCCTGCTTCTGGCCCTAATATCTACACATATAGAACCTTAGGGTCAGAAAGTGCCTTTGGGTCTTCTAGGTTGCAAATTCCTTTGAACACCTATTGATGAGCTGCACCATTTCTCCAGAAAAGAAAATGTGGGTGTGGCGTGCGGTGTAATAATAAAACACCTTTCTGGTGAAACTGACCCCATCCAAAATGGCTTCAATAAAAAGTAATTGTTTGGGTCAATATCTGAAATGTCAGTGGAAGAGCTGGCTTCAGGGGCAACTTTAACTTCATGGGGTTACAATTCCACTTTACCCCCAGCCGCAGCAGTTCTTTTCACAGTGTAGCCCTTGGCTTTATCAGGGCCTTCCCACATAATTCCATGAGACAGCTCCAGTCTCCTTCCACTGACAGTCAGTTTTAGCCCAGCAGGCAAGAACAAGTCTCTTCTAGTAATGCTCCTAAATTCCTGCCATTCACTGGGATCAGACTGGCCAAGGCCTGCATCACTGCAGAACCCTGCAGAACCAACCAATCACAATAATGTGGGATTCTGTCTGGGTCACATCCTGCCATCCCTGCAGTGCGGGGGGCCCAGAAATCAGGAGTAAGCCACACCTGCAACTCACACACATGGTGGGGGAGTTAAAAGTTACGCTGAAGATTTTTCATGTAAGTATAATTCAGAGACAGAGATATTCAAAAGCATTTGATACAAGCAAGGGTGCCTGACATCTAGAAGAAATTGGAGAAACAGAACTGAACTCATCCCCTCTGTCAGAGATTAAAACCTGGCTGGGGGATGGTGGTTATCTCAGGATATAAAACTTAAGGGGGTTGGGAGTTGTTTATTCAACAAATATGTGTTGAGCAGATTGTCCATGTCAGTCACAGTGCCACGATGCTGGGGTGAGTTCTGGACCATCCATTTCAGTGAGGAACAAACACAATGTGAATCCATATTTAAATGAGATCATTTCAGGTCAATTAAGTGTATTAAAGGCAATAAGACAGGGTGTTACACAGAATGGCAGAGGTGATGGAGAGCTTCTTTAACTGGAGTAGTCAAGGAGGGCTTCTTAGAGGAGGTGGCATTTGGGCAGTGCCTGAGTGAGCAGGACAAACCCAGGTAAAGTGTAGAGGGCAGAGCGTTCCAACTAATGGCAGTAGATGAGTCCAGAAGCCTGATCCAGGATATGTTTAGTGTGTCTGAGAACTGAAGGAATACCTGTATTGGCCAGAGTGCAGCAGGCGGGACAGAGGGGGCATGGTCCAGTCTTGCATATGGATGGGCTACGCTGAGGAGTTTGGGTTTTGGTCCCAGTGCTACATGGAACCATTGTAGTATTTTAATTAAGCAGGGGGTTTATGTTTTCAAATGATCTATCGAGAAACAATGTGTAGCCTGAACTGGAAAGAAACAAATTGGAATCTGGGCCACAAGTGAGGAGATGGGCAGAGGTGGATGCTTGTGTGAAAAATCTGAAGATGGAACTGCCAGGACGTGTCAGTGGGTGGGATATGCGCAGTCGGGGAGAGAGGCTTTTGGCTTAAGCAACTGGTGGATGGTGTGTCTTTTACTGAGATGGAGGACTTAGGAGGCGAATCTGGAAGTACGCTGGTCTGGGAGGGAGGAGTCAGTGGAATCCATTACCTTCCAAGAAATTGCTAGGACAGGAGATGACCCACACGCCAAGCCAGCAAAGACAGGGCTGAGACGGGTGGAGTGAGTCTTGTCAGTTAATGCAGTGTCAATAGTCCTATATTCAGCTTCAACTTCGCAACACATTCGTTCATTTTAAAGGGACATTTTAACCCTGACTTACTACTTGATCAGGTTTGGATCTCTCTAGAGAAAAACTGGGCAACTTTTCTGGACACTTCTCAGCTCTCTCCTGTTGTAAGAACTAAGTGGCCAAACTCTCCCCAGCAGGGACTGCAAAGATGTAAATGCTGCAGCCGTGAGACTCACCTCTATCAAGCCGAAGCTTTGGGAGTGTGGAGGCTGGAGCAAGGCCATGCAAGGCGTCCTCTGAACCTGGGATTCTAACATGCTCTGGGAACAGACTCAAGGGACGTGTCCAGGCCTCTCTGCAAGGGAATGGCAGGGTGAGCTAATTCAGAGGCACTTCTGCCACCCCCATGGATGGCCCTATTGACAGAGCCAAAGATTTTTTGGACAAAAGTAAAAGAACCATGCTCAAAGTAGTTGAAGAAATAGAAGGGTGTATTTATTGAAATGCTGAAGGAGAATCTTACCAAAGCCAAGGACAGGGTGTGCCCTGGACAAGGGCAGGGTGGGAGCAAGAGAGATGTTCTGCTGAGAAGAAGGTCCCACGGTTTCTGGTCAATTTTGCTGGAGGTCCTGCTCCATGTCTCTGTCTCTGTCTCTTCATCTCTCTGTCCCTTGCTGTGAGTCTGAGTGCTTACCTCTGTCTCTTTGTGGTTTGAGTGTGTCGGGGGTGCACACCTACCTCCATTTCTCTGGATGTCTCCATGGGTGTTTCTATTTCTCTGTGTCACTGTTCATCTCCTGTTTCCTTCTCCTCCTTTCTCTGTGTTTCCTTTCCATGTAACTGGAGACGGCTCAGCCAACATGGCAGCCTCTGGCCTAAGAGGTAAAATTACTTCCAGGTTAAGCTCCTTGCAGAAGCTAAGTGCAACCTGATTGTATGAGTGAGAGTCAGTCATCCACCCTGGTCCAATCAGCAATTGCTAATGGGAGGGCTGATGCCATCCTCCCATGATTGCAAGGGGCAGGCCTGTGTTTGGAACAGGAAGGAATCCCTTGTAGATGGGATGGTTGTGAGAGAGACAGAAACTCCACCACAAGGGTCCTGGGGGTACTACAGGGACTAAAGGAAGCAGTGTGATCAGTGTGAAAGCAGCAAAGCCATGATTTATTTCTTGGGCATGCAGTTTTCTCCCGAGGCTTCTGCTTGGTTGTTTTACCCAGCATCGGTGCCAAAGGAGATTTCCCTAAAGGGAAAAGTACTGCAGTGGTCGGCGCATTACAGTCCTTTCCCATTTGCAAGCTCTCCCACGCATTCCTTCTTCTGTTCCCAAACCACAGGAGACGACGAGAAAGAGAACAGACAACCTATCCAGATAATTTGCCTTTGGAGTCTGCAGGGCTGATGAAGGCATCCTGAGATGGGGGAGGCCCCTGGGGACCCCCACAGTCAGGGCTCCCACCTCCTCTCCCACGCCACTCTGCCTCATGCCCTGGGCTGCCTGTGTGACTGTCTCAAGGCTGGGGGTTCTACGGTGAGCAGATGGCTGCTTAGTGTAAGTAGAACAACATATTTTTAAAATAATATTTGACAGAAGGGAAGAAGGAGGCCTTACCACAGTCAAACCACCCTTCCTAGCTTGAATCCAATGCATCCTCCCATAATGTAAAGGCCGCCCCCGCACTCTCTCGTGACAACTATGGGGTGTGGGGTGTGTTGCTAAATTCAAAGACAGGAAAGCAGCTTGGTGCATCTTTAGAAGCGTGAGCACCCCCAGTATCCACTCTAGATATTTCTCCAGATCCTCCTTCCTCAGGAACCATTCCCTGCCTGTCCATTTACTTTTATTGTTCAATTTTCCCTCATTCTACTCTTTGGACACTTTCCTTTATATGGTCTTTTATTCTCTCTAATTTTGAGCCTTATTCTTCGGCTACTGAATTCCTTACACATGATCTTATTTATTTCTCACTCTCTGTGTCAGCCCCTCCTCTCCCTCATTCAGAATCTATCCCCTGTTGACTTCTTTGTCACTCCAGGCTCTAGGTAGAGGAAGTGACTGAATTTCCAAATGAGTTGTATCCATAATGAAAAGGGAGGACCTCTCCATACATTTTGCATTTCTGTTCACATTTTTTTTTTAACAGGAAAGAAAGAAAATAAAGACAACTCACCAAATTCAGCCACTTATTTAATTTGTGCTTTCTTTAAGCAAACCACTTTCATATTCTAAAATAAGTAGTGTCAAAAAGAGATTGTGTACCATTACCATAAGTGGCAAAGCAGTTAGTATCTCTTTGCCATGAGGAGAAAGTAAATGTAAAACTAAATCCAGTGGACAAGAGCTATTCCTATGATGAAATCCCAGCTCCATGAGGCTACTTGAAGAAGCCTCTGAGCCTGAAGCCCCTGGGCTCCTGGTTAAAAGGAAGAATTATCCGGTGCTAAAAAGGCATGGAAGCCTCACAGACGCCAGGCTGGAGCTTTCTTCTTGAAGTAATGGCGGTCCTTTCTCTGTGTGATTGATCTGATATTTCACGCTTCGTCTGTATACAGGGAAGGCCTTCTCCGGCTTGTCTTCTCCCTCCGAGACCAGCTGGGAACCGAACCTGAATCATGGATGTTTATTGCTGGAAAGGTCTTCAGCCACCCCCTAATCCCTTCATTTCACACTTGGAGTGACTAGGGCTCAGAGAGGTTAAGTGTCGTTTTGGCTGTCTCACCGCTCATTAGTGCCGGAGGCCAGCCTGCAGCTGAGGAGCGGGTTTCTCAACGCAGACTTGCCCGTATGCAAATGACAATGGCTTAGGCTTCAGGAGTGTAGGGACTTTTGGGACCACCATGTTAGGGTCTCATTTGTCAAAGGGCTCGGTTTTCAGGGCTGTCTGTCATTTTCAGCAAAGGTGAGAGCTGCATTTGCATAAAACCAGGTCTCCAATTCTGCATTTTGACAGCACAGGGGCAAGACTGAGCCTCTACCTGGAGGTGCAGCCACCACCAGGCTCCAGTTTCAAGGTTTTCTGAGATTTCCTGAGCACTTCCAGCCAGTTTATCGTCTCGTTTAATGAGGAAGAAGAAGCAATTCAAAACCATCACATCCACATTATTCAAAGTCTCTCTAGCCTGGATTGGTGTAGCTCAGGACCCTCGCAACCCGATGATATTGGAAATGAAAACCCAAGCGATTTGTAAACTGTCAGGCTTAATACAAGATCTTTGTGCTAATGGGATTGTATTGACCTGAGCATTATCAGAAGAAGAGGTTGATGGAATGCTAGGATGAAATGAAGACATGGCACACATTTTGGGTGCATCCCCCAGGCCCTATAAATTTGGGTATGAAATTGGAAGCATAGCAGTTCATTGGCCATGACTGCAGCTCACTGTGGCCATGCCCAGCTATGCTCAGTGTGCACAGTGAGGAGAAATTTGAGGTTTGGCATCCCAATACAGGCAGGAAGCATGAGCGTGTATGGTGTGTGTTCATCCCACACACATGTCCCTGGCCTCTTGCCAGGTCCCCTTTCTCTCCTGTTCCCTCCCACCTGAAGCTCCAGGAGCCAGCTCTGTCTTGCGCCAGATGCAGACCAAATGCTGTGAGGACACTCTGCTCAGTGGAAGGTGGCTCAGGGCTCAGGAGGCCGCATGTAGGAGCCAGTAAAAAGGGCGAATGTGCGTTTGCCTTCCTCCTTCTCCTTCTCAAACAGCTCCCTCACCACCCAGCAGGTCTGGCTCTGCCTTCATGCAGGAAAAGTCGATTCTGGCTTTCCAAGGCCCTCAGGCAGCCACAGCCCTACATGGCCTCATTCCAGCAGGAAGTGTTAAAGGAATTCTGCCCTGGGACATCTCACTTCTTTCCTGATAAAGGGGCCAGCACCATCCTTCCTCCCCTTCTCAGGTCTCAGGGGCAGATACCATGCCATGGTGACAGGGTGTTCCCTTGATAGAAAGGCCACCAGAAGCACTGGTGATCCAGCTGGACACTGCCGAGTCCTGGGACCACACTCACTGCCTGCCTCCAGACTCCTCAAGATAAATGGAGCCCAGCTGGCTGAAGACTTTTGATTAGTGAAGCAAGATTCGTGTTGCTCACAGTCCCAAGTGTAGCAAGCTGAGATGCTGTGCAGACCTCAGAGCAGGGCAACCATCCACAGGGCATGTTCGGTCTTCACGGCTCATGTCTCAGCGGTGGCTCACAGCTTCATGGCTCACATCTCATGGCCCCACAACTTATGCCATCATGCTGCACATGAGTGCTGAGTTGAGCAAGTAGTATCTTCTGCCTCAGTGTTCCGTCTCCCATTGAGACATGGCTGTGCTTTGGTACCCACTCACTGTTGGTTTTGGACCTAGAAATCAGTTTCTGAAATGCCACATCCTGGTGCAGTTGGGTAGAAACATGCACAGGAAAATCAAGCTACTGAAGGTCTGAGCACACCTGGCAACGTGCACAGATTTTGCTGTCCTCCTGGGCCCATCTCCTCCAATAGGACCAGGAAACCTTCCACACCTGATGCTGGGGCATGGCCTTTGGACAGCGCCTTTCTGGTCTCTAGGATTGAAAGTCCATGTATCAGTCGGGCAGGAAGATGGGGTCAAAAGGCTGTGGCAACTCGAGAGAGATCTGCCTCGTTTCTGTGAAGATGGCCCTGCTGGCTACACGTTTAGGAAGGACAGGATGGGAAGGGCCTCTTTGTGAAAAACAGAACTGGACAGACTCACTGTTTCCTAGTGGAGTTTGCAGTATTGATGAGAACTAAGAACCAGCTCAAGAGTTCCTCTCTTAAAAACTTGCTTTCCTTACTAATATTCAGAATGTTAGTACCAAAAAGCCTATAATTTCATCAGAAAATATTTAAAAATGTTAACAACATGTAAGTCAGGAGAGAGAGCTGTCTTTCCATATGGAAGCTCTCCCTGAGGGACAGTAAGAACACTGATCTCCTCCAGTTTCTTCTTGTATATGTCACACATTGAAGCCTCACGGGGCCCCAGGAGGCAGCAAAACTCCTGACAACAGGGTGAAGATCCTCACCTCTTGTTGGTTGGCCCAAGGTCTTACAATTTTGGTTTAAAAATGTAGAGTTAGGTCAGGAGCAGTGGCTCATGCCTATAATCCCAGCCCTTTGGGAGGCCGAGGCGGGTGGATTATGAGGTCAGGAGATTGAGACCACCCTGGCCAATATGGTGAAACCCCTGTCTCTACCTACTAAAATAAAAAAATTAGCTGGGTATGGTGGTACGTGCCTGTAATCCTAGCTACTCGGGAGGCTGAAGCAGGGGAATTGCTTGAACCCAGAAGGCAGAGGTTGCAGTGAGCTGGGATTGTGCCACTGCACTCCAGCCTGGCAACAGAGTAAGACTGTGTCTCAAAAAAAATTGTAGAGTTTAGAAATTAATTTGTATTATAGAAAGAGTTTTCATTGTGTGTGGATTTGACCAAGGATTAAATTCTGTACCCCTTTTCACATCACAGGTCTACACCATATGTTTGGCATTTTCCAGTCACACTGAATTGGTCATCTCCTAATGACCACATGGCTCGGAACCTCACAGCACCTCCTTCTGGGGGTCTCTTTCTCCCAGTTCCTCCCAGGGACTTGGCATCTTCATCCGTAAGGCCTGCAGAGGCTGGCGATGGCTGTCCATTGTTTTCCTCCTTGGCTTCAGTTCAGAGCCATCAAATCCCTGCAGCTCGCACACTAGAACATTCATATTTTGGATAAGATAAGTTAAAAAATAATTTACTAAAAGTCAGTGCATCATCTTTGTAACAATTTTCAGCATCTTGACAAAAGTGAGAAGTCATTCTCAATGATAAAGATAGTTTTGCCAGGTACTTTTTCCTCAATATTCTGAAAATATTTTTTTTTATTTAGGAAACTGGTCAATAAACACTAATTCTGGTGAAAGAAAATGCATGCTACATAATTCATTAAATCCCACGGGTTCTCTGCATACCCTGCCACTCAGAACTGTTTCCATGCGGAGCAAATGATTTTCAGTGTAATTAAAGAAATGAATTGTGGCTGGAGACTGCAGGACTCTGATCACCAAACTTCTTTCCAGCCACCTCTTTTGTTTGTTTGTTTTTTTTTGAGACAGAGTCTTGCTCTGTCACCCAGGCAGGAGTGCAGTGGTGCCATCTCGGCTCACTGCAACCTCTGTCTCCTGGGTTCACATCATTCTCCTACCTCAGCCTCCTGAGTAGCTGGGACTACAGGTGCCGCCACCACGCCTGGCTAACATTTTTGTATTTTTAGTAGAGATGGGGTTTCACCATGTTAGCCAGGATGGTCTCGATCTCCTGACCTTGTGTTCCGCCCGCCTCGGCCTCCCAAACTGCTGGGATTACAGGCAAGAGCCACTGCACCCAGCCCTTTCTAGCCACCTCTTACCTTATTATTGGTTTTATACTCAAATGTCACCCTGGGAGTGGCACAGGGAGGGAGGGAGCCTACGGCATGGGAAGCCTCAAGAGATCCCAGCATTTGGAGAAGGTGGGTGAGCCTCGAGTTCACCTGGAGAGATTTTTACTTTCTTCCACTTCTAGAAACAGTGGCCCCCCCCTTTTTTGGTAGGCTTTATTGTGTTTTGGATAACTTTTAAAGTAGTCAACAAAATAGTTTCTAGAAAATGGAAAACTCAGTGTAATCTACCGGGAGCTCCTGGTTTTGACCAGTTCCTTGCTTTACCTGCTGGGCCTGTGATACAAAGAAACATCATGGCTTCAACGGCAACGTTGGAAATGAACTTCATTGGAGGGGAATGCACATTGAGGTTTATGATTGCTGCTATGAAAAGAGTCCACACCCTTTCCTTCAAAACACAAGTAATGTGTAAGAGCCACACGTTACTGTGTCAGGGCAGCAATTTAAGGATAAAGAAAAATTAGAACTATTTTAGTCTTCACTAGCGTATACACACAAACACACATATATAGTTTGACCATTGATGGAATGATATGCAGCAAATGAAATGAATAAATTAGAGCTAAATACATCTAAATTAATAAATTTCAAAAACATAATGGTATAGTGGTGAATGAAAGTAGCATGTTTTGAAAGGGTATATGAAACATGATCAAATTACAATTTTTTAAAAACCCAGGATAATACTATGTATCATTACTGGTCAATGCATGTTTAGTAGAAATGTGAAACATGAATCAAAGGATATCACCAAATGTGAGAAGTGGAAAGTAGAATGGACACAGATTCAAGATGTTTTCCATAAAGAATTGTTTTTTCTCTGCACCATTCTATTTCTTTAAAAATATCTGAAGGAAAATGAAAAAAATGTAATATTTGCTAAGTTGTGGTCTCAGATCCATGGGTCTTTTTGACATTATTCTCCATACTTTTCTTTATATTAATCTTTCATATAATCAATGGGGCAAATTTTTGTCTAAGAAAAAAGGGATCCAATTGACCTTTATTTAACTCTTTGGAATAAAAATATGAAGCCAGGTCAACCTGTAAGAATGTGAATCAATTCCCATCTCAGATTCCTCATCACAAAGGCCTAAAGATCATGGGAGTGGGGAAAAGGTTGCACAAAAGGACACGATTTGTTCACTTCACACAAGTGTTCTTTGAAAATAGAAGCACAAGTTAAATATTTTTAAAAGAAATTTTTTGTTTTAATTTCAACTACTTTTTCAGTGCTGTGAATGTTCCATATGAAATGCTTTTCATGGTAGAAATTTCTTTTTTTATTGTATATATTTATGGTAAACAACATGGTGTTTACCATATCTCACTATATATATGTTACTATACACGTAATGAAATCATTACCATGGTCAAGCAAATTAACAAAGCCATCATCTCCTATAGTTACTTGTGTGTGTTTAAGAGACAGGAAAGAGCATCTAAAATCTATTCTCTTAGCAAATTTCCAGTACAACACGAAATTATTAACTGCAATAGTCATGTTGGACATTAGATATCTAGACTTACTCATCATATATGACTGCAACTTTGTACCCATGACCTACATCTTCCCACTTTCCCTTCATCCCACCCCTGGTAACCATCATTTTACTTTCTGTTTCTAAGTATGTGACTTTTTTTAGACTCTACTTATCATTGAGATTCCTGCAATATTTTTCTTTTTGTGCCTGGCTTAATGTCCTACAGTTTCACATATGTTGTCACAAATGGCAGGATCTTCTTTCCTAAGGCTGAATAGTATTCCACTATACACACACACACACACACACACACACACACACACACACACAGAGCAATTTCTTTATCCATTTACTTAGGTTGTTTTCATATCTTGGCTATTGTCTGTGATGCCGCCGTGAGCATGGGAGCACAGATATCTCCATACGATGCTGATTTCATTGCCTTTGGATGCATATCTCGAAGAGGGATTGTTGGACCATAAGGTATTTAGTTCTAGTTTTAATTTTTTGAGGAAACGCCATACTGTTTTCCATGATGTCTGCATCATATACATTCCCACCAATAGTGGGTGGTGGTTCCTTTTCTCCAGACCATCAGCAACACTCATCATTTCTTGTCTTTTTGATAATAGGCGTTCAAACAGTTGTGAGGTGATATCTTATTGTAGTTTTGATTTGCATGTCTCTGATGTTTTCTGATATTTCTCTGATGTTGAGCACCTTTTTGTAAGCCTGTAGGCCACTTGTATGTCTCCTTTGGAGAAATGTCTATATAGGTCTGTTGCTCCTTTTTAATGAGGTTTTGGGGTTTTTTGGTATTAAGTTGTAGCATTTCCTTATATAATTTGATAGTAACTCTTCATCAGATATATGGCTCACAAATATTTTCTCACAATCTGTAATCTGCCTTTGATTTTGTTGATTGTTTCCTTTGTTGTGAAGAAGCTTTTAAGTTTGATATAGTCCCATCTGTTTATTTTTGTTTTTGTTAGTACTGGAAGTGCTAGCAAGAACAGACAGACAAGAAAAATAAATAAAAGGAAACTAAATTGGAAAGGAAGAAGTAAAATTGTCTTTATTTGCAGATGACTTCATTCTATATGTAGAAAACCCTAAAGACCACCCACACCCACACACGTGTGTATGCATGCGTGTGCACACACACACCCCCCGTTAGAAATAAGAAATGAATTCAGTAATGTTGCAGGATACAAAATCAACATACAAAAATCAATTGCAGTTTTTACTTTAATAATGACCTATCTGAAAAGAAGATAGAAAATAATCCCATTTATGATAACATCAGAAAGCATACAATACTTAGAAATAAATTTAACCAAGGAAATGAAATATTTGTACCCTGAAAACTATAAAACATCAATGAAAGAAATTGAAGAAAACACAAACAAATAAACAACTGTCCAGTGTTAATGGATTGGAAGAATTCATATAGTTAAAATGCCCATACTACCCAAAGCAATGTACAGATTTAATGCAATCCTTATCAAAATTTTATTTACAGAAAAAGAAAAAAAACTCTAAAATTCATATGGAACCACAGAAGAAATTGCATGACATTGACCTTGGCAAGTGATGTTTTAGATATTTCAAGTTAATGCTATTACTCGTCATTCACTGACCCCACATACAATCCGTCCCTCAAATATTCTCAGAACATATCACCAAGACTGTGATCACTTCTTTGGGATGCTTTAAAGTTAATTAGGAAAAAATAAAACTGGGTTTTACCTTTGAAGAACTTTTTTTTTTTTTTTTTTTTTTTTGAGACGGAGTCTCCCTCTGTCACCCAGGCTGGAGTGCAGTGGCCATATCTCAGCTCACTGCAAGCTCCGCCTCCCGGGTTTACACCATTCTCCTGCCTCAGCCTCCCGAGTAGCTGGGACTACAGGCGCCTGCCACCTCGCCCGGCTAGTTTTTTTGTATTTTTTAGTAGAGACAGGGTTTCACCATCTTAGCCAGGATGGTCTCGATCTCCTGACCTCATGATCCGCCCGTCTCGGCCTCCCAAAGTGCTGGGATTACAGGCTTGAGCCACCGCACCGGCCTGAAAAACTTTCTAACGGTACCAAAGTGCTTAGACAAACAGACGGACACATGAATGAAAAATCCAGACTTGTTCTTTCCATGTGGTCTAGGTCCCTCCATATATTTCTCTGGATTTTGCCATTCACTGAATGCACACGAACACTGAATTTACTATCTTTTGCTGAGTAACAAGTTATTTTAAAATGTATTGGCTTAAAATAACAAATATTTATCCTTTTGCAGCTTCTGTGGATCAGGAATCATGAAGCAGCTTAGTCGGGTATTTCAGGCTCAGGATCTCTGATGAGTTTGCACTGTAGATGTGAGCCAATGCTGCCGTCATCTGAAGACTGGACTAGGGATGGAAGCTCTGCATTTGGGATCATACTCATGGCTGTCACCTGAAGTCCTCGTTTTTTCACCCTTGGGCCCCTCCGTGGGGCTGCTCCCAACAGGGCCTCCCCAGAAGGAATGACTCAGGAAGGAGAAATAAAGACCAAGCTAGAAACCACCATGTCTTTCATAACCCAGTATCAGGAATGATGAAACACCTCTTCTGTGTTATTTTCATCTCGCAGGCCAACCCTGGTACCATGTGGAAGAAAATTACAGAAGAGTGTGAATATCAGGAATTGGGGATCACCGGGGCACCTGGAGGCTGGAGCCTACAGGTACTTTATGGCGGGTCATGGCTATGGTGAGGAAGCAGCTACTTTCATCACAGGTAAAAACTGATACACAAAACACACAAGCAGAGAGGAGCCCTGTATGTCTGCTTCTCCTTCAGGGTTTTACTTCAGGGTGAATAGCAGCCACCATTCACCCTACCAGAGAGATGTGCTTTACTTTTTTTGTTGCTGGCTGGATCCTGGGCAAAATAAGCCTCTCCTGTTTCCCCAATTGAGGACAATTGAGAAAGGCTTATGTTTGCCAAAGAATATCTCATGCTAGTAACAAAACTTTTAAGGAAATAATTACAGAAAGCACAATCAGCAGTTCTGAAACCTGGGCTTATCATTTCCACGCTAACTCTTTTCTAGTCCTACAGGAAGCATCAGGCAACTGGGCTGACTTCTTGCCTTAAAAACACCCCACTGCACCGGAAAGATGCCAGCATATTTGCTGCTCACGGCTGGGATCACCGATCACTGCTGTTAACTCGGACCTCTTCAGATCCAGCATTGTCTGTGTCAAGACCAAGCTGTCAATGCCACCATGAAAGACTTTTCCCTTCTTAATAATAGGCCAGTGCTTTGGTCAGCACTGACCAGGGTAGAAGAACCCATGTTCTTCGAGTTCTCTGGCTTTCCCCATGTTAGCTCTCAGTCTCCATCAATGTGGGGTTTGCTGGGGAAGAGGCCCCCAGTCCAGAAACAAGGACAGTGGCTCACTGAAGGCCACAGGGCTTGAGGTTGTGAACAGGACTGAAGCCTTTGCTGAGTGTGGATGGAGTGTCAGTCCTGAGCAACTTGGCTTTGATTCTGAGGTTGCATTTGACAGAGAGCAGGGAAAGTGGAGCATACAATGGGCCACGTGTTTGTGAGGAGGGGCCCTGGGAGATTTTGAGCACTTGGGCCTGGTGGGGTTTGGGATGGGCTAAGATACTCGGTGGGACTGAGTTGGAACGCATGACACTCTGGGCTATGTGTATAGTGACAGCTCTAAGGGCACAGCAAAGGGTATAGGGAGGCGATACTGGAACATCTTATAGGGCACTGCTCACAGCCCACCACTGTCTTCCTTCCCACTGCCCTCAGGAGAATCCCAAAACCTCTGCTTGCTTGTGAAGCTCTGCTTGCCTGCCAGTGCACACCTGTTCACACCTCCAGGCTGCTCTTCTGCCCAGCTCTCAGGGCTGGGTCCTCCTCCATGAAGTAGCCGTACCTAAATACCACTTGGCCTGGGACAACCTCCTACCTCCCTACCCACTTCACCTGGTTAACAACTAGGGAACCTTTCAGATCAGTGGCCCTCCACCAAGGGCGAGTTAGCCCCCAAGAGACATTTTACAACCTCTGGAGACTTTTTGCTTATTAAAACAAAGAGATTGTGACTGGCCTGTGGTGGGTAGAGGCCAGGAATGCTGCTCAACACCCTACAGTGCTCAGGACACAGCCCCTTCCCTCCATCCACCTCCCCACTACAGAGAACGATTCAGCCCAATGCCAAAAGCACTGAAGCACTGAAGCCGGGAAACCTGAGTGAGATCTCAGCTTCAATGCCCCCTTCTCAGAGACCTTTCTATCCCTGACCTTTCTGACTAGTATACCCCCTTTTTATGGGCCCTCAAAGCCCCCTCCTGTGGCATTTGTTTCAGTTAACAGTTCTACACTTATGCATGTGAATTTGTGATAAACATCCATCTCCCCCATCACAGTTCCATGAGGGCGAGAGCTAGTTTCCTCCCTGTTGTGCAGGGCACGTAGCACCACGCCTGACCCTGTAGCCAGGCTCACTAAATATTTGCTGAAGGTAGAAATGAATAAACAGGACTGTAGCTTCTAGGGGCTTCTGTGGGAGTCAGTATCACCATTCACACCTGGGGATTATGGGACATTTTCAGCAAAAACATGCACTTTGCACAAAGTGAAAGTCAGAGCCTGGAGCCTGTGCAAACGGTGCCTTGAGTAGCTCTACAGCGAGTGTGAGGATGCAGGCAGGGGTCCTTCAACAGGAGCCGGGGCATCCCGCAGAACACAGGGCTGGGATCCTTGGATGCGCAGTAGGGAGGGGGCTTGGCACAGCCCCATGAGTTTGAGAAGTTTGAGGCATTAAGGTGAGTTTCTTACGGTGCAGCTCGCTGGCAGTGAAGGGAAGTGGCTCTCTCCCACCTTGCACAGACATGCAAAATGTCCAGGATCCAGCTAGAGAAGCTTCATCAAGGTTGTCTGTGTTTTGCTGCAGCCTAATAAAAGCCGTAGGCTTTTCTAAGAAGGGTTATAAGAGGGAGCAGCAGTGAAGTCCGAGGACAAGTCATCCATTACAGCAATTACAGTAGCACCGTTACCTTCCTAGGCTTGCTGGAGAGAGGTCGCTCTGTCCACAGGAGGTGTACCATGGATGACAGGACTAAAGGCCTTCTCTGCTTCTTCACAGTGATCCATCTCTGCCCAGCACCCAAGTACTGAATTAACCTACAACGTGGTTCAGAATTAAAACATAAAATGCCAGGGGCCTCCCCCAATGAGCAGTATTGGTTGGAAACATGTTCAGCAGTGAGTAACAGAAGTCTCAAGAAATAATGGCTAAAACAAACAAGAGTATGTGTCTCTACATAGTAAGCTGTCAAGAAGTGGCTGTCACTTTAAATTCACTTTCTCATGGATGCCATCAAACACCAGGTTTATTCAGCCTTCATACGCTGCCATCACCTTCCCGTCCATGGCCTTTTTGACATCTGCTGAACATAATCACAAGGTGGCTGCCAAAACTCCACCCATTGTATCGACATTCAGGGAAAGAGGACAGTGCCAACAATATGTCTGCTCATTTTTTTTTAAAGGAGGAAAAAACTCTCCTGGAAGTTCATGGCAGCATCATGCTTACTTCTGACCTGCCAGAACTTTGTCACATGGTCAGACTTTAAGGTAGAGAGGTAAGAAAATAAATATTCCAGCTTCAAGTCTCTATAGTGGATGGCATCAAAAAATGGGGCAGGGATGCCTGTTTTATAAGTCAACTCACATTTTCTGCTGCATCAGCCAACTTAATAATTAACCTACATTGCCCCCCCATTTCCATTTACTGTAAAGAAAAAATGGCAGACTTACACTGGAACCCTAAGGGTATCATGCCACCATGCATGTTTTCATGCATTCCTTCACGCTTCCATTCCCTTATTCATTCATTCATATCACAGATATGTGTTGGTGGCCTCCTGTGTTTCAGGCCCTTGCTGTCAGTGGAATACAGCAGCACACAAGACAGACACAGTTCCCTTCCCGCTGAGGCTGGACATCTACCAAGAAACTCTGGACAGCTGTCTGCCAAGGCAATGGGCACTACAGAGGAGACGCACAAATGATGTGACTCCTGGGTGACGCTGGACAAACCTTGGTGGTTGAGTCCTGCTAGGTTTTCTCATAGGAGGTGAGTTGTAAGCAAAGACCTACAAGTAGGTCAGATAGGATGTGTGAAAAGAGCCCCACCCACCCTACAGGGAGCACATGCAGGATAAAGAAAAGAGCAGGATCATTTCCAAGGACTAGAATCCCAGCTTGGCTGGAGTCCAGAGCCTGAGAGCAGAATTTTCTGCAGAAGGAACTTGCAGGAAGCTTCCCCAATCACCCCTGCTCCCCACTCCTGCGGAGATTAAATGAAGAGATCTGTTTCTTAAGCACCTGTACCCCCACCACAGCCTCTGGAATGTGATAGGCATGTAGTTGATGAATGAATGAATGAATGAATTTCACTCAGCTGACTCTCTCTTAATTCCAGCTTTCTGTCTGCCTCTTCTGCTGCACAGGAAGCTTTGAGAACCCAGGCTAAGTTTACCATTTGTTTCTTCTGAGTCTGACACAAAAGACATGCTTATTAATAGCTGTGGGATTGATTTGAATTACATGCAAACTCCCTCAGAAAAAGACCCATGTCTGACTGATCTTTGTATCCTTCATCCTTGCACTTCAAAGCCTTGCGCACATGCGTCTTCCGTGCACACTGGGTTGGGGAGGTGGTGAAAAAGAGTGAAGGAAGCCATCCGCACTCAACCCGGCTTCCACACTTTCTCCTTCACTCCTTAGCAGCCACTGGGTGCATAGGAAAGGGCGGTCTCGCTCTCCCCTGAAGCCTCTGAAGCCCATGTTTATTTAGAGCCAGGTTTCTGACACAGGCAGGCCCCTCTGAAGAACCATTGAGTTCTGAGTAATGAGTATCATACCATGTAGCAGAGACAGCGCCCACTACTTCAAACTTCCTGCCAAAACATGCCAATACACTGGAAGCCAATTTATTCTAAATTACCAAACTACACACTGCAGTTAATGAAAAGGCTATTTCTGAAGATGTGTGCGTGCACACTGATATATTCAAAAGCAAATGACACCCGTGCTGGTGGATACACGTTGGTATTTCACACAACCTCACTTAAAACCTACAAGGGACTCAGCCTAGATTAACTGCGGACTTCGGCAGTCATGAGGGATGTGATCGAAAGCCCTTTGAGAGAGGAAATCCTGTTAATAATATTGCTCTGCCTTGCTGAGAAGAGACGGGGTGAGCTGGCACCTGCCTGTCTCCTCTCTTGTCTTGCCCTCTCCTCTGCCTCACTCTGACAGTGGAGGGGCTGCAGGCTGCATGAGTTGGTGGACTCTCTAAGGTCGACGAGAAACCTGGGAATTTAGGTGGCTGTCTTAGACCCACTTCTCTCTACCTAGGTGGGCCAGACTCAGCCTCTGTCCTTCCTGACCCTGGGTCTCTCTTCTGAAAGCTCACAGCTAGGTCAGCAGGGCCGGCCTGGGCATCAAGTGGAGACCATGGAAGAAAGAGTCAAGCACACACAGGCCACAGTCAAGCTCAACCTAGCCCTGGGACTAGAACCCCGAGTCCTGTTCCGGGACAGCATCCTCCCAGCGCCCTCCTTCCCCAGACCCAGTTGACATCGTTGGTGTCCAACTCTGCTTCCTGATCCCAGGTCTTCAGCGCCTTCCTCACTCTCACTCACATACCCTCTCTCTCACGCACACCTCACTCAAACATGCATACACATGCATACACACATACACACCTATACACACATTCACACACGTGCACATATACACACATACACACACAGCTATGCACATACACACACACTTGTACACACATTCACATGCACATATACACACATTCACACACACATCCCTGTAGGTATATTCACACATTTACATGCACACACCTGTATGTATCCACACACACATTTCTATACATCTATTCACACACATCTATACGCACATTCCCACACTCTTTCTCACACCTATGCACACATTCACATACTCTCACACACATAAACACCTGTACACTCATTTGCACTTAATGTCACACACACAGGCCCGCACACCCATTCACCCACTCACACAACTTGGACACTCTCACACACACCTATGCACACATTCACACACACACCTGTACACACATTCACACGCACATATACACACATCCACATACACCTACACACACTTATATATACATTCACACACATGCATACTCACACCTATACACATCCACACACACCCTTGTACATACATTCGCACACACCTATACACACATTCCCACACTTTCTCACATACATGTCCATGCACACATTCACACACTCATTCTCACACACAAACACACCTACACATTCATTTGCACTTATTGTCACACATACACCTATACACACATTCCCACACTCACACACTTGCACACTATCTCACACACACCTATACACACATTCCCACACTCACACACTTGCACACTATCACACAAACCTATACACACATTCACACACTCTCACACAAACACATACACTCCCCTTAACATAGGCAACACAGTGTCCACCACCTCCCCTCTTCAGCAGGGGCAAATCCAGGTTTTGTGGGACCTAAAACTCATAATACAACTTTTGGAGCCTTCTTTAAAAGAAAATAGGCTTAAAATAAATGTTAATTTAAAATTGGAAAATAAGTCACAATACATTCTGGTAGCCCTTGGAGTTTAGACTCTTTCTTCTAAGATTCCTTGGGACTTGCTATCATGAATATGAGTCCCGATTGCAATCTGGCTTTCCCTCCCAGCCAGGACATTCTATGGCTCCCAGTAGCTCCAGCCCTCACAAGTCACCAGCCCTGAGGCTCCAGCTTTGTTAGCCTCGGGGTAAATCCCACTCTGTGATTCCCTCCCTGAAAGTGGACCTTGGTGGAGGTGAACCTCCCCAGATAACACTGGGCCACGCACTGCAAGGAGAACGCCGTTCTCTGGAGGACGTATTCCTCACACACGCGCACACGCGCACGCATCAGAGTGTGGTCGGGCCTCCAGATCTGATTTCTGTTAACCTGTCTGCAGGAAATACAGGGAATACAGAAACCATGTCACATGACACCAGGGGGGTTTTACTCTGCAAAATCCAGAATGCAGGAAACTCTACAGGACAAATGGCCCAGATTCCTCAATAAATAAATATCAGGAGCTGAAACGGGGAGAGGGGAGGATGCAACAGATGAAAAGAGATGTGAGAAAGAGCAGCCACATGCACTATGGACGTTTTAGGATCATGGTGCATATCAATTAAACATAAATACATAGACATTGACCAGTAGGACATTTTAGCATTTAATGAATATTTGATTTTGAAACTTATTAACAGTATTAGGTTAATGATGTTGTTGTTAGATTGAGTTAAGAAAAAGAGGCTTGGCCGGGCACGGTGGCTCAAGCCTGTAATCCCAGCACTTTGGGAGGCTGAGACGGGCGGATCACGAGGTCAGGAGATCGAGACCATCCTGGCTAACACGGTGAAACCCCGTCTCTACTAAAAAATACAAAAAACTAGCCGGGCGAGGTGGCGGGCGCCTGTAGTCCCAGCTACTCGGGAGGCTGAGGAAGGAGAATGGCATAAACCCGGGAGGCGGAGCTTGCAGTGAGCTGAGATCTGGCCACTGCACTCCAGTCCGGGCGACAGAGCGAGACTCCGCCTCAAAAAAAAAAAAAAAAAAAAAAAGAAAAAGAGGCTTAATTTTCAGAGACGTCGACTGAAAATTTAGGGTGAAATATAATGGTATGAAGGACTTGTTTCTAAATAACCCAGTGGAGGAGGTGGCAGGAGAAAGGGAAGGGAAAGGAAAGCTAAAGATGATACCAGATTGGCCACATGTTAGTGTTGACTCGGGGTGTTGGACACAGGAGGCTTTATTGTGTTATTGTGTCTGTTTGAAAACTTCCATAGTAAAAATAAAACCAAAGTGAGTGCTATAGCCTCAGTTTCCCCAAAAGCAGAGGTGGAGAGGAAGGCACGCAGAGAGCAGTACTGAGTGGTAAGGGACAGGACCAGGGACGTGGGCACAAGGCTGCTGCTATGATCACAGTTCCCTCCTAGGTCCCAGTGAACCTTGCTTGAGGCCTAATTAAATGGATTTCACAACAGTTTGCTGAGGAGTCTGAGGGGAGAAACACTGATTCTTCAGCTGCCTGCCTGCTCAAGGGTGACTCCGTGAGTGCTGTCTCCCAGCACTTCTAGCTCACACCTGATGAGCACCCAGGTGTGTGCAGGCATTGCACACGGCCATGAATCAAGAGGCACACTAGCGACAAAGGTTCAGAAGCTGCTCCAAACCTGAGAGCAGCTGGTCACTGCAGCAGGGTTGAAATAAGACACACTGCAGAGGAGATATGCAGATGTGCACAGGGAGTGGAGCCAGAGAGAGGCTGGGGACACAGGCTCCAAATACAGAGTGATGCGGGGAAGTGGAACGGGAATCAGGGTTCTGCTACACAGAGATGGATGCGGGGAAGTGGATCGGGATTAGAGCTCTTTGGTTACAAGTAACACAATCAGACTGTGGCTAAACTACATGAAAAAGAAAATTAAAGCTGAGAGAATCAGAGGGACAGTGAAAACTCAGGAGTGGTCAGGGACCAGAGCTGCTCTGGCCGTCTAGTGGTGGAAACCTCTGGTCAGATTCCTCAGAGCATCTTCACAGGATAGGCCTGCACTAATCATTCTCCATCCTGGGTCATTCTGTGCTAGACTCACCACTCTAGGGGCCAAAGCATGGGTTGTGGGATGCAGAAATTGGCTGGGAAAGGCAGGCCAAGGGCTCATTTGTCAGAAGAAAAACTGGGTGCTGTAAATAGAGGAAACGTAGTGGATGCCGGGCAGTGTGCAGGATGAGCCTGGTGCATTCTAACAGTATTGTTAGCACAGATGAATCCACACTTGATGCAGTTAAAGGAAGGGATACTTTTCAATAATAGACCTTCAGGCTCACCTGTTTCATTTTTTATTTTTTGAATTTATGAGCCATTAGAGGAAAGTTTAAACAGCAATATAATAGAGACACATGTCACCAAGATTAAAAGAGAAAATGCCACCATTTTCCCATTCTAATGAAACAGGATGGAAAGCTCAACCCCAGTTTCTGATTTCTCTCCCCAACACTCTCTCTAAAATAATCACTTCTGAAATCCTTGTTCATCCTTCCTTGGATTATTAGACTAACAACATATGTATGCGTCCATTAACAATATCCACATTTCTTGTGTGTTTTTAATATTACTGTGTACAATAATATTCTTTCTTTTGCAAGATACTTTTTGCATTTATAATGCATTTGATACGTATTATTGATACATGTTGCTATTATTTTCACTGCCGCACAGCGTCCTACTGTAAATAAACCCACTATTCATTTTTCCACGACATTTCTGAAAGTCAGCTTTTTTCTTCCTTTTTTTTTTTCTTTGCTACTTCAAAAGGTGCTTCCAGGAACATTCTTGTGCAAGACTGTGTGAGAGTATCTCCAAGACAGACAAGTAGAAGTGGAATTCTGGGCCACAGGGGGATGAACACTTGCCAAGGGGTGTTGACAAGTTATTCTCAAATGAAACTGTACTGTATTTTAAGGCATGGGAGTTCTTAGTGGCCCCATCCTGTCCCAAGCTTGTGTGGTTAGCTGAGTAATACCTTCCAAGATGTCCAGTTCCCAATCCCTGGAACTTCTGAATGCTAGCCTGTACGACAAAAGGGACTCTGAAGTTGGGATTAAGTTAAGAGTCTTGATGGGGAGACTATCCTGGATTATCCAAATGGGTCTGATGGAATCACAGGGGTCCTTATAAAAGAGAGGCATGAGATCAGAGAAATAGAAGGTGATGTGAGGATGGAATCCGAGAGAGAGTTGAAGATGCTATGGCTGCTGGCTTTGAAGGTGCAGGAAGGGCCATGAGCCAAGGAATGTGAGAAATGGAGCTCGAGTTGCCAGAAAAGGCAAGAACAGGGAATCTTCCTGAGAGCCTGCAGAAGGAACCAGCTGTGCAACACCTTGACTTTAGCCCAGCAAGACTGTTTTCCAACTTCTGAGCTCCAAAACTGTAAGAGAACAAATTCAGTTTGTTTTAAGCTACTAAATTTACAGCAATTTGTTACTGCAGCAATAGGAACCTAATACAGCATGGTATTGTCCGTAATATTTTTCTGCCAGCCTGGTAGAAAGTGATATGCTAATGTTTTGGTTTGCATTTTCATCCTTACCAGACCAAGCATTTTTGTATCATATGTTCATTGCATATTTAGGTTTTCTACCCTAGACAGTTCTTGTTAAAATATTTTTACCAGATTTTTCTCCCTTTATTATTTTAAAAATTAATATTTTTTTCTGCATATTCTGGATATCAAACTTTGTCCCTGGTACATATTACAGATACTGTCTCCCAATTTGTGAAACTGATTTTCATCTTTCAAATATTTTAAATTTTGTCGTTGTCAAATTTATCACTTTTTTCTTGAGAAATTCTTTACTATTCCAATGAGTTAAAGATATTATTCTATATTTTCTTTTTAAACATTTGCCTTCCACTGTAGGACTTTAATCCATCTGGAATATATTTTTGTATATGGTGTTATGTAGGGATCTAAATATATATTTTTCCATATGTCTAGCCAATTGTCTGTGTACCGGTTATTACAGTCCATCCTTTCCCATTGACTTGAGATACTGCTTCTCTCATGCACAAATCTCCTACAGCTGTTGTGATTTCTACTGAGGTTAATCCTGCTTCTTTCTCACAATTATCTTATCCATCTTTGGCCCTTTACTCTGTTACATGACTTTTAGAATCAGCTGTCAAGCTCTGCTAACTTCTGAGATTTTGTTTGGGATTGCATTTAATCTGTGCTTTATCAGAGGAGAATTCCCACCTTCCTGGTATTACTTTGCTTGCTCTTCTTTGCAGTCTCTTTGGCTGGTTTCCTTCTTATCTCCATGTCTTGCCCTCAGTGCCTCAGCAGGTCCCAGGGCTCCTTAGTTGGAACAACCGTCTTCTCTCTCCATGCAGAATCACCAGAACAAGGTTCACAGATTCCAGCATGTTTCACATCACCTAGATTCCTTGTTAAACACGGACTGTAGGACCCCATCCCTGAAGCTTCTAACTCAGTAGGTCGGAGGTTAGGCCCAAGAATTTGTCTAACAAATCAATGCTGCTATTCCTGGGACCACCCTTTGAGAAGAGCTGTTCACAGAGCCTCTTTTAAAAATACTATCATCTATATACTGATAAATTTTTATGTTCAGCCTAAACTTCATCCACTTTCCTCTGAACTTCAAAATTCCATGTGCAACTAACTTTAATAATCACCTGAGACTTTATAGATTCCAGGCCTAACTCCTCATTCCTTTCCTCCTACACCACACTTCATAACAGTTGATCAGCAAATCCTACTGGCTGCACTTTCAAACCTATCCAGAATTTGTTCTCAGTTCTCACCACCTCCACCATGACTGCCACTTGGATTATAGCAATAACCTCAAACTTGTATTATGTTTTCCACTATGGTGTTCTTTCAGTTTATTGACACACAGTAGCCATGTGAGCCATTTAAAGCCTAAGTTAGATAATCTCTCTCCCTTGCTTAAGAATTATCCAAAGATTCCCATCCTACTAGTCGTAAGAGTCAGACTTCTTACAGTATCCAGCAGGGCACTGCCTGACTGCACCTGCCTAATTCTCTTGCCTCAAATTCCACCATTCCCGTCACACACACCCACACTTCCCACTCCAGCCATGCTGAGATACTAATTTGTCATCTCTCAGCACACCAAGCATGCACCTTCTCTGGACGTTGGTATCATTTTTTTTCCCCTGGCTGAAATAACTTCCTGCAATATCCTCATGACTCATGACCTCACTTCCTACTCCAATGTCACATTATCAGCATTCATTATCCCTGAGTTTTATATAAAAAATAGAAATTCCCTCCACTCCTACATTCCTGATGTCCCTCATTTTGCTTTATTTTTTCTCCATATGATTTATTAACATCAGATATGCTATGCATAATATTATAAGCTCCATTAAGTATGAAATTCATTCACAGAATACCACCTGACCTGTGAAAATTGCTGAATTTATATTTGTTGAATTAATTAAAAGAGTAAGTCTTTTGTTCATGAACATGGTACACCTCATTGTCTAGTTGAAACTTATTTTATGGCCTTACTAACCTTTTATTATTTTCTCTCTAAAGGACTTCTTTGTCTTTCATTAGTTTTATTTTTAACTACTTCTACAGTTTTAATGTTGTGAATATCATTTTAAAATATGGCATGGTCTAATTGTATTCTTTATTGCTAGGAATACAACTAATTTTTCTTCACTGTTCTTGTACCTGTCTACCTTGTTTAACTGTTTTATTAGTTCCCATAGATTTTCTGTCAATTTTTAAAGTTTTCTTTGTAGACAATCATACCATCTACAATTAATGGTATTCCAGTCCTTTAGTTTTTATTCCTTTTCCTTGTTGTTCTGCATTACTAGGGCATCCGGAGTAATGATGAATAATGTGGTGATAATCAGCCTCCTTCTGATTTCAATATGGAAATTAAAACCCAAGATCCCAAATCAACCTGACTGCATATTAGAATCACGTTGAGGAACTTAATAATAATGCTGATGGCTGAGCCCCATCCACACAGATACTTAATGAGACGGGGCATTAATGTGGTTTAATATTTCCCTAGGCAATTCTTATTTGTACCTAGAATTAAGAATCTCTTCCCTAGATTATTGAGATTGTACCCTTCCTCCCTTTCTTACACCTAGATGTCACATAGTGTAGATATGCAAACTGCCTTTTAGTTCTCTCTGTTTTTTATTGCACTTGGGGAATTTGTTTCCTTTCTTGCATAATCAATTGTACATTTAAAAGCACATTTGTCATATTTAATATGCCGTTTCTTGATTTTGTAGGTAATGGGATATAAAAGTATCTATGCCATCAGATGTTCCAAATCAAAAATCTCTTCACAGACTTCCTTGTGCACTCTGTCTCATGACAGGCAAAGCTCTGGGCTGCTGTCTTCTTAAGTAACTATAAAAACCACTTGAGACACTTGCTACTCTCGCAGCCACGTCTCTCACACTCCCCTGCACACTACAATAACCCAGAGAAGTTTTAAAAATCCCTATGCCATGGCATTATGGCACATACCATTTAGTTAGAAGCCCTAATTGTGGGGGCTAAGTATAATCATTTTTCAAGCTTTATAGGTGGTACCAGTGTGTGGACAAGTTTGAGAACCAGAGGTATACAGCATGCTGGCAGCCTCGCTCAAACAGAATCTCCAGGGTGGCAGGGGGCATCATCATGTTTTGCAAGCATGTCAGGTGAACACCATACATCCAAAAAGTGAGGTTGTCTCTGAGCTTCCCTGGACCACTATCTCCTTGCCAAGTTATGAGAACAAGAATCAGCATTGCAGAAATAATGCACTCTCATTACAGCTTAACCAGGCTAGGTCGTTTCTTGATTGTTTGATTGAACAACTGGAAAATCATTCATTGTTTTGTGCATCGGTTCATTCATTCATGCTTTTATTCATCAAACTTTTATTAAGCTCCTGCTATGTCATAACCTGCTCCCTTGTTTTTTTTTTTTTTTCAGAGATTTTTTCCTTACCTAAGAATAGTTGAGTTATTAATTTGTTGGCTTTTTTTTTTATCTGAAGCCTCCATATTCATAGCAGAAAATAAAACTGTTTCAATTTCAAGCCAAATTGGGATTTTTTCACATAAAGAGAGTAAAAGTATGTCAGGAACCCATTCCCCTGTTTTGTATGGTGATGCCTTCTGAGTTTTAATCCAACAAGTGATGTTGTCTGTGGATCTTGCTACCTGTACACAGAGGCAAGATAAAAGATAAATGGTCCTCATACATACAGAAACAGCCCTCAGGCACAGAGAAGAGGGCACTTTGATATGCACCACTTCCTCTTGTACACAACTACTCCAAGCATCTATTTTCACTGACTACTTTTCTGGAGTCTGACATTTCCAAAGGGGAACACAAGCATTCACTTTGTCCTCGCATATTCAACATGATGTCTAGAAATTCACGCCCACTGCCCTTTACTGGCGCACCATAGAACTACGGCATTCCACAGCTGGCAGACAATCATCTCATGCACACTCTTCCACTGTGAAGGGAGAAGGAGCTAAATCTTAGAGAGGAAAGCAGATGTGCCATTTTCACAGTCTGACCAGCAGCAGAGCTGAGATACAGCCAAGATGGCCCATCATCCCTTCCACCCCACTGTCAGTCAAATATTGAGGACAACGTCAGTGCTACCAGCCAGGCAATTCATGCAATTCCTACCCACGCCTTCCAGTTCAAATAAATGTGGTGAAAAGGCAAATAAAACCTGACTAAGTCCATCCAGAAAGGACTTAATGTGTGAGCTGTAAAGCTGTAAAGTGTGTACAAAAAGACACGCTTATTACTATCATTTGTAGTTTTTCAGACATGGTCTGGGCCAGGTTAATTTATAGAGTGCTTAAAGGCCAAAAGTTTTGTTTTAAGATGGAGAACTCATCACACATGTTTACCTTCCTTCATTTCCCAATTTTTAATGAAAATACATACTGTTTTCTAAATAGGAAAATATCTATAGCAGAGAAGGATGCAACCCACTTATCTGAAATGTCAAGAAATTTATGAAGGAGATAGGGCAAGAAAGAGAGGATGCCCTTGGTGAGTCACCACAAGAGATAGAAACCCCTAATGGAGAAATAAAGGATGGGACCACATGCAGCAACCAAGAGCAGCAGGGGCTCAGAAAGGACAGGCAGGCCTGAGGCCAGACACGGAGTGTGAGGAAGCACACCCAAAAAGAGGATTTCATAGCTGGCTGGGACCCTGGAATCACCTTCTCTCCACTTACCAGCCTGTAGACACAGAAGCCGCCTTCTAGGAGCCAGGGAGCATCCCACCTCCAGGATGCATTTCTCCCCGAGCTCATCACATCCTCCACAGGAGCAATCCTAAGGCGGACCCACAACAAGGGTTTCTGACAATAGAAACATGGTTCCTCAACGTGACTGGCACCCAGTGAGGTTCCACTTTGTACCCAGCTCTATCTGGGCATGAGGGAGCAGAGAACCAATAGCCACAGGCTCCACCTGAAAGGGCTCATGGCCTGGCTAAAGAGATGGAGCAGGGCAAGGAATTGCAGAGCAGCAATTGGTATGAGGGACACCTGAGGAAGCTGCCGAGGGGACACCCATCTGCATGTGAAGGTGTCAGGAAGGCTTTTCTCTGGAAGGGCCTCTGAAGAAAGATGTGAGGGGTAATTTAGGTGTTAACCAGAGTTAGAGGCAGCTGTCAGAGGAAGTGGAGCCATAGGCCAAGTGACTTTCCATGTAGGACAGTCAATTTTGACGTTCCCAGTGCACTCTGAGCATGGGGAAAAGCAAAGGAGTGATCACATAACCTGGGATAAAACAGGCAGAGAAATTGCCCCATAAATTAAGAGATCTACATGTGGCATCGTCCTCATTTTATTCTTTACTTGGCTCGCTTTATCACTAGAAAATCCAGTGAGGACTTTTATGAAGACACACACATAATTAATGGGGATAACTCATTAATTTACAAGCCAGCTAATCGATAAGCAGGTTAATCTACTTAGGCATCTGAAGAATCACCGTGTATCTCTCTATTTACACTGCTGTTTAGTCTCGTTCCACATCATCAGCTTTTTGGTGGCTATTAAGCTGACAGTGCTGGTCACCACATAGAAAAGCTGATGGATTAATTTCTGTTAACATGATATTCTTCTGGTATATGAATGGCATATTAATGGCCCACAACCATTAATTATGGTGAAAACTAAAACTTTAGTTTTGTTAAAAATAGTTGTATACTTCAGAGAGTATTTAGGCTTTTGGGTTCAAAAAGAAAAAAATATAAACAAAGCAACAAAGATGGGATTTGGTGTCTAGAGCTCCCTGTATGTTGCAGTGATTTCAGGTCAGACCCAAACCCAAGTGCCAGTGGAAATTACACCAATAGTGAAATGGATGTACTGAGCCTATTGGTGGCTAATCGGCCGGCACTTAGCTCCTCTCAGTAAGGCCACTTCCACGTGGCTTGTTGCTGTTGCTTTGTGAAAATCCATTGCGGCTTTTAAAGATTTTCAGTTTTTCAAGGGAAGTCAAACATCGGGTTTTGGCAACTCTATCAGACAGTTCTTAGTTGCAGGTAACAGCATCCAGTGGAGTTGATTTAAGCAGAAATGAATGAGTATTGGACCTTGGGTACCATATAGCATTTCCAGGAAGACCAGAGAATCAAGCCTGGATACCGTGCAGTGAAGGCAATACCATCGCAGGAACCCCTCAGCCATACTAGGGGTGTGCCAACACCTGCTGCCTAGCATGTCACAGTCCTCAGGACACTAGGGACCAGATACAGAATGCTGACCACAGCCACAGCTGAGCATCCAAGAACCAGCTCTTGCTGGCCTCCCCATGCCGGCTCTCTCCTCACTTTCTCCAGCCCTCCAGGACGTGGAGATTGTCTGCTTGCTGGCATCAAAGTCAACTTCAGCTAGCACTGAGGTCATCTGCAGCACCAGCTATGAAAGAGTCTGGCAAATGTAGGTTTTTACCTTCCAGGCTCTGTCATGCTGAAGAGCTGGTTTGAAAGAGGTTAAAGTTGGCTTGTGTAAGCCAACATCTAGCATTTGTCTCAACAATTAACAAGCAAAATTAAGGCTGTGCAATTGAAATAGTATTGCTCCTTGGGCTACAGTGACTCATTGGGTCAGCAGTGTCTTGCCTGTTCAGTAAAAAATTTGCAAGCAGAAATCTTATTTCCTGTATTCCAGTGTTGTACAGCACTGCCTTCACCAAAGCAAACCAAACAAAGGAGCCCTTGATGAGGAGGTGCCTCCCCCTACCTGGTCTCCCACAGGTCCTACGTACACATCCACCCCGGATACACAGAGCTGCTTCCTGCTGTCACACCAGACTGAGCTGTGCCCAGACATTTCCCCCAGCACTAACTAACATTTTCAAAATACATTTTCTCTAAAAGAACAAGTTTAAACAGAGTTGACTCGTTTTAAGAACTGTTTAGAAAATAACCTTGTGTTTATTAATTGTATATTTGCAGACATTGGAGGCAGGAGGTTCCCAACATCACCTGGTGTCCAGCCAGGAGGTGGAGCGTGGTGGCATCCGGAACCTTCCTCCAACTCCTGCCTGGCGTGGCTTTGATTCATCTTTGTATTCCCAGGAAACTTCTCAGTGTCTCAGGAGTACTAGGTACTCAGTAAGTGTTTGGTAGTTACATGAATGAATGCATAATGACTAAGTGAGTTAATGGATGAAGCTAATTGGCTCTCCCTTCTGTTTTTCCGGATCTTTCTGAGGTGAAAGTGTTGGTCACTCTTTCTTCATCTCATATTTAATCAATTAAGAATGCTGCAAATTGAACACCAGTCCACAAAACTCAGGAGTACATGAAAAGCATTGTGCCTTATTTTTAACTAACTCAGTTTCTATGTCAGGCTCCCTTGTATGCTGGATGTTGGAGCTAAATCTCAGTGGGTTCCTCATTCTGCCAGACCTGTGTCCAGTCTGGGGGCTTCACATAGAGCCACCCCATCACAGGACAGGGAAGGGTCTCGCTCTTGGTTGCCATCACTCCACCCTCTTGTCTTCTGAGCTTTGATGTTCACCTTCCTTTTCACCACTCGGGAGCTTCCTGCCATGATACATTGAGACCTCAATGTTAATGCCAATTGGGGTTTGGGGTTCTGATAAACTCAGAAGTCCAGGAAAATCACCTGCTGCCTCCCACAACACACTGAGGCATTCTGGAATCCTACCCCTTACCCGGAGCCTGCTGGCCTCAACTGTTTTCAAGTCCATGTCTGGGCCATGCAGGTAAATGGGAAGATGCTCTGTGACCATGAAAATATCCGAAGTCCCACCTAAAGTTGACGCAGGGTCTTCTGCATTTCATTGCTAAAATTGTTCTATGATTTCTATAGTTCTCAGCCCATGGTCAGGGGCCAAGACCTTGCACCCTTGGTAAACCTCAATCTCTTCCCCTTCCTGACTTCTGCTCCTTTCTCCCTTAATCCCAAATCAAGGCCTCTTGATTGTCTGGAGGTAGGAAAGCCTGGTTCTGGCTCATCATATATTCGACATCATAGCCTTTGTCATCTCATGGATCCACTCAACAGCTGGGCATGGACGGGGCCACCCAATATGTGCCAGGAGTTGGGGACACACAGGGTTAAAATAATGAAATAGATAAGGGGCCCACACTCACAGACCCTGCAGTACAGTGGAGCTGCGGACACAGCGTGCGAGTAAGGACCCAGGGAGCTCACCAGACAGATCATTTAAATCAGGAGATAGGACAGGAAAGAGCGGGGGCTGCATTTGTTTGGGTGGCAAAAGAAGGATTATCTTCTGAGAGGATCCACAAAGTAAAGAGGGCAAGAGTGACTGTGTACAGTGAAGACTGTGGTAGAGGTAGAAGATGGAGACATTGAGCTCTAGGGAGCCCATCGGATGGGACCTACGGGGCTTGGTGGACTTCATTTTAAATGGGAAAGAAGCCATTGCAGAGCTTGAGCCGGAGGTGTGGCATGGTTTGAGTTCCTTCAAACCAACTTTATTGAAATCTCTTTGCATAAAATGCAATGCATAGCTCTTAAGAGTATAGTTCAATGAGATTTGATAAATGTATGCACCAGTGTAGCAACTACTCTGATCAAGATAAAGAAACGTCCCTCACTACACATTATTTCCTCATGCCCTTTTGTAGTCAATATTTGGTCCACTCAGCCTAGGCCACCATTGATCCGCTTTTATCACCATAGATATTTGGGTATGAGTCTTTGTATGGTCAGCTATTTGTATGTTGCTTGGGTAAATATTTAGGAAACATTCTTTCCTTGCTGAGGCCAAGGAAAGAATGTTTAACTTGATTGCCGACTGTTTTTCCCAAGTGGTTGTACCACGTTCTTCCTCCACCAGCATGTGTGAGTTTCCAGGGCTTCTCATCCTTGCCAGACACTGGGTGGTTGCTTGACGTGTCCCAGCAACTGTTGGGAATCACAGTAGCTGAGCCCAAGATGACTCTGGAGGACTTTACATTTGCCCCCATCTGTGGGTCCTCCTATGCCAGTGCTTCCCATAGCATGGGCCATGCACATTATTCGTTCCAAAGTGATGTCATGTGGCGCACAGGAATGTCGTGGAATACAACGGAATCACTCTGGAAGGAATTTTTCCCTTCTCATGAGTTGTTTGAATGTTCCTGATGTGATCAAGGAGATTGACTGCTCCTTAACATCTCTGTGCCACTTGCTAAACTCCTTGTTAAAATTATGCTTTTTATTTTGAAGGAGTTCTAGATTCACATGCGTTGTAAGAAATAACACAGAGAGATTCTATGTACTCTTCACCCGTTTTCTCCCAGTGGTAACATCTTGCAAAACTATGGTGCAAAATCAAAACTGAATCTCTTTGTGTAACCAAGAGAGGGTTCCCACCTTAAGCTCAGATCCTTCCCTGTGTAGCTAGAACTTAATAACAGTGTTTTATCTTATGTTCAGTTTCAAGGGTTACATTCTATTTATAACGAATGACATTGGTTTTCCCTTTACAATAATGATAAAGTTTTATTACTGAGTAAATTGATTTATGTTTAAAAATTGAGTTATTTTAAAGAATATATAAATGATTGTGCTAGCTGTATGAAAATATGGTAAATCATGAAAGTGAATAATATATAATTGAATTTCAGGAAACACTGAAAACACTGAAGCGATACTATCAAATAGAATGCTTTCCAGACCCTACTTTTTCTACATTGAACAACTACTACGAATCTGATACATCATGAATAAACCCGTCAATTCACTGCATTTATGCCAGCAATCGATATTTATTGAGGGCCTTATGAATGTAAAGATCTTTCTGGGCCTTGAGGATGACACAGAGATGAACCAAATCAGAGAGATATCCTAGATTCAAATAATACATAGCCTTACAGGGAGACATTCATTCACCTCATGAATATTTATGAGCACCTGGCAGGTGCCAGGTATGTTCTAAAAATGAAGAGGAAGCAGCAGAGGCCAGAGGAGTGCAGCCATTTGGGGGTTCACATGTCACTGGTAAGACAGACAAAGAGCGGGATTCATGGCACTTTCTATGAAGATGACAAAACTTCATGGAAAAGTAAGTGCTTGGTGAGGAGACATGGGGAGGCCTTCTTGTACAGGCAGGTCAGGGATGGTCTAGCTGAGGAGGAGGCACTGGAGCTGAGGCTGACATAAGAGAAGGAGCCAAACATGCAAAGAAGCAGTGGCAGAGTGCTCCAGGCACAGCAACAGTAAATGTCAAGGCTGTGAGCTGGGCATGAAATGGGTATAATTATTACACAGTAGCTGTAATTCAGGAGGGAGGAAGGGCCAAGTGTCTGGAGGATGCAGAGGTTGGAATATGGAAGAGAATAGGTAAAGCTGGAAACAGTCTGAGCCAATAGAGGCTGTACGTCATCGGTGGAGCTGAAAGAGACAGGACAAAGGCTCATAGGAAAGGCAGGACCTGTTCTGAGCTTGAACAACAGAGAAGACCTTGAGAAACCTATTTGCAAAATGCTTCAAGCATCAATGCCATTTCCTACTATAACTTTCCATAGCAGGTTGAATTGAATCCCCCAAAATATTACATTCAAATCCTAATCCCCAGTATCTATGAATGTGCCCTTATTCAGAAACAATCTCTTTGTAGATGTCATCAAGTTTAGATAACATCATATAGGATTAGAGTGGGCCCTAAATCCAATGATGTCCTTTTAAAAAGTTGGACACAGAAACACAGAGAGGAGAATGCCAGTTGAAAGCAGAGGCAGAGCTTAGAGGGATGTGCCTGCAATAAGCCAAGAAACACCAAGGATTTCTGGAGCCAGGAAAGAGGAACGGAACAGATTCTCCCTCAAAGCCCTCGGAAGGAACCAACCCTGCCAACACTTGATTTCCAACTTCTGGCCTCCAGAACTGAAATAACACATTTCTGTGGTTTTAGTCCCCCAAGCTGCTGCAACTGGCTTCGGCAGCCCCAGGACACTAACATAGCCCTGATTCCCTTTGCAGAGCTGGGCAGGGATTCTGCCGCCTGAGGGTTTGGCTTCCAATTCTCTCTGTGAGATATTTGCTCTTAGTGCCTTAGGTGCCAATTATTGTCTTTGATTAATTTCAGGGCCTCAAATTGTGAACCCCTCAGTTTTTCTAACAATACCCCTCCCAAAGCCAGTCAAGGCCAGCAGTGTTGAAGGGTTCGTTGGGAGGAGACCTGCACTGGCTGTTTAGATGATCAGCTCCACCAGTGCCTACCGTGGTTTGTGCTTTCTTAGCACATGTTTAAAGAAATAAGCTATTGAACTTGTTGAAATAATAAAACAACCAGGAATCACCTGATCCAAAGAAACAAACGCCAATTAACTGCCACTATGGTGGGGAGATTCTAGGATGGTCCAAATGCTGCAGCTTCCTGAAATTCACACCCTGCAGTGATCTCTTCTCAAGTCTGGGATGGACCTAGTGACTGACTCCTAATGAGCAGAATATGGCAGAAGGGATAAGATGCTCCTTCTGAGGTTGGGTCATAAAGAGGCTGTGGCTTGTGCCTTGGACACTCTCTCCTGGCCACATCCTAAGGCAGCCTCACAGACAGGCTCCCTCGGTCAGGAATGGTGGCTTCCCTACGGCCACATGAGTGAGCTTGCAAACAGACCCCAGTCAGTCTTGAGGTAACTGCAGGCCCAGCAATACCTGGGTGCAGCCTGGTGAGAAACCCCAAACCAGAACCACCTAGCTCAGCCACACCCAGATTCCCAGCCCATAGAAACTATGACCTAATAAATGTTTGTTGTTTTCAGCCACTAGGTTGTTAGATTAATCAGCTATTCAGCAATAGATACCCAATATCCTCACTGTGGGTCTACGGAGTGCTTTGAATACCAAAATGTTTACTAAAGAGGAAAATTATCTTGGATGAGCATAGATCAGATAAGGTCAGATAGGGTGCTATACTTCATTCATTCATTCAGTTAGCCAGTCAGCCACACTCATTCCTTTATTCATGCTGCTATGTGCCAAGTACTGTGCGGGGCACTGGAGATAATGAAAATAAAAACAGTCCCTGTCCATAATGAAGTCATAGTCTAACGAAGATGACATGGCATATTTAAATAATTGCTTTTGTGAGATAAATGCTAACATGTTCAGTCACTTATTCAACCAACAGATGTTTTCTGAGTGCTTGCTGTTGTGCCAACCTTGTACTGAATGCTGGGCTTAATACCATGGGCAAGACTGGCCTGGGTCCTTTTCTCGTGGAGGCTGCGGTCTGCTTAGGAGGCACTTCACCCTCCGAGTACACACAGGGAAAGAATAACTGCTCTGTCTGGTCTTAAGGGAGAGCTTCCAAAAAGAAGTTCTTGAAGGAAGTCTTGAAAAAAGAGTAGGAAGTACTCTTGTGCCAGTAGTTCTGGCACAAGAATGGGAAGGAAATTCCAAGGAACAGAATGTGTGCTGTGTGGAAGCATGTGACAATGTGGTGTGTCTGCATCTGCAGTCCAGCAAGGAGTTCGACCTCACTGAATACTTTGCCTCTGATACCACAGAGAAGGGTGTTTCTGGATGCTTACTGCAGCAAGACTTGCAGCCCTGAACACTAAGCTACCCTCTGAATGTTCATGGGTGCCTGTCACCTCAGGATCCACACCATGGGCACCACTGCCCCCAAGGAGGGAAGGTGAAGCCTTCCCAGGGTTTCTCAGCCTCAGCACTGCTGGCTCACTCTATTGAGGGTCTGCCCTGTGCACTGTAGGGTGTTTAGCAACATCCCTGGCCTCTACCCACTGGATACCAGTAGCTCCACCTCCCACATTGTGACAACCAAAACTTTCCCTGGATATCACCAAATGTCCCCTGGGTGGGGGCAAAATTGCTCCTGGGTGATAAGCACTGATCTTTAGAACCAACATATTATTAAAGTACCAGAGAAAGACATGATTTAATTCCTAATTCTATGTATGAAAAAGAAAAGTGTAGGTGTGTGCATGCCCATAGCTCTAGGACTTGACGGCTAAGGTCTGTGGAGCACACTCTTACGCTCCCCAAGGTTAAAGAACTTCCCTGAGGAGACAGTGGTGTGATGGAGACACTCAAAGGAGGGTTTGGCCTCTTTCACTCAGTGTACTCTGCAATAGTTAACTTGATCATAATGAGACTGTTTCCATGTTATCAATTGTTTAAAGAAGTTCAAATATGCCCTACTCTTATGGCCAAAGGTATTTGCAAACATGTCAAAAATGGCTATGGAAAGTCTTAGCAGCAAAGACAGGAAAAGTTAGAAAGTGTATGTGAGTTCCCTGAGACAGAAGGGAGAAAAACAATGCCGAACTGAAGATAAGTGTATCAGTTATTGCCTACATGCCAGGAATACCATATGCGAGTTTAAGAAGTTAAAATAGTAGTAAATGCATAAATCAGAAAAGCAAGATAAGAAATTACCTTGGGAAAGATATGCTGTTATTTTCCAAATGTGTTTGTTTTAAGAGATTGTTCATTGCAAAGCAGAAACACAGTGGAAAAAAAAGAAGAGAAATAAGCATAATGTTAAGTCATCCATGATAAATTACAAGGGAAAAGATCAAGGTTCAGACCCAGGACAGGTTTCAAGGCCAGCATCTGTCGCTAACTCACTTGCCTCTGGGCGGCCATCCTGTCTGTCTGGACTTTCTCTCTAAATGAAGAGCGTGTCGCTCAGTGTCTCTAGGGAGCCTTGCTAGAACCCTGATGCTGAATGAATCTGAATCCATGGCAACCAATCTTCCATATAAACCTGGAGTCTCCGTGCAATTTCAAAAAGGCCTCTTCCTGTCCTTGGGGGAGTTTGTCCAGGCCAACATTAGACAATTGGAGTTAGAGCAAAGGGCTCTAAATACAAACAGGAACAACAGGACATTTACATGCAGTCCCAGAAAAGCTAAGACTCAAAGTTGCCCAGGAGGCCAAAGCCTTTCCCACCCACCCTGTTCTCTCCTGTGGACAGCACCGTTAGGAGCGGAGACCCAGAGTCTGCAGCTGAAGCCAATTTTGAAACCCCAAACCAAGCCTTGTCTTCCTGCTCTTGTATTCGTACTTTCTTCTCCTTGGAACTTACTTCCCTTGTTGAACTTCTAGAGAAGTTGATGGTATAGCAGCTTGAGTTTGGTGTCAGAATGTGCACACGTGTGTGGCAGAAGTGTGCAGGTGCCTGTGAGCAATTGGCTTCAGTTCCACAGTTGGGAACGCCAGTGGGTGGCACAGGTGTGGAGCTGCTTTCCACTCCTGCCTGGCCGTCCTGGGTGTGCCTGGACTGTGTGAGCTCTGATGACCTGACTCTTCCCCTGGAGTAAGACAGGTCTGCTCCCAGCTGGACCCATGGGAGACAGCTACCCTGTGAGACAGCTATAGCTCTGGACACAGGCTCAGTCCCAGCGGTTGCTCTTTACCCACACACAGACACAACACAACACACAAACACACAGAACACACACATGGAAACAACATACAAACATGGAGAACACACATAGGCGCAGCATACAAACATACAGACACACAGACATAACATACAAACACACACAACATGCACTGAAAAAACACAGAAACACAATACAAACACAGACACAGACACACAGAACACACACAGAAACAGCATACGAACATGTAGAAGATGCACAGACACAGCATACAAACACACAGAACATGCATAGAAACACACAGAGACACAAATACAAACACACAGAACATGCATAGAAACACACAGAGACACAAACACACAGAAACAACATACAAACACACAGAACACACACACAGAAACAACATACAAACACGTAGAACACACATAGGCACAGCATACAAACATACAGATACACACACAACATACAAACACACAGAACACACACACAGAAACAACATACAAACACGTAGAACACACATAGGCACAGCATACAAACATACAGATACACACACAACATACAAACACACAGAACACACACACAGAAACAACATACAAACACGTAGAACACACATAGGCACAGCATACAAACATACAGATACACACACAACATACAAACACACAGAACACACACACAGAAACAACATACAAACACGTAGAACACACATAGGCACAGCATACAAACATACAGATACACACACAACATACAAACACACAGAACACACACACAGAAACAACATACAAACACATAGAACACACATAGGCACAGCATACAAACATACAGATACACTCACAACATACAAACACACAGAACACACACACAGAAACAACATACAAACACGTAGAACACACATAGGCACAGCATACAAACATACAGATACACACACAACATACAAACACACAGAGCATGCACAGAAACTACACAGAAACACAGCACACAATACACATAGCATGAACAGATGATGCAGTGCACAAACATGCACACACACGGATACAACATAGAAACACACCTGTGTCCTGTGCTTGCTGCCTCACCTCCTGGAATGCGTTTCCCAGGTCTTTGGGTGCTGGTCTCCTCTTATCAGTTAGATTTCAGCTTCAATGCTTCCCTCAAAACCCGGCGTTTCCCTAACTGCAGGCCCCCTAACACCCTGGCCATGCTCCAGCATACTCTGTTCCAGTCTCTTACCCACTGCGCCCCTCTCGGACACAGCAGTGGCCATCACAGCTGCTCCTTCCTTCACAGCTGTTTCCTGGTAGCCCAGAACACAGGCCCTTCCCATCAGACTTGAGGTTCTCGTTCACACCCATATATGTAGTAGGTGGTCCGTAAGTATTTGTTGAATGGATGAACAAATTAAACGGGAAAAAATTTTAGTTTATCAATTCTGCTCAATATTGTACTGGAAAATACAAGGGACCTACCAAACAGTTTGGAGGATTCTTTAGACGATGTTGTCAGAAAACCATTCTGCTGTAAAAGCAAAAGGCCAACTGCACTGAAGTCCAAATCTTAACTTTAAAGCTGTCGTCCTTCCTGGCGCCTCTTTCTTCAACCAGAACACTCTACTTGACACTCATCTGTTTAACTGAAAAGTATGCAGGCCCCTGCATTATTAGCATTTGTTGCTAGTATAATCTCCTTCTATACCGACATGAAATTTGTATCAAATACTGACAACAGGTGAGGTGAGAAAAGTTGCTTATTGAACTCCTTGACCACAAGTCTGTAGAGAGTTGTAGAATCTTGAAAGCAATAAATCAAAACAGCAGACAGGGCCTGCACACTCTAACAACGGCAGTAGCAACAATGATAAAACAGCCCACTGTACTGAGTACTCACTGTGGACAGGCACGGTGCGAAGCCATTTGTGTTATTAATTCACTTAATCTCGTTCCTAAGTCTGTGAATAACTGCACTCTGCAGATGAGGAAGTCCAAGCACTGAACTGAACTGTTACGTGGCGTCCCAGATGCCACAGTTGGGAAGATGTATACCTGCAATACAACCTGGATTTCAGACAGCCCGGCCCCAGAGCCACTCCAGATGTCACGCCATGAAATGCTTCAGAAACTTCTGGACTGGTACAAAGGAAGGTACATTGAATATTCTATTTGGAGAGGGCAATTGTTGCTTAAAAAGCTGGGCAGCTATTTTTATTGCCAAAACACCTGGATGAAAAGGGGAAAAAAGAGACGTGGGGACTGCCATCTGGACACACTACTGATGTTTATCATGACCCCCATATTCTGTGCAGATGTGCCTGGCTAATGGATACCGTGGAGACACACCTCTCAAAAGGAAAGACAGGAGAGCCTCCACCTCCTCACCTGGATCCACAAAACAGCCCCAGTGTGATGAGGGCACCAATGCTGGCCACCCTAGGAGCATTGTCAGGAGCAGCTATGGGGTTACCCTGAGATGTCACTTACAACATTTAAGGTGGCTCTTAGCTTTCTACGTTGAAAATGAATTAAAGTTTCTCGGCTTTCTAGACATTTTAGTATAAGAAGAGTTTTGGAAAATCATGTGTGGGCATTGAAATTTGATTTGAAAGAAATTAAAAGTGTATGTATAGGAGTTTAATGAGATATCAATTATTCTAACCAAGAAAGTGTGAGCCCTGACATGTCTCAGCATTGCCAATTGTTATGTGATATTTTTACAGACATGGGATCTAAAGGCTGGAAGGAGTTTGAACATTGAACTATTCATCTACAAAGATCCAACTGATTTCTTCTGACTGTTCACTAAGGTGCCACTGAAATAAGATTTATCAGGCTGTCAGTTTTGTTATTTCTGAAAGGCGTTGCAAATCATCCTTTGAGGATCTGAATTAATTTTGTAATAATGAGATCATATCAGACTATAGATCTGATATTTTAGATAACACTGGCCAGTGCTTTTGGTTATGTCATCATTTTTGGCTAGATAGTAACATGTATTAGCAAGGCCATTTCACAAAAACACACATTCTTAGCCCTGCTCCTCTAACTTGGAATAATTTTCATCTCCGTGGGATATTGGCCAGGACTTTGATTCCAAAACAAGTAAAATTGAAGCCTATTTCTCTTTTCCCCTCTGTTCTTTATTTTTTTTTCTTTTCTGGAAAAGCTGTTTACATCTTTTTTTTTTTTTCTTTTTTGAAACACTTTTCCCAAGAGATATCAATTACTGCTAAGAAATTGTAACTCAGTTTCAGAGCTGAAGAAACTGTCAACACAAAAAAGATTTTAATGATCACCTGGTTGCATTTAACATTCACAAAAAAAAAGTCTCTTGTTTGGGACACTCGCAATAATTGAAACTATAAAGTTTTTAAATTATGCATGTGCTTCCGTCACTGGTGTGTAAGGATGAAAAGCATCCACTGAAGCCCGTTTTTTTACTACACCGAACGTGGAAACATCGAAATTCTAGGCAATCATGGAACAGTTGTGCAGTTCACATGCACAAGCAGCCCTCAGAGCTGGTCCCCCACCACAGGGAGGAGCTCAGGGACACTGAGTGTGACCTCAAGATGAAGGACGGGACTTCAGCTGTATTCTGTGGCGAGCCACGCTGTGGGAGGTCACCAAACATCCTTCCAGCAAGACCAGGAAAAGTCAGGAGACCACTCAAAAAAGAAGAATACTATGAAAAACCATCTCAAGCAATGTCAGCAATTCAGGACCACTGTGACATTTTCAAAAACGACTTGTGAGCCCAACTCCTGGCTGAAACCCTGGCCCTGGTCACAGCTCTGTGCTCATCCTCCATGAGTCTGTGGCTCTCATCTGTAAAGTGGGCACAGCAATGAATTCGCTGGCCTGTAATGACGCCTAAAGTTAGGTGTGCTGAGATATTTGTAAAGTATTCCCAAATAGTCATATTCAAGTTGTTATAACTATTAATAATAATCAATAATTGTTACTACTTTTATTCACATTCGTTGACGTTTCCTGTGCCAGGTATTGTGCTAAGCATTTAATCTGGAATCTCTCATTCCCATGGGCCCCTAAGAGGTCTCTGATCTCAGTCTTACAGACTTAAAAACTGGGTGCTAAGGGCAGCTGGGCGGGCAGGGATGATCTGCCAACTCACCTTCCCAACCAGCTGCTGGGTACTGTGAGCAGGTGACCTTCAGTCATCAACCTCTTCCAGGGCTGCCTCACAAGCAGAGATCTTCCTCACTCACACATCTTCTGGGGCAGCCCAACTAAAGAGGAATGGATACAGAGGCATAAAGGCATTGCCATCTCAGCCCCATGCCTTTAATGAGCTGCTTCAGCTCCAGAGGCCCCGTGCAGTCAGTTGGGACTGTTGGCCAGGCCACCGCAGCCTGATGATGAAGACCCTCCTCAACCTCCTCCTCCTCTTCCTTCTTCCACCTCCTTCTCTTCCCTTCCTCCTCCCCCTTCCTCCTCCCCGTTCTTTTCTCCCTTCCTCATTCACCCTTCCTCCTCTCCCTTCCTCCTCCCCTTCCTTTCCCCCTCCTCCTCCTTTCTCCCCTTCCTCCTCCTTTCTTCTCTCCTTCCACCACCCTCTTCCCTCTTCCTCTACCCCTTTCGTCCTCCCCCTCCTCCTCTTCCTCCCCCCTCCCTCCTCCTCTCTCCTCTTTTCCTCCTCTTCCCTCTTCTTCCATCCTCCCCCTCTTTAGGTATAAATCCCAAGGGATCTATATATATTATGTATATTTTGATATGATCTCATTATTACAAAATTAATTCAGATCCTTGGAGGATGTTTTGAAATGCCTTCCGGAAATAAAAAAATTGACAGACTGATAAATCTCATTTCAGTGGCACATTAGTGAAAAGTCAGAAGAAATCAGTTGGATCTTTGTGGATGAATAGTTCGACCCTAACAGTCATCCTGCTCCATGGCAAACCCCTCTGTAACCTCTCCTCCGGAATGCAGCCGGTCACAGTGTTTAGGAAATGACCAAGTTCGCAGAGTGAGTGAGTGAGGGCCCCCAGATCCACACCCACATCTCCCTGACCGTCATATTTTTTCTTCCTCCCTTCTCCTCCTCTCCCTCCCTAAAACTTTTGGAAAAATCATAGTTCATCTTCACATCTGTCATACTTGTGACAGCTGTTCGGGCTTTCTCCAAGTCTAAAATTATAGAATTCTTTGAAGAAAAGTATTCATGCAATAAAACTTCACCAAATTAGGAGACCATCAGTGTTAATTAGCAAAATTCCAGATTATAAAATGCCTCTAGATGTATGTTCTTTTTTTTTTTTTTTTTTGAGTAAATATGTCAAGCTTGTATAGCAACTAAAGGAAAGAACCGAAAATAGAAGTCTTTTTTGTTCTCCTGCAATCTATCGATGACCACAGTAACCCTAAAAACAATTTGTTCTCCTACAGAAGTCAACATATATTTTCTACAGTCACCCCTTATCCACAATTCATCTGCTGAACAATCTTTAACAAGGAAAAAGGAACCTCCCTCCTGACCCACGTCTGAATGTTCACAAATTATTATGTTACCGGAATCAAAATTAACTGATTCTCCTTCATTTGCCATTTTCCCTTACTTTCAGTTTCTTCTTTTCTCCACATTAAAAAAAAAAAAACCTCACTTTTTGTGATATGTCGATATGTCTACCCATCATCTCATCTTTTCAAAGCCTTGGAGATCCCCAGTCACTCTGGGAAAAGAAGAAACCCCTTATTAATCTGAGCTATTTTAGTGACAACACACCTGAATGTTTTAAGATAGACACCATCAGATCCAACATAATGCTGTCAGTTCTTCACATTCAAACACTTCATCTTCAGAATATCATCTGCATACCTTAGGGAAAAGCCCACATATTCCTGGAGGTATAAACCCTACCCTCTGGGAGGTGCTTTACCTAGGAAGAAGCCCGAATTCTCCAGCCAGCTTTCTGACCTCCTCAGCCTTCTCTCACAGCACAGCCTTGCAAACAATTCCAGCTTCAGTCATGCTCTTCTAATTGATCTCTTTTCTATATTTATTTTTTGATGAGATGAGTAGAAATGGCAATTCATTGTAACAGTAAGTTTTTTAAATCAATATGGAATCCTGCTGTGTGCTAATTTGGAGTAAATAACAAAGCAAATGGGACATGATCTCGGCTCCCAGAGAACTTGCAGTGAGGTAGAGGAAAACTGACCAAGGCCTGCCCTTGCTGGGACTTGTCTGAGCATCGTCTGCAGTGTCTCAGTGGTAGCACTCACTGGTTCTGTGCGGTGGGTGCCCTGTGGTGCCCACTGTATGGAGTAGGGAGTGAATTACACCTGCATTATAAATGACTCCAATACAAAACTCATAGTAGATAACTCTGTGATTTGTTAGTGAATGAACAAATGAAGGAATGAATACTGGAAACAGTTTTTTGCAATGGCAAGAGCATAAGTTTGAAATGGGCCAGCCCACACCTGACTAGGTTGCTGTGAACCTGAGCAGCATGATTCATTCTGAGCCTCAGTTTTCCCTTCATTCATGCAGTAGGAACTTTGTCCCTCAGAGTTGTTATAGGAAACCTATATGATGTATGTACAAATGTTTATTGAGTGCTGGCTGTGACCCAGGGTCTGACGTAGGAACTGGGAGCACAGAAGTCTCTGTCTTCATTGGGTTTAGTTTTCCCATTCAGTGGAACAAATCAGATAATAAATGAGCCAAGTTCAGTGGGACACAGTAGATGCTCAAGAAATGAGCCACATGGAAGGGCCAACTCAGAAGTTATGGCAGAAAGCTTTTTGTGACTGGGGACATGAAGTTCAAGTTCAAATCGAACTTCAAAACTGGGCAGCATGAAGATCAGTGGCAAGACTCGCTGGGAGGAAGGAGTATGGTGAAAGGCAGAAGGTAGCTGGAACATTTAGGATGCTGTCCAGATGTAAGGGGTGATGGAAAATAAAGTCAGGGAGTTGTCCCTGGTCAGCTGTGGAGGCCTGATCCCCTGGGGCATAATTTCATCCACGACTGGAGGCACTGAGGAGCCTAAAGGGGTTCACAGAGTAGGGACATTACAGAAGCCACTTTAAGGAGATGATGAAAAAACCTGCCCTCAGCCTGGCTTGAAGGTAGGGCAGACTGCAGACCATATTCCAAATAAGAACTCCTTTGAATTAGATCTCTTTGTGTTGCAAGTGAGGGAAAACACAGCTTACCCTGGCTTATGGAAAGACATCAAGTATTGGCTGATGGTATTGACAGCATCCAGGTGTTCCAACGATGCCAGTTGGAATTCACCTTTCCTCATCTTTGAGCCCCATTTCCCTCAGCATGACTTTGGCTTCACTTTCAGACATCATCAGAGGGCAGATGGCAGCAGCTCCACAGTGTCATCCCCAGAACTCAGCAAGCCCCGGGAGAGAGTGGCTTACACCATGGCCCTAACTGGAACCTCCAGTGAGGCCCACGCAGCCCAGCTCTGCTAAGCCCATGGCCAAGAAGACACCCTGGTCCTCTTGGATGTCTTCTGAGCTGAGTGTGGAGGAAACTTTATCTGCTTCATAGACTGAGAATATGGAATGGTGCAACAGAGAGTACAGAAGGGACATGACTACATCAGGAAACGGTGTTATTGGTATGTCTGGAGTTTATTCCATCCAGTGGGTTCGTGGTCTCACTGACTTGAAGAATGGAGCCACGGACCTTCACAGTGAGTGTTACAGCTCTTAAAGACAGGACAGACCCAAAGAGTGAGCGACAGCAAGGTTTGTTGTGAAGAGCGAAAGAACAAAGCTTCCACAGCATGGAAGGGATGGGTTGGGTTGCCGCTGCTGGCTAGGGTGGCCAGCTTTTATTTCCTTATTTGTCCCCTCCCATGTCCTGTTTGTGTCCTATCAGAATGCCCTTTTCTCAATCCTCCCTGTGATTGATTACTTTTAGAATCCTGCTGATTGGTCCATTTTACCAAGCGCTGATTGGTCCATTTTACAAACCTCTTGCTAGCTACAGAGCACTGACTGGTGCATTTTTACAAAGCACTGATTGGTGCATTTTACAGTCTCCTTGTAAGACAGAAAAGTTCTCCAAGTCCCCACTCGACCCAGGAAGTCCAGCTGGCTTCACCTCTCACCAGGAGTCTGGAAACAGTGCTCTTAGGATGTTACTCACTGAGAGTATGTAAGGTATCATTGAGGGCATGAAATCATGAAATGGTGACTGCAGAAGGGGTGTTACTGCAAGTCTAGAAACGGCATTCCTGAGAGTATGTAAAGGTGCTCCTGAGAGTAAAGAAGGGATGTTGCTGAAGGTCTGAAAGTGTTACTGAGAGTACAGGAGGGACATTGTTGAAAGCATGGAGGGTGCTACTGAGCACACCCCTCCTGCAGTTGCTGTTCCATGATTTCATACTCTCGGTAATGCCTTACACAGTCTCAGTGAGTGACATCCTAGCACCACTGTTTCCAGACTCCCTGTAACGCCCTTTCCTGCTGCAGCACAGCCCCCTCTTTACTCTCAGTGAGTAACATCCTGACAGCACTGTTCCCAGACTCCCAGTAACGCCCTTTCCTGCTGCAGTAACACCCCCTCTGTACTCTCAGTGAGTAACATCCTAGCAGCACTGTTTCTAGACTCCCGGTAATGCCCTTTCCTGCTGCAGTAGCACCTCTTCTGTACTCTCTGTTGCACCGTTCTGTCTTCTCAGTCTGTGGATCAGATGAAGTTTCCTCCACACCCAGCTCAGAAGGTGGATGCCTGACTCAGTCCTTGCAGATACTAAATGTATGTTTTTGGGGAAAGTGACAGTAGTACTTAATTCTGTCAGACAGATCCTCCTTCCATACCTTCTCCCATTGATGATCTTCCCAACAGCCTACAGCCATCTGCATTTTAGAGGAAACAGACCTGTCCGACACCATGTCTCCTTTAGCAGGTGGAACTGGGACTCAAACCTAGGTCTTTGCAGTGCAGGCCACACCCTTTCCCTGCCTCTAGGGGATAACAAATACAAGAAATTCTCCCCATACAAGAACAGATTCATCCATTCCTTCGTCTCCTCTGTAACATGTATGGAGTAAGTGGATATATTAGCCTGCTACTGGTACTATAACAAACCACAAACTTAGTGGCTTCAAGCAACATGCATTTATTGTCTTACAGTTCTGGAGGTCAGAAGTTCAAAATGGATCTCATTGAGCTGAAAATTAAGGTGTCAGCAGGGATGCATTTCTTCTGGAGGCTCCAGGGAAGAACTCTCTTTCCCTTTCCTTTTTCCTTTCCCTTTTCCTTTTCTTCACTCTCCTCTCCTCTCCTCTCCTCTCCTCTCCTCTCCTCTCCTCTTCTCTCCTCCCCTCCCCTTCCTTCTCCTCTCCTCTCCTCCCCTCCCCTCCCCTTCCTTCTCCTCTCCTCTCCTCTCCTCTCCTCTATTCTCCTCTCCTCTTCTCTCCTCTCCTTTTCTATCCTCTTTTCCCAGATTCTGAAGGCTGCCTGCATTTGTCAGCCTGTGGCTCCTTTCATCTCAAAGCCAGGGATGGCTGGAGGAGCTTTGCCCACACTGCGTCACTCTGACGCAACCCTCCTGTCTCTCTCTGTTAAGGACCCTTATGATTGCATCACGTTGCCTCCACCTGGAGAGTCTAGGAGACTCCCTAACTCCAGATCCTTACCTTACTCATGTCTACAAAGTCCCTTTTGCCATGCAAGGAGAAATATTCAGAAGTTCTGAGAATAGAACATCTTTAGGAGACCGTTTTTCTGCCTGCCACAGAGGGCAACTGGTCTATTGTGCACGTAAGGGAAATAAGCATCTCCTTACTGTGTTAGAGTAAAACTCAGTCCTGTCCAGTTTGGAATTCTCTTGTGAACATGATGAGGATGCATCAGAAAAAACCCATGTTGGGAAAGAACCCACACCTTTCCTGCCACTGCTCAACAAATGTCAAGGATTACAGATTGAATCACGCTCACAGGCTCATGTCCAGCAATGCACAACCTCCGCTGTGTGATGCCACTGCCGTACGGCGGCCAGGCCCTCACTCTTTGGCCAGAGCAAGCGGGAAGCCAGCATACACGAGGGACCTGGCTTCCTCCAGCCTTCGGCATCTGATGCATCTTGAGCACATTGTAGGTTCCTCCTGACTCCTTGGAACTCCATTTCTTTATCAGTCCCGATGATAAAGAGCATCGCTAAAGGGTAAGAACGTTCTGGTTTAATTTTTCATGAGGGCAAACGTAAAAAATTCAAGCTAATACAATCCAAAGTGAGCATTCAGGGCGCCAACGAACCCTGACACCTGCCTTTCAAACAAACTCCACTGCTTCCTGAGTCTACCCCAAAATTGCTTCAGCCCTAATTGGAGCCAAGACTGCACTGGGCAGCCAACCCGGGGCCGCCAGGGGCAAGGCACACACATCCCCTGCACAGGGGCTCGCGGGTCCAGGCGTTTGTTTATCAGAAGGTCACTCCTAATGGTTTTAATTTTAATTTTTTATGTTTTTCTTCATTAAAAATTTAAAAACTTTGTATTAGGGGTCGCATGAAAGAAATTCAGAAGAGTAAGAAACAGCCCCATCCTGCCTGGAGAGCTCAGCGCTGTCTGTAGTGTTTGTCTCTGGCTGAGGGTCTGGCTGGCTGGTGAGGTACAGTTCTATTTCATCCTGCTCAATGCTGCCACGATGTTGGGTCAGCCCCTGCTATGGACAGGCAAGGGTGGGCTGCCCTGTGTGTTTCCTTCACCCATCTTTTAGAATGGATTTTTTCTGATATTTCTTCCTGGAGAGCCCCTGTCCTTCTCTGCGGCCACAAGACCTGAGAGGCTGGGGCCTGCACAGTCACACTCTATAGACCGAAGGCTCACAGGACCCTCAACTGGGAGCCAGGGGGCTTGTGTCAGTCTTAAGGCCCGTCAAGATGTTGGTTCTACATGAATAGGCTAAACTGATGACAAACCAGTAGGATTTTGGAAGGATGGTCTTTGAGATGCATTCATGGAGAATAGGGCACAGCACACTAGTGTCTCAAAATCAGAACTCCCTGGGAAGGCAACGTAAGGCAGGCCTTAGGACAGCAGGGTCAGGCCACAGCAGGCGACAACCCCGCAACAATATTCGCACTGCTTACCCTTCGGCGAAGCGTTCCGTAGACTGTTGTCATTGCATTGGCTCCTTCATCAAGCAAATAGCCACAGACCATTGCTTTGGGTCATGCCCTGTGCTGGGCTTTCGGGGCACAACAATAAGGACACAGCCCCATTCCGTCAAGACTCCCATCCCAGCCCCTCACATGGATGATTGAGAACACGACGGACAGTGGGGATTCCATGCTGTGGCAGCGCCTCACTCAGGGCAGAGGTGGCTTCCCGGGGGAGATGATGTGGAGGCAGAAACCTGAGGATGGACACAGGACAAAGAGCGGACAGAAGACTGCTCCAGGCAGAAGAACAAACCTTTCAAAGGCCTAAAAAGGAGAGTCACCACGGGGTTGTCCTGGAAACTGTGTGTGTTTAGGAGATGGGAAGAGGCCAGAGAAGTTTCTGGAAATCGGGGCCAGAGCCAGGTGACTATGACTGTGTAGACTCTTTAAAGAATCTGGCAGGCTAAGAGGAAGGGGGAGCCCTAGAATTTATCTCTTCCACATGTAATAGAAATATATCCATTTAAATTGTGACTTCACTGCCTTCTGACAAATACATACACCTGTGCAACCACCACAATTAAAACACAAGAGTTTGCACTGCCCCCCAAATTCCCTTGTTGCCCATTCCATCCTACCCACCTCTTCCCCAGTTCTAGCAGCTACAGACCTGCTTCTGTCTCCATGGATCAGAGGTGCCACTTCTAGAATTTCAAAGGAATGGAATGCAGTGTGCACTCTTTTGTGACAGGCTGCTCCCTTTGATATCATAATTCAGATTCAATCACGTCATTGTGTGCATGCGTTTTTTTCATTGCCGAGCAGTATTCCATGGTGTGGATGTGCCACAACTATTTACCCATTCATCCGGTTGTAGACAGATGGGTTATTTCTATTTTGAGGCCTACAATGAATAAGGCTGGTAGAACATTTGCGTGCAAGTCTTTGCATGAACATATGTCTTTTATTTCTGTTGGCTATGAGTGGAATGGCTAAGTCATATGGTAGATGTGTGTTTAACTTTGTAAGAAAGTAACACACTGCCCAGAGGCATTTAAGCAGAGGCATGAAATGATATTTCAGAAGGTTTCTGGCTGCAGTGTGTGGAGACAGAATTGGTAAGGAGGGAATATGGAATTGGATGGTGCAGTCAGTTAGGAGATTATAACTTGCCCTCAAGAAAAAATGACATGGATCTGACAAAGGGAAGGACAATGAGGTGTAGAAGTAGGTCAGTGGGGAGTAAGAGGAGCTAGGATTGGCAGGATCGGGTGGCCAGGTGGAGGTGGGTGGGGGAATGGGGCAAAGATGCTTCAGACAGTGATGATCTTGGAGGGGATTGGGTCATCCACCAGTTTAGAGAAAGCAGGAGTGTGTTTCGGAAGGTGAAGAGTTTGACTTTGGACATGGTCAGTGAAATAGGCAAAATCCAAAGTAGCTGGGCATCCTTACAGGAAGCTCACAGGGGAGCTCGGGAGGCATGTGTTTCTAACACATCAACATTTATCAATCGCTGAAGCCACTGAGGACATGCACGCCCAGTTTATCCTTTGTAGAATATCTGCTCAAGAGCTCCAGGAGAGACACGAATGAGATTTGGCAAATTTCCCATGAATTTGATTCTCTAGAGACAGGAAAGGAACACGATTAGAATTTGAGAATGACCCTCAGAAATAAGTTAATTGGTGTACAATTATCAATTAGAGAAGAGAGGCTACTTGCATACATTGATGTGTGATGGAATTAAACACCATACTAACCCAAATATTACTCCAACTGTCCTCATTGCCACCTCCTGACAGTGGCTAGGGGTGGCAACAATGAACAGCTGGCTATGAAGAGAAATGTGCCCTGCATCCCATAAATGTGAAACACACGAGGTTTTTCTTCATTCTGCATGATCAGTTTCTTAGTAACAACAGTTTGCTTTTTGTGTGCTGTTGCAGCTAAGCTCAGAGAATGCCCTTCTCATCCTGTGTTACTTACCCAAGTTCCTGAGGGAGGGAATATTTGCAGGAGTGTTGAAAATTATCCCCCACTAAACAATGGGATCTCACAGCTCACCCAAGCCCTGGAGCACGTTGAATGCCCTGGGTGGGAATAATCCTCTGTTCAGAGAAAGAGATGGGCATGATTTATTTATTCCAAGACATGTGAGAAAGCATATGGCTGAGATGAAAGAGACGCAAGACCCATACACACTTCAAAGAGGGAAACTTCCAGGACCAAGGACAGAAAACAGTGAGACAACAACAACAAAAACCATATGTGTGTCCACAGAGAGGGCTCAGCTAGGGGGCTGGAAAATTGCACAGTGATAGAAAGCATGAAAAAGTGAGTTAGAGTCACATGCACTAAAATATCACCTCTTAACACATTAGAAAATATTTTAGATATAAGAAGAGGGTATGAAGAAGAGCATGGTAAATATCCATGCACCACACCCAGCACACAAATTAAACTTTGTACAATGCATTCGAAGAGATTCTCTGTGGATGTGTTTGTAATAGTGTTAAGGAGAACCTAAACAGGTACTGAGTAGATGTTACATTTAGAATTTACCCTCAGCTCCCCTTGCTTCCTTTGGATTTTTCTTGATGGTGATGATCTCAAGGAACTTGACTACTCCCTCTCCTCCTCAGGGGCAAGCAGCAGAGGCAGTCACACAGGCCCAAGCTCAGAAGGGCCCACACTTGGTTTGATGCTTTACTGTCAACACCCAAAAACTGCTAACAACTTTTAGGCAAGGGATCTCACATTTCATTTTGCATAAATTATGAAGCTGGTCCCCTCCAGATGTGTAGCTAAGTGTCTTCCTCCAGCACAACACAGTCATTCCTAGGAGATCCCAAGGCTGTTGCCTGTACTGGATTGAGCTGTGCCCCAAAGTTCATATGCTCAGGCTGTAGCCCACAGTACTTCACACTGTGACCTTATTTAGAAATAGGCTCATTGCAGATAGAATTAGTTAAGATGAGTTTGTTTAGAGTGAGATGGGTCCCTAATTCAATATGACTGGTGTCATTAGACAATGGGGAATTTGGACACTGGTGCATACATAGAGAGAATACCAGGTGAAGGTGAAGACAGAGATCGGAGTAGCATTTCTGCAGTGAAGGAAGGCCAAGGGTTGCCAGCAAACTGCAAGATGCTAGGATAGGAGCCTGGAATCACGGACCCACCCCTAGCAACTTTAGAGGGAGCGCGATCCTGCTGACACCTTCATCTCAGATTTCTAGCCTCCAGAACTGTGAGACAATTCTTTTATGCTGTTTAAACCCCGCCAGTTAGTGGTATTTTGCTACAGCAGTCCCAGGAAACTCATATCTGCCTTTCGTTCCTGACCAATCCCAGCTTTTCCTCTCAAGCTGTCAGGGCTCTGTTTGCCACCGGAATTGACAGCTGAGGAAGTTGGGGACAGTGGTGAAGTCCGGAGACCTATCAAGCCTTCCTAGAGTTTTGTTGGGTTCACAGCACCGTGCCGTGAGATAGTGGGTGTCCCTCCCATGCAAGTAACGGCGTGGGCCTTTGGAAGGACGACTTACCATGCAGGACATTGCTGTGAATTCAGACCTGGACCTGTCTCAGCCCCTGAGTCTTGTCTCTCTGTGACCTTCTGTCAGATTTAGCCCTTTTCCATAACTCCCCCTTCACCACTGCCCAGGCTTTCAGCTCCTGCTCTGCTCTGCTGACTCAGCTTCTGTCCCCAGCTCACTGCATGGATTTTTGCATTCTGCTTTCAGGATTCTTGTCTCCAGATTGACCCTCAGCCACTCTTGTTTCTGGCTGGTTTGCTCGTCACCTCTCTGGTAGCTTCCAGGGAACTTGTCCACTGCAGGGTCTGAGATAACACCGGCTGTTGGGTGTTCCAGGTCATCGGGTGCTAAGGTTGCACAGTGTGTTCACCCGGACCTCTGGGGACAATTTCTCACTGTGACTGTCTTCCTCAAATGGTGGCTCCAGTGTCAAGAATTTCAGACACAGTGTTAGGGAATGGAGAGAGCATCACAGCAAGGTTGTCTCCAGCAACCTTGCACCTATGTGGGCCTGTACACCGTGTGTGGCCTGTATCAGAGCAAGACAGGTGTTTACCAAGGACAACTCGAGGGGGAATTGTAACTATAGCCAACAAGGTGGCAGAAATGCGGTGGGACCAGGAACCCGAAAAGGAAGTGGAACAGACCAGCCTGAAATCTGATAAGATGAGAGAAACTGGGTCAGTCCCGGAGAAGGTTCCAGAAGTTGGATTTTACAAGGTGACAGCTCCAGGATATGGAAATCAAGGGATTTCCCATAGGACCCCTGCCACACAGCCCAAAGAGGAGGCGTTTGAGGGCCAGGTGGACGGTGGGATGCTTTCCTCCCACTTCGATCACTGTGCACAGCCAGCCTTCCAGCTGCTATCAGAGCAGGGACACTCGAACTGTTCCTTTCGGTGTAGGGTTTTCTTCCCTTTTTATAGAAAGCTCTCCTAATCCAGAGCACTACTGGCCAGACACTGGCTTCCACCAAATTCTTTTTGATATCAGTCATAAAAGTTAGGTGGGAGTACAGACCTCTAGGGGCACTTGGAGGCAGGAAAACCCCGTTGCCTACTCATAATAAAATATCATGGTGTGAATCATTTAGAAGCTTCTGGAATCATAATTTTAGATTATGTTTCCTTCTACTTATTGCAATTAAGCCTAGGATTAAATTGAAAACCTAGTCATCTTAAAGAAATATTCGGCCGGATGCAGTGGTTCACGCCTGTAATCTCAGCACTTTGAGAGGCTGAGGCGGGTGGATCATGAGGTCAGGAGATCAAGACCATCCTGGCCAACACAGTGAAACCCCGTCTCTACTAAAAACACAAAAATTAGCCAGGCATGGTGGTGGGTGCCTGTAGTCCCAGCTACTCGGGAGGCTGAGGCAGGAGAATGGCGTGAACCCGGGAGGCGGAGGTTGCAGTGAACTGAGATAGCGCCACTGCATTCCAGCCTGGACAACAGAGCGAGACTCCATCTCAAAAAAAAAAAAAAAAAGAAATATTCAAAGTTAATGCAGCTGTGTATTCATTATCTTAATTTCTACCTATTCTCTCCACTGATACCAACTTTGACCTTAGGTAGCCCCTATCTGAGGAAGAAACGTGCCTCTGTGGCCCCTCATCCCTTTAATGCATATTACTAACAGTTCTGGATGATAGGAGAACTCCGAGGACCAAATGCTAAGCCAAAGGCATAGTTACTTGTAACCAAAGTGAACATAACCAGGTCCCACAACAAATATACCAAAGGAGCTCATTTCAAAACACGTTTTTTTACCCATCCATTAGAATGACTGAAATAAACGAAAAACACATTATCCATTGTTGTTGAAGATGTGCAGCAACAACAACTCTCATTTGCTGCTGATGGGGATGCAAAAAGGTATAGCCACATTGAAAGACGTGTCGACAATTTCTTACAAAACTCAATGTAGTCTTATAAGGTCCAGCAATCATGCTTTTAGGTATTTACATAGTTGATTTGAAACTTATGTCCACATAAAAATCTGTGGGTAAATGCCTCTAGCAACTTTCTTCATATCACCATCTGGTAGCAACCAGAATGTCCATCTGTAGGTGATTGCAAAACAAACTGTGGTGCGTTCATTAAGTGGAATACTATTCTGTAATAAAGAATGATACAGCCAGCCACACAAAGACATGGATGAACCTTGAATGCATTTTGCTAATTGCAAAAAGCAAGTGTCAAAGGCTGCATAGTATATGCTTCCAATTATATGACATTCCGGAAAAGGCAAAACTACAAAGATGATAAAGAGATCTGTGGTTGCCAGGGGTTGATAGGAGGTTGGTTAAATAGGTGAACCTGGAAATTTTTTTTTTTTGAAACGGAGTCTTGCTCTGTTGCCAGGCTGGAGTGCAGTGGCACAATCTCAGCTCACTACAACCTCCACCTCCTGGGTTCAAGCAATTCTTGTGCCTCAGTCTCCTGAGTAGCTGGGACTACAGGCACCCACCACCATGCCTAGCTAATTTTTGTATTTTCAGTAGAGATGGGGTTTCACCATGTTGGTCAGGATGGTCTCAATCTCCTGACCTCGTGATCCACCTGCCTCAGCTTCCCAAAGTGCTGGGACTACAGGCATGAGCCACCGCACCCAGCCAAACCTAGGAAATTATTTATGGCCGTTAACCTAGTCTGAATGATAGTATAATGACACTATGCGTTTGTCAAAACCCACATTACCATAAGGTTCCCTGTAGTACACCTAAATGTAAACCAATTTAAAAAAATAATTTAGGAGGTTGGAGGGAGTAAGGATAGAATGCTGAATGTGACATAAGAATATAACTGCATTGCAGATGTAGGACACACCCTCACTGAAGGTACTGGGGAAAAAGGTGCCAACCTAAATAAGTCTGGAAAAGAGTATAGTGTGCAGACTACAGGCAAAGGGAACTGCACATAGCACTGTACTCTAGTTGTTAACGTTCTTTCTCTCAGGGTTATGGGTTATCAGTTCTGACACTCCTCTACGTGCTTGCTGGAGTTGAATAAGTAAATGAATAGGGATGGTAGGAGCCAGATTTCTCACTGCTGGAGTGAAAATTTACAGAAAAGCTAGGGGAGGATACTGGAATAATCCACGTGGTAATGAATTAGAGTTACAGACATTAGTGTGAATTCATGTTTGAATAATGTAAAGGCAGATTGTTATATATAAAAATATTTCTGTATAGGTATACACAAGATTAACATAAACACATATATTTCCTAACACTGTCAGGGGAGAGGGCCTGGAAGCAGTAACATCTTAGCAGTGATGAGCACATCTAGGCTCTTGATTTCTAATCTGAAAAAGGACTAAATACATAAATAGAGGAGAATATACAAATCACCTATGCAGTGATTTCACAGCCCTCATCTATGGGTATCTAAGAACATTCATTGAAGAACCCAGAGAAACTCTGCTTTGAGGTGGCTTTTCAGGATGGAATGCTTTCGTTAGGCCGTAGGGACTGTTAGCGCTGCATCCAGTGGAAATTTCTTCAGGACTTCCATTTTCACTGTGTTGGAGCAATGATGAAACAGATGAAACCAGGGTCCTGACAGTCCGCAACTTCTTGCTGAGGTTTTCCAAGTTCTGTCCCTAGTTGTCATCTTCATAATTTTACCTCACGCTTTCTAGGTTTTATTTCTAAGTTGTTCAGGCCCTTAAGGAACCTCTTCAAATGTTAGAATTTCAGACTGATATTTTCCAGGACATACAGTCTATCTTTTGTGTACCTCCTCTCTATTTCATTCTAGCACTACTGCCCTTAAGCCCTCCTGAATTCCCATAAAAATATGTCTTGTATCTAATATTGTGCAGACAGTCTGCTATGTCAGAGACACAATGTCAACCAGGAAGTGTGCTGCCCTCAAGGATCTCATGATCTGCTTTGGAAAATACACTAGACACACAAGAAATCAGCATGTAATAAGACAGGCAAAACCAAGAAGTATTCCACAAGGTGCCACAGGAACATGAAAAAAGGAAAGAGGAGCCTTGAGGAGTGAATGTTTGTTGACTTTGTGCTGGCCTCCGATGGCTGCCTTGGGGAAATGCGTTCCACCAGTTTCATGTGGTTCATCTGAGGCTCTACATTGTCTCCCACTGGGATCATCACACACTCCACCCTAGCAGATCTGAGCACCCTCATCCCTTGGGCACTGTAACTGTTTCAGGGATAGAGACGCGATAAATGAGTCCATCAGAGGCTGTTGGGGATTCATACAGCTATCATGAAGGAAAACCATCTCTCTGCTTCCAGGACCATCAGTGCTAAGCAACATGGAAGCCTGGAGCAGCAGGGCCCATCTTTGCTTCCATTTGCAGACAATCTACTAGAGAATCAAACCAACAGAAAAGGCAACAGGAATGAAGAGAGGGACAGACCAATGCTGGGAACAGTGTTTGAGCTCCTGGATTCAGCCATGCCTGGAGGGAGCCCTACTTCTTAGCCTCCCATCTACGTGAGTCAATAAATGATCTTCTTTGCTTAAGCAACTTCCACTAAGCCAAAGCCTGGGCCAGTCCCTCCCATGTGTGTAATGGAATTCCAGCTGGCTGTTGCTTGCCCAGCGCATCTTATTACATGAAGCTGCTAAAGAAACACTCGGATTATTTTTACTTAAAAATTCAAAAAAAATTTTAAGGTTACTGAATGAACTATGATATTCTTAGCCTGATAAACCTTCTAGGATCTAAGCAAACCTACTCCTTTTGTATATGGTATGATTCCACAGAAGAGGAAATACTCGTAATTTTCCCAATATGCCTCATTCTTTCTTACCCAGGAGCCGCTGCTCTTGCTGTCACTGCATTCAAATCCGCCCTTCCATCTGTTTCTGCATCGCCTGCACCAGCCTTACTTCCCAGGTGCAAAAGCCCTCTTCATTCTGGAAACTTCCTTCATATTTCTCACAGCACAGTTCTACCACCCCTCGTGTGGTGTTTGTTTAGATAGATGTTCTCTTCTGCTTCACTGGACTGTGATCTTCCTGAGAACAGGGTTTCAGTGCAATCCTGAGTCACCTTTGTGTTCCTAAAAGAAATCTGGAATACTTCCTTGTGTGCTGTAATACTTCCATAAAAGACCGACAGATGGAGGAGTGGACAAATGAACAAAAGAGGGATTATTCTGGGTGCACATCAATGATACTAATTGTCTGGATAAGGGGGAGAACGGGAAACGGCCCCCGTTGCCTCTCTCTTCCTTTGTGGCCATCACAAACCAGAATAACTATCAAGAGCACGAAGACATTCCTCACTTCTAATTTTTTTTGAACAGTTGTTAAAACTTCAGTGGCAATTTTCAGGCCAGGTTGCCAGGGGAGAAGGCAACATAATCTTTTCTGCATGGTAGAAGACACAGTTGGCTGACCCTGCAGTTTACACTAAGCCCAAATGCTTATGTGATCCCAGCGATTATTTTCTGTTTGGGATCCCACATTGCTTAGTGATATTGGAGCTTGATGTGGGTAGGGATGCATGGTTGGGTGACTTTGAGTCTAGTATAAGACCTAGTTATTTGTCATGGAAGTTTCTGTGAGGTTCCATGTAATATTTTTAAAATCCGCCATTAGTGCCTGCTGTCTATGTTTGTTGGTGTTTTACTGCCAGGCCTTCGGCCAACCACAGCATGCCTCGATTTTCTCTTATATAAAATGGGCAAGGTGATAGTGACCACCATACCGGGTTGCTTGAAGATTAAATGAGTACATATAAAGATTTAGAACAGAGATTAACACCTAGCAAGTACACACCAACCACTTACTAATTTTCAGATCATTATCATTAACGTGGGCATGACGGTGGAGGACCCAGAGCATAGAGTGCCCTCTACAGCTGTTTGTGGAATGAGAGCATGCTTGCTGGAAAAAGGCGTGGGGTATCTGGTGTTGGGTAGGGCTGAGGCAGTGGTGAAGGAGGAGGCAGCCCTGAGATTTGGAAGGCAGATGGACCCAGGGCTCCCACTTTATATGTGTGCCAGTTTGGAGCAAGGTCAGCTTTCTGGCATCCCAGCATCTTGGCACCCTACACCCTGGATCAAGACCAGGCCAAGCTGGGCAGCACAGGCGACAGGGTGAAAGGGCCATAGGGGAGCTTCACAGCTTCCAAACCTTCCTTCCAAAACCCTCTACGCCCATGAAGGGCTGACGTCACTTGCATTCGTCCTGACCCCCGCCTTGGGGAGCAGTAACCATTGAGCCTGCTGTGCTTTGGGGGCCCCCAATCCCAATTCTAAGCTGTGTGTTTTGGCTATCGCTGACTCCAACCCCAAACAGAGAAGTCTGCTTTAGGAGGCACAGCAGTGAGGGCTCCTGGGGAACAGAACCAGTTGGAGGCAGCTGAAAGGGGGGATTTTTATGAGGACATAGTGAGAATCATGAAAGTCAGCTGCCTGGAGATAGCAGAAGCAGGCCTCTGGGCAGCACACAAGCCGGCACCAGGAGGCCCTTCTCATCCCTGCTCCTCTCCACACAGTAGCTTCTTCCTTTCCCTGGACGCGAGTTCCTGATAGAATGTGTTTATTTACCGATTCATTTCATTAACATTTATTTTAGGTTCAGGGGTACATATGCAGGATTGTTATACAGGTAAATTGCATGTCACAGAGGTTTAGTGTACAGATTATTTTGTCATCCAGGTAATGAGCATAGTACCCAGTAAGTAGTTCTTGATCCTCACCCTCCACCCAACCTCTATTCTCAAGTAGTCCCTGGTGTCTGTGGTTCCCCTCTTCGCATTCATATGTACTTGAGGTTTGGCTCCCACTTCCAAGTGAGAACATGTGGTATCTGGTTTTCTGTTCCTGAGCTAGTTTGCTTAGGATAAGGGCCTCCAGCTCCATCCACGCTGCTGCAAAAGGCTTGTGTTTATTTCTTTCCAGGCTCAAAGGGCAGCTCATTGCCTCCCGCTCTGCATTACAAATTTCCAAAGGAGAAGAATGTCATTCACCCAGTTGACTTTAGGTGTCTTCACTGATCTGATCCCTTCTGGCCTCTGAGGGTTATCCCTGTGGGTCAGGAAGGAAGAGGGGCCATTAATAAAAAAACGGTTCCCAAAAATATTGATTTCCCATCAACCAAGGGCACAAGAAGAAACCAGGATTTCCTATAGGACCTTTAAGCTCTCCTTGTCTGTAAGCTTCTTCTGTGCTTCCAGTAAACACAGCTAGGACTTCCTTCTCAGCAGTATCCTAGATTCCTCAGGCAATGACAAATTCACCCCCATCCAGAGCCAGGACCAACTCCTGAAGACAAACCATTCCCAGGAAAAGGTGTGCGTTCCTGGCCAATTTATATGACACCTGGAAGAGAAACAGCCGTGGAGAAGGTAAAACTCCAGGCTGCACCTCTTCTTTCTGCTGTGGGTGATTGGAACGGACAGCACTGTCTGATGGGATTTACTGTTTTGCCTCTTTGGACCTGAAAGTTTGTTTTGTACTTGCAAATCTGGACCCACTGTCACCTTGTAAAATCCTCCCCCTGAAACCTTGAATGACAAAAAGATTAATGAGAAATGGCACCTGCTCACTCCCTTTTTGCAGTCACCCATCCCAAGGGAGATGCAGATCTGAAGATTTGGGAAAGGTTCTCAGGGATTTGACCACAGTCTCCTTTCAGATTCGGCAGTCCTGGAGTGTGAGAGCAGTCAGAGTCGAGCCTGGAGTTTTAGAATTACTTAGCTCTAAGGGGCCTAAGCCCACAAACTGGAATGGTGCTTCTCCAACATTAGGAAATATGGTGATGGTGTTCTTTTTTTTTTTTTTTTTTTTTTTTGCGTGTGGTTGCGAGCGCGGCTATTTAGAGAGCGGCTAGTTGATTTACGAGTGATTAAAATAAATTGAAATTATTTGAAGCTCTGCGTGACTCTAAGATGAGACGTCATTTATTTTAAAAGATCAGAAGTGTGTCTGTTCTCTCTACTGAGAGCCACCTGGATTCCTTTCCTGAACTGCCTGCTTGGCCACACCTCCTGTGCTGAGCTGAGTGAAAACTCCACGCTGGGAGAAAAAATGCATAAGAAAAGACATTGGTCTAAGGACGGGTTTCTATTTCTTTTGTAGTTTTCTGGGGGTAAAACAAATTACATTGCCATAGAAACTTCATTTTCTATATATTTTTCAAGAAGTTTCTCAGCAGATTTAGAAACTGTACAAAGATAAGAGCAGACACAGCAGCACAATTTAAACAGAGTTCAATAGAATCTGATTTATACTCATGATCCCAGAGACCAGAGCATGTATTAATAAACCATCTCTGGGGGAAACCCACGTTAACATTCCAAAACTTATCCCAGGTTGAATCTTCTGCCATATATCATTGGACATTAAAATTCCCTGAAGCACTTCAGACTGCAAACTTGCTTTGCAGTAAGTCAGATAATATCACGTCCTCTGGCTCATTTCTCAGCAAGTAAAGATGCAGACACCAGGAGATGTCTCTGGGCTAAAAACCAGTGAAGCATGCTGCTAGTTTCCATGTTGGTGTTGGCTCCAGACATGGCAAGGTTTATCTTGCCTCTGGTGGCCCATGTCTGCAGCCAGGATGGTCACCTGTTAAAATGCACGCAGTGTGCTCGGGTACGTCACTTCAAACTGCCTTCTTTCATGAATGGCTACGTTGCACAGGTAATTGGCAATATGTAATTGCTCAACACTGTCATTCTCAGGTAATGAATCTAATTTTTTAATAGCTCAGTAAGACATGACGTAAAGAACAATGTTCAATTCCCACAATCATGCAATTGGTCCGAACATGCGTATTAATGGGTGCATTGCCACACGATATGATGGAATTTGTTAATCTTGCCTGCTGTGCTTGAAGGAGCTGAGAAACGCTTTGCAGCAAAGGCAAGAATGTGTTTGAAGAGGAGGAAGCATGCTTTATTTCCTGTCTAAAAAGTTCCTTCTCCATCTATTTCATGAAAGAGATGATTATTTTAATCCAAATGATCAACAGCACAGGGAGAAACCACTCCTGCTTCCTCATAGAGCATAAGGATCACTTTGAGGAGGTCACTAGACCTTTGTAAGCCTCGGTCTTGACATTGGCCATATGGAGATCATAATCATCAAAGAACGTTAAGGAGGAAGGCTGTCCAGAGCTAGTCCTGACATTCCATAAAGGTCATCTTCCCAGCAACCCCCTCACCTCAGAATGAGCGTGATCCCAAAATAAAAGGCACTCATTTAATTTCAATATGTTTTTATTAAGACAGTCTTATAATATTGTTCAAAACATTTCACATTGTGTTCTTTTAAATTAGCTTTTTGTTTTAGATTAATTTTAGGTTTTAGACTTATTATAAAGATAATACAAAAAATTCCCAAAACCACACACCCTCTTATCTCTATCCACATTTTACATTAGTATGGTATGTTAGTCAATAAACCTACCAGTAAACTAATGTTGATGAATTATTATTAATTCATGTAAGGACTGTATTCACATTTCCTTCATGCTTCCCTAATGTTTACTTCCTGCTCCAGGATCCCACCCAGGAGTGCATGTTACATTTAGGTGTCATGTCTCCAGCTCCTCTGGGTCATGAAAGTTTCTCATACTCTTCTTGCTTTTGATGACCTTGACAGTTTTGAGATGTATTGGCCAGATATTTGATGGAGTGCCCCTCACGGGGGATTTGTCTTATGTTTTTGTCATGGTTGGGCTAAGGTTGTCAGTTCTGGGGAGGAAGAGCTCAGAGGGGAAGTGCCATTCTCATCACCTTCTGTCCAGGGTGTGTGGTACCAGTGTGACTTAGCTGCTGATGTTGACCTTGGTCACCTGGCTCAAGGTGGTGTCAGGGCTCTCCCCTGCACTTTCCCGTTCTCCCCCTTTTCACACTGCACTCTGTGTCCATGCTTCGAGGTGGGAGTTAGTGCCACCTCCCAGAGAGTGGGCTATCGAAAAAAATTATCTAGAATTCTTCTGCAAAGGAGATTTGTGTCTCCTCCCCCATTTATTTGTGTATCCAACATTTAGTTATATCATGAATGGGCCACAGATGTTTACTTTATAGTTGGGGTTATAATACAATACCACTTTATTTATTTTATTGTTCCAGTTATTCCAGCTTCAGCTGTTGGGGCATCTTCAGTGGCTCCTGTGTCCTTTTGCCATAACCGCATCATTGAAACTGGAGGTTTTGTTGTTGTTTTGGAACATTCTTACTTCCAAGACCTATAGGATGCTCCAGGCTCATCTTGTCCATTTCTTGCCCCAGTTCGAGAATCAGCCATTTTTCTAAGAACCCCAGGAGAAGAGTAGTAGAAATATTTGGAGAATATTAGAATTCCACTTGTGCTTTATTTCTGGAGAAAACTTCCAGCCTCTGGACCACACAGTATTTTGGTTGATTCTCACTTACTGTTGAGGAGGTAGACACTCTCATTAACCCCAGGTTACAGATGAAATGTGCAGACGGGTCTGGTTAGGATATGGTGGAGGCAGAAATGGGACCCAGATCGACACAGCTCCTCACTGCCCCCTGACGATTCTATTGTCCTCCCTGCTGCATTCCCCTTCATTCCTTTCTGGTGCACAGCGTGGTACTAGAATGGATGTGAGAACAACCACAGTGCTAGTGTGGCCATGGGTGCTGAGGTCACTGCAGGATGCAGGCTGTCGTGCAGGTCAGTGACCATTCCCTGGCCCTGGTTGACCCGGTTACTGTGACCTTAACATCCTCCAACACATCTTCTAACCTTTCACGTCAGATGTGCTCTTGGAGGACAGGCTGCCGCCCTAAGAGCTTTCACCATCACAAACTGCCCGCCTGTCTGCCCATCACCCTGCAGGCCTGGCCAGCTGCTGGCACAATGGCTGCTACAGAAGCCCTCACTTGTATCTGAATGTTTCTCTTAAATTAACTCAACTAATAACAAGGGGTTGGCACTTTGTATTCCAGGGAGGGTGGATTAGAGTCATTTCCATTAGCCTAATTGAGGCCCTAAAGGGAAATTTAATTCATACCCCAAAACACTGCTACACTCTGAAGTCAGCGGCGTGATTTGAGAGAAAGGTGAGATGTGGTGGTTTAAAAATAGGTCCGTTTTTTCCTGAGAGAAGAGGCTGGTTTTAGCCTTTCAATTTGAAGATATTCTAACATGATTTTATGGGGGAAATTGTTTCAACTTAAAAAAATACTAGTTCCAAAAGAATCTCTGAAGCCCCAGCATTTATACTTAGGCTCCAACTTGCCTAGGCCCTTCACTTGGATCTGGGGTACTGTGTCCACCATCTGGGCAGAGCCCCTTGCCTGGGTGTCCGGGCAGAGCCCCTTCTCTGGGTCTCTGGGCAGAGCTCTTCCTCTGGGTGGCTGGGCTGTTCCTTCTTAATGACTGCTTTGTACAAGGTGCCTTGCCATCAACTTGCATCCCAAGGGGAATGGGGATGTTCCCCTGAACCATGCACAGTCAACTAGAGGCAGAGAGAGAAGGTGCCTAATGACATGTTGTTAGGGAAAATAGCTAACATGTGCCTTGGAATATCTAATTTCGTATGAAATGGAGCTATTTCTTTCTTCACTGCCACTACTGAGATAAAATAAAGGGGCCCCAGCATTGCCAAGGGAAGAGCAGAACAATCTGTGCAAATATTTCATTTGTATAAATAGCTTCCTTTATGACATGGGTACTATTTGGGATTATTTTTAAGACAATAAAAGGTAGTTCATCGCTGTTTTTCTGTTGTTTGCTCATTTTGAAACAAAAGTTTAGAGTGAGGAAAGGGAAATAGAAAGATAAATAAGAAGAAGATCTGAGCAAAAACAAAGAAGAAAGAGATAAAATACACCAGACAAAACCACTATGTATTCTTGACTTAAACAAATAAGGCAATTGCATAAGCTTTGAGGTGTGAAGAGTCAACCAGAATTATAAAACCTCAAAAACTGGGCCAGGCACAGTGGCTCAGGCCTGTAATTCCAGCACTTTGGGAGGCGGAGGCGGGAGGATCACCTGAGGTCAGGAGTTCAAGGCCAGCCTGGCCAACATGGCAAAACCGTGACTCTACTAAAAGTACAAAAATTAGCTGGGTGTGGTGGTGCACACCTGTAGTCCCAGCTACTCAGGAAGTTGTGCCAGGAGAATCGCTTGAACCCAGGAGGTGGAGGTTGCAGTGAGCTGAGATCGTGCCACTGCACTCCGGCCTAGGTAACAGAGTGAGACTCTGTCTCAAAACAACAACAACAACAACGACAACGGAAAACCTAAAAAACTGGAAGAGCAAAAACAGGTAACCACCAATACCTGGTGAGAATGGATTTCTATGTCTTGGGCACTCCACATGCCAATGGACCAAGAAGGTGGAATTGATGATTGATCAACAGGAAAGACTCAAATGGGCAGAGGCCCTTAAAATTCTTCTAAGGATTCCATTATTTTTATGCTTAGTTCTTATTGCCTAGGTTTGCCAGTGAGATGGTTCACAGATCCATAATCTACACACCCCAATAGCTGAGACACTTCCAGCAAAGCCAGGGGTGCAGGATTCCTAAGGGAGACTTGAACCCAGAACCCAGTGCAATGGGAATAAGCTTCTGCCCAGCTGAGAGGAAATGCCCTCCCTCAACTTTCACTCTGTCACTGGGACCCTGTGTGCCACTGTACAGGCTGTCTACCCTGCAGAATAAGTTTCTCCAATATTGGCTTAGAACAGTCATCTTTTTCTCTCTTGGTTTCTGCAGGTCATAGGCTCAAGCGTGACTCAGGTGGGTCCTCTGTTCGGGGTCTTCTCAGGCAGAAATCAAGACATGGGATGGGGCTATCTCATCCAAAGCTTACAATCCAATTCTTAGCACAGGTAGTTGTCGGCAGAATCATTTCCTTGCAGCTGTGAAAGCCATGGCGATTTGTATCTTCAAGAACAGCAGGAGGAAAAGTCTCTGATGTCATGAAGCTCTTTGATTTTGTCCATCTCTGACCTTCAGAGCTTCCTTTTCTAAGAGACTCCTTTGATTAGATCAGACCCTTCCAGGATAAGCTGAAATCAAAGTCACGTGATTAGGGATCTTAATTTCATCATTTGAAAAATTCCACCTTTGCCATGTAACATAGCCTAATCACAGGAGTGACATCTCATCATAGTAACAGGTTCCGCACTCGCTCAGACGGACGGGGTCACACAGGGCATGTTCACCAGGGGTACGAACCTTGATGGCCATCTTAGAATTCTGCCATGACAGCTACCAAAGCAAGATCAGCTTCTAAAGCTTCTGCTAAGAGCATCAGGATTCATTTCTCCAAAGAAAGCACAGTGCAGCTGTTACCTAAGGAGAAGGAGCACAGTAATTCATGCGTGGAGCATTAGAAATGGTGTCTCTACTAGGGGGTTCTGTTTTCTTTATGTGAAAGTCCCCAGTTGGAATGGGCTGCCAAGTATACTTGGGGAGAGAGGACAGCTCTCCAGCAACAAGAGAATTTATCAAGTCACATTCTCTCCAGGAGCCTTGGCTCTTAGAATTCCCTTTGTATTTTTTTTCCTTTTAAACGCAGAATGTATGTTAGAGTCCCTTAACAGTTTTCACATGTCCTGGTGAGAGTTTAAAAGGAGGCTTTACTGAGATTCTGTTTTCCCTCTTTGTGCTATTAAGCAAAGAGAGCCATTTAAGGGTATCCTGACAGTTTCATGTAGCTATCAGACAGTGAAATGAAGAGATCACTTACAACCTGACATTGATCAGAACTTGGAAGGAGTCTTTGGTGCCCAGACATGTCTCCTTACTAATAGGAGAAGAGTGCATTTACACTAAAACCTGTGGCAACCAAGAACTCAGTGTAAGAAAATCCTCAATTAAAGTGTTTCTCCCTTTACATCCCGCAAGTTGGAGAATTCTGGTAACTGGGCATTGCAGATGCAGTCTCAACAAGTGTCTCCAAATTCATGGCAGGAGCTAGTTCTCCCAACAGAGTCTTATATAACCCATCAAATCAACATAATAGAAACTCAAAAGTAGGGACCATGCCTGCTGCTTCCCTATACCCCTCAGAAAACAGCCCAGAAGAGGAAGAGATGCACTATTGTGTTTTTCTATGTGTTTTGTTTTTATTAAGTAGCAGAGAGCATCCATCTTTATCTTAGAGAAAGTAGGACATTTGTCTATGCACAAAGAAAATGAAAAATCACTTGCAATCCTACAGTGTAGAAATAACCAAACACTTGGGCTCTCTTCCTTCAAAATATTTTCCTACATGTATATGTGGAGAAAGCAAGAAAGAAAGCATTTTAAAAACAAGGAGATGATAACGTGTACGTTGTTTTGTAATCTGTTTTTTTTTTTTTTATTAGACAAGGATCTTTTCAAAATAAAGGCCATGTCTTACATATTGCTGTGTTTCTGGAGCAAAGCACGGCACTGGCATATAGTAAGTCCTGAGTGATATCTGTAGAATAAACCTGTCCCTAGCAAACAAAAATGGAACCACAGCCTCATGTCAGCAATTGCACATTGGATGACATTATAATTCGGTAGTTCCCAAAGGGTGATATTTTACCAATAAGAATCTTAGGTGGCACATGGAAAAAAATGCCTTTATGCTAATCACAATATATTTTCATTTGCACTTGAAAAATTAGGTAAGTAGCCTATCAGCCCCATGATTGCACATTTTTTAAAATTCAGCCTAAGCACTATTTAAGTGAAAAAATTTTTTGAGTGAATAATAATTCAGGAGGTTCTCAGATTTGACAAAAATGATAAACATGGTACCTCAAGTGATCAAAGTATAGAATACTGAGACATGGCTTATTCAACCATTTCCCTCTTAACACACTTATTGACAATCTCCTTATTTTTTCCTGTTATAAAAATGCTGTAACATGTTTCTGCCTGTAAATTTATATACTTAATTGATGATTGGCAAACAGAAAACTCCCTAGAAATGAAAATGTTACATCAAGTGGTTTGAATGTTTTAGGGTTATTGATAAATAACGTCAAAAAATGTCCACTACACTGCCTTCAGCCACGCATGAGAGAAAGCAAGTGACTTAGCCTTTTTGGAAGCTCTCTGTACCACGAGAGTGGAAAGGCATGAGGATTTTGCACAAGGGGAAATGTGCAGCTCACTGGAATCATGCCTGCACCGGCTCAGGACCCCTCTCCCATTGGTCCTCATGTTCCTCCAACTCACTCACTCTTCTGGGACTTTCTCTCTCTCTCTCTCACCTCTCCTCCTGGCCTTTCTACCCCCAAGACAGAGTTGTGTGTGCATTTTCAGTTTAGATAATAATGCAGTGTGTGATATTTTGATATTTATCATTCAAAATTAAAGAAAGCTGATATTTATATTACTAATGAGGCATTTCCACGGATTTGCCTTTCAGTTTGGAGAATCCCTCTAGGACCCAGGTGGCTGCCTGCGGCTGGAACCCGAGGTCTCTCCAGAAGACTCCAGGGCCTTCCCTAGGCAACTGGCATTTAGGTCTCCAACTGCGTTGCTTTCCGTGGAGACGGCACCGCCCCCACTCTTTGCCTGGTCCTCTGTTGACCCACTCTTTGCCTGGCCCTGCCCACCTCGACTGGAGGCTTCTGGCCATGGGTCAGAACTGCCACCTCTGCCAAGGAATTCTCCTTGAGGATGGAGCCACCCAGTCATGTGGAGTCATTTTCTAGAGGTGTGAATGAGGATGCCTGTCTCCAACATTGAGTCTGGGGACCCTTCCTGGAATTAGGATTGAAACAAAACTGGAAGTGATGTGAAGACGGCATCCATGTCAGACATTTGCCAATCATATCCACAAACCACATATTTAATTAACTCTAATGGATAAAGTTCCCTTTATCACTTATAAAATTTGCTTCAGAAGCACAATGCATATATTTACTGTGAATGCAAAACCATTACCACTTGCAATAAGAAGGTTACCATATAATTTAAAACAATGAAGACAAAGAAATGTTCCTTAGAAACATCTAGCTTTACACTAGCGCCTGCCGAGGACCCAAGCCTGCAGCCCTTCTCTCTTTCTTTAGGGAGATTAGGAGGCAAGAGGGCTGCTGAAGACAGGATGACAGGGGTGAGACTTTCTCCTTAACTCTTCAGAAGACTTGAAAACGGAGCAAAAAGATGACCCCTCTCCTTCAATGAGATGGTGCTATCCAGTTTCAAATCCCACCATCAACAAAATCACCGCTCCATACTTGGTGAAACTCTGAAATTATGTTGGCTTTTTGGCTTCAATGAATAACGAACACACAAATAGCAAACCAAAGCAATGCAAGATAGGCTAGCATTCAAAAATGGATCAGTGTAATACATCACATCAACAGAATGAAGGGAAAAAAGCAACCAGATCATTGCAATGGGTGCAGAGAAGGATTTGGCAAACTTCAATGCTATTTCATGATGCAAGCACTCAATAAACTAGGAATAGGAGGAAACTACCTCAACATAGGAAAGCCTAATGTGGAAAGCCCACAGCAAACATTGTGCTCAATGGTGAAAGACTGGAAGTTTTTCCTCTTAGACCAGGAACTCCTACCGCGTGACTGAAGCTGTGGGAGTGGCATACTTGCCTTGTTCTTGGTCTTAGAGGAAAAGCTTCTAGTCTTTCACCATTGAGTATGATGTTTGTTAGAACCTGCAAGGTCTAGCCAGGGTAGTGACGCAATAAAAATAAATGAAAGACATCCAAACTGGAAAGGGAGAAGTAAAATTATCTCTGTTCACAGGTGATATAATCTTATGTGTAGAAAACTCTAAATATTTCACAAAAAAACCTATTAGCGCTAACAAATGAATTTAATAAAGTATTAGAATACAAAGTCAACACACAAAAATCAGTTGCAATTCTATATACTCACAATGAACAATCTGAAAGGAAATTACAAAAACAATTCTATTTACAATAGCAGCCAAAATAATAAAATACTTTATTTTATTATTAAAATGTAAGGAATTAAACAAAGAGGTGAAAGACTTGTACAATAAAATCTATACAACATTGCTGAAAGGGTTTTCTGAATTGTGATAAAATATATAAAATATGATCTTGGCTCACTGCAACCTCTGCCTCCTGGGTTCAAACAATTCTCCTGCCTCAGTCTTCTGATGAGCCGGCATTATAGGCACACACCACCACACCCAACTAGCTTTTTTTTTTTTTGTATTTTTAGTAGAGACAGGGTTTCACCATGTTGGCCAGGCTGGTCTCAAACTCCTGACCTCAAGTGATACACCTGCCTTGGCCTCCCAAAGTGCTGGGATTACAGGCGTGAGCCACTGCACCCAGCCTAAAATACATATAATATGAAATTGAGCATCTTAGTCATCTTTAATTGTACAGGTCAGGAATGCTAACTATGTTCACCTTGTTGCCCAGCTAATTTCCAGAATTACTTTGTCTTCCAAAACTGAAACTCTGCATCCATTTCCCCTCACACCAGCCCCTCATGACCACCATTCTACTTTCTTTGTCTATGAAATTAACCACTCTAGATACTCATGTAGGTTGTATCACACAGTATTTATCCTTTCATGACTGGCTTATTGCACTTGGCATAATGTCCTCAAGGTTCATCCCTGTTGTAGCATGTGTCAATTTCCTTCCTTTTCAAGGCAGAGTAGTATTCCATTGTGTGAAATGCCACATGTGTGGGTCTTGTCCACCTTTTGATAATTGTGAATAATATTGCTATACACATGGGATGCAATTATCTTTTCATGTACCTACTTCCAATTTATTTGAATATAGATCCAAAAGTAGAATTGCCAGATCATGTGGTAATTCTATCTTTAATTTTCTGAGGAATTTTTCAGGCTGTTTTTCATAGTGGCTGCACCATTTCACACCCAGGGTTCTGGTTTTTTAACTGAACTGGACTGAGAGTATGAACCTGACTAGAAGTGACATGAGGGAATTTCTATTATCTGAGCATCAGAAGAAAGTATTGGTCTTTTGTCCTAAGTCTACCCATCAGGTTTAAAGGGACAGTGAAATAAAAGAAACCACTGCTTCTGCTCACACACTACGAACTCCCACTCCTTCACTGAACCAGCTACGCAAGCAGACCGGTAAGCCCAGCTCCAGGCCAGCACTCGGGCCACACTCCCACCTTCCCTCACACACAAGAAACCTACATGCTCTGCGAACACACCTGGTCCTTCCTTGCATTCTGGTCTCTGCTCCCACCACCACCTTCATCTGAGGACATAGAACTCCCCATTCAGGGTATAGCCCAGCCCAGACTCTGAGGGGCCTATGCGGTCTCTCATCTCAGCCTCTGCAGAGCTTGATCTCTGGGGACTGGGCTTTGCTATTTTAAGCCCAGCTCCTGAGTCTGACCTGCATTTAAACCTTGGTTTTCTCATCTGTAGAATAAAAATACAAATGGTATTAACACCTTATAGGTGTCATTCACATTGCTGTGAACAACAAGCAGGGTAATGAATATCAAATGCTGGTGAATACTAAGTGTTTAATACATTATCTTTCCCTTGCCCTTCCCTTTCCCTGCTCCTCCTCCTCCTCCTTCTTCTTTATTATCCTTTTACTCCTCCTCCTTCTTCTTTTTCCTCCTCCTCCTCTTTCTTCTGCTTCTTCTTCTCCCACCCCTTCCCCTTCTCCTTTTATTACACAAACATATGTGGGGCACATTCCAGACTGGTAGTTGATAACAGTTTGACTCTGTGTCTTCACCCAAGTCTCATGTTGAATTGTAATTCCTGGTATTGGAGGTGGGGCCTGGTGGGAGATGATTGGATCATGGGGATGATTTCTTATGCTTCAGTGCAGTCCTCCTGGTGCTGTCTCTTGATAGAGTTCTCCTGAGATCTGGTTGTTTAAAAGTGTGTAGCACTTTCCTCCTAGCTCTCTCTCTCTCTCCTGCTGCCATGTGAAGACATGCTTGCTTCCCCTTTGCCTTCTGCCATGTTTGTAAGTTTCCTGAGGCCTTCCCAGTCATGCCTTCTGCACAATCTGCTGAACTGTGAGTCAATTAAACCTGTTTTCTTCATAAATTGCCTAGTCTTATGTATTTCTTTATATCAAGTGAGAACAGATAATACAGTGTTCTCTTTATTTTACTGACCATTTTCTTTTTCATTGTAGCTAGGCCCAGGGAGCAGGGAGCCATGGAGGGGTGGGAAATGTCACTATCATACTCATTCTGTAGGTCAAGCCAGCCCAGCCCTTGACCTGATCAGCTTGAGTTCTTCAGTGGCACTGCTGTGTCCACATGCTTATCAGGCTTTCCCAGACCCTGTTACTGTGTGGAATGCTCCGCTCTCCACTACACCTCTGTACCTCAAACCTGGAGACGGCCTTTTCACCCATCACTCAGTGCAAATGGCACGTTCTCAAGAGATGCCCTCATGTCACCCTCTCTCAAAGCACCAGGAGCTTCTGCCTGGTGGGCTGTGCTGTCTTTGTGGTTGTTGCATTTGTGGTTTTTTCATCAGTGACTGCACTCACCTTCTTCTCTGTAACCTCCATGAGGGCAGGATCCTGATGGGTTTGCTCACCATTGTACCTCCAGTGTAGACTGTCCATAAATACTGTTAAATGAGTGAAGCTCTCATGGCTTAATTAAGCCCCACCGTAATGGCAAAACAGGGACTCAGGCTCAGATCTGGGGAAGGCCAGATCTGCCTGATAGCTGAATCAAGGCGTTTTGCTCTACTATTTCATGTGGTTGAAATCTCAGACTCAGCAAATGCGCAATTAACTAAATCATGGACTTTGAAGCTACTTACCTACAGAAAATCCATGATCCCTCCTCCGACACATTTGCATTTTCTGTTCCTTCTGGCTGAAATGTTCTTCCTTCTCTCCTCATCTCCACACAGCTCCTCAAAATTTGAAGCCTTCCTTGGATTATCCCACTAGCTCCAATCCCCTGGTGATAGCCTCTCATAGGGCCACAGCTCCTGCTCTTGCAACATCTGCAGTTGGATTTTACATGTTGGTCACATGGTTACTTGAGGAATGTCTTTAACCCTTGACAATAGCCTGCTTCAGGCCCTAGCACGGCACCAGGCTAACAGCAGGCACTCAGTGTAGATAAGCTAAATAAATGGGTATATGCATCAAGTAAACTCCATCAATTCAGGTACACAGAAAATGTGTTTAGACCTCGTGGCTGAGGGAAAACCTAATTTCTGTGATCATTTTGGTTTTGCTTTCTAGAGCAAAATGTAAGGCCAAGGGAGGACAATAACCAGGTTCAAGGAAATTGATGGATATTCATAAATCAATTGCCAGTTTCAGCCACTCTCAGCATCATGTGATACCATAGGCTGCCCCATCAGATTTCTCGGTAGGAATCCAAACCCTCGCAGTGCTCACAAGATCCTCCAACACCACGCCTGAGTGGCCTTTTTTTTTTTTTTTTTTTTTTTTTGAGACGGAGTCTCGCTCTGTCGCCTGGGCTGGAGTGCAGTGGCCGGATCTCAGCTCACTGCAAGCTCTGCCTCCCGGGTTTACGCCATTTTCCTGCCTCAGCCTCCCGAGTAGCTGGGACTACAGGCGCCCGCCACCTCGCCCAGCTAGTTTTTTGTATTTTTTAGTAGAGACAGGGTTTCACCGTGTTAGCCAGGATGGTCTCCATCTCCTGACCTCGTGATCCGCCCGCCTCGGCCTCCCAAAGTGCTGGGATTACAGGCTTGAGCCACTGCGCCTGGCCTAGATCGTGTTTTATGATTCGTTTCAACTGCCAGCAGAGTGTTGCTGCTACCAATGCAAGAGAATCAACACACTGAGCTTAGAGAAGGAGACATTTGTGTATTTCTGTCCATATGTCTCTGCTCAAAAAAGAGGAAGATAAACTCATTATTAATCCACCGTAGGGTGTGCAATAAAGAACCAATGCATCCAGGTTATACCCTCAGGGCATGATTAATAAAATCAAATTCCAGCTCGTTCATGTCATTTGTCCTTAAAGTTTGCTGAGAAGAAGAATCGTCGCCCCCAATGATCAAATTATCTGATCCATGCTCTGCAGCTGTATTAAAATGCTCTTCTCTTCTCTCCATCGAACCACCGTGCTCTGCAGTGTGGTCCAAGTGAGAAAGGATGCTCAGAAAAACAAAGAGAGCCCCTGTAGCCAGGAAAAACCCGGAGATTTTTGTAACAAGAAAATATGCATTTATTTTAAACATACGTGTGTGCCTGTGGTTCCAATGTGTAAAATGTTTATTTGGCATGTAAAGCCATTACTACATAGGAGGTAATATGGAAATGAAGAACAAAAACAAAAATAGTGGAGTAATTTTCATTTTCCTTTTGTCCTCATGAATATAAAATTATTTCTTCATCAAGAGAAAAATAATTAAACACAGTCTCAGGAGACCTGAATCTAAGCCTGGTTCTATCTCTAAATAGCTGTTTGGCTTTAAGCAAGCTGCTTAATTGTTTCAATTTTTTGTTAAGTAAGTACAGAACAACTTATTATTTTTCATATATGGACCAAAATAGGCTTGTTACAATCTAACTTAGAATGAAAATGCATTTAGTGATTCACATGAAAAAAATTGTTTTATTACATTCTCAGGGTAACTAACCACTAAAAATATTAATAAGAATATCAGTACTTCTCTTATGATCCTACAATGTTAATATCTCATTGACATTACAGAACAGCCCAAAAGATTCTACTACTTAATCCCAAAAATTGACTGGAGCCTCAGTGTATACCATGTCCTAAGCACTGACCTTAATGATGCTAAGAACGCCTCCCATTTTAATTCTGTGTGCCTTTAATGTATGATGTATAGGTCTGTTTGGGAAATGTGATTGCCTGGTCTATTGTTAAATTTTAGAAACAGTCTCTGGCTGTCAATAATGATTGTTCACTGCAATTTAACTACATTTAAATCTAGAACCTGATTATGGATGCTAATGAGTCTTACATTGAAAATAGAGAAGTCAACACACTATTAACATGTGCTGTTTGACACACACACACACACGCACATGCACATACACTCCAGAGGGCAGATCAAGAATTCAACCCCCCTCCAATTTTCTGAGAGAAATCCCTGCCTTATTCCTGTATGATCCCGAGACTGTTCATTTATTCATGATCAAATATCAGGTAAGGGAGCCTCTCTCCCAAACGATTGCTCCTTTTCAAGAGTTGCACGAAATTACACCACTGTGTGTTTCCGTTCCATGACAGTGAGCTGAAATAAAAGCAGGAGGAGAGGGAGGCACGATCTTGCTGGAATATTTATGCTATTAGAGATAACCTCAAGATGCTTGAAAACCCTGGGACGTGACCCACCCTCCCCCAGAACAGGAAAGCAAAAGGCCTACGTGCAGAGTTGCCTGCTCAGATAGGAGGTACGAAGGCACCATGTTACCCACTTCCACTGACGGCAGCACAGCCCTTCCCTCCTGCCTCCTGCCTCCCTCCTGGCTGAAACCTTAACATTGAAAATTCTGTTTAGGGTTTGAGTCTAGAAGAACAGAGGAAATCTGTGGTATCTCCCTGACTTTCTTCGTGTACTTTGCAGTCTTACAAGATACAAAATAGTGCATGCAAAATCCCCATAAGTGTAATTTCCACGTGTGAGAGGAACAACAAAACAAAACAAACTACAAAACTTTACTTAAGCCTATGTCTTTCTTTTTTAAATACATTTACACACAAACATTTACCCTGCTCCCTATCTTTTTGTTTATCCAAAAGGAAGCCATTTTTCTCTTCTCATATCCCCATAGAATATCATGTTTATTATTTTTACAGCAAAATTGTAAAAGATTTCCGTGTGTTTTCAAGAATTGTTACTCCCCCAGGGGAGGCCTGTGGTATAAGCAGGTGGTCACCCTGGGTCACCGAGGACATTTTTCTTATTTGCCGAGGTGGATCTAGTTCAGGAAATGTGTGACTGAAAAAGGGGGGATCCTCGCTGCATGTGATGACCCACACTGTCCCTTGTTTGGAACTTGAGCCATGTCATCTGGGTTCAAATGCTCAGGGAGGTATGCAGGCATCTTCAGTTCACCCAGTGATACAAATTAGCTGTGTCTCCACCCATATCTCATCTGGAATTGTAGCTTTCACAATTCCCACGTGTCCTGAGAGGGCCCCGGGTGGAGGTAATTGAATCATAGGGGTGGGTCTTTCCCGTGCTGTTCTCAAGATAGTCAATATGTCTCATGAGATCTGATAGTTTTATAAAGTGGAGTTCCCCTGCACAAGCTCTCTTTTGCCTGCTGTGGTGTAACACGTGACTTTGTTCCTCCTTTACTTTCCACCATGATTGTGAGGCCTCCCCAGTCACGTGGAACTGTGAGTCCATTAAACTCCTTTTTCTTTAGAAATTACCCAGTTGCGGGCATGTCTTTATTGGCAGTGTGAGAATAGACTAACACATCCAGACACTGTCTCCTGCATGAACTGTGACTTTCGTTCCTGCTCCTGTATCCACTGCTTGTCCTGTTCACTTGGCATTTATTCCATAAGCATCTGTTGAGTGTCTTCCCGGCGCTAGAAATGGGGCTATGCCCTGGACATACGTTCAACAGATGCTTATAGAATAAGTGTCAAGTGAACAGCCAGGGTTAGGATAAAACACGGGCCTTGCTCTCCAGATACTACAGATGGGTAATGAAGCCAGATGAGTAAACAGAAATGGAAACACGGAGACTTGTGATTGCTGTGGTTGCAGCAATGATGATAACCATCACAACAGCAGCCAGCATGCCCTGAGCAAAACCCCCGTGCCAGGCCTGTTTTAAAGAACTGCAAAACTGAGTCTGCCCTTTGTAAGGATGAGGAAGCTAAGGGACACGGGTTTAGGAGGCTTTCCCAAATTTGCCCCCAGAACCAGGTGGTACAACCAAATCTTGAAGCCTGATCTGCTTAATTTTAGAGCCCAGGTACTCACCCCTGGGCTGTTCTGCCCTGGATACCATGCTGCAGTAGAGGGGACACGAGAAAGGAGGAATTTTAGCCCTTCCAATTTACAATTTCATCTCTATTAGCCACATTGCCCTCTTTGTTATTTTTTTCTAAATAAAAAAGATAATTATGGAAAGCCTACCATGAGACAGGCTATTCTGGGTACAGATGCAGAAGTGCACAGGCTTAAATAAAGGTGTAACAGCTGCAAAGGGAAGAAAACCCCTGTGGTGCCCACACACAGCAAATTTACTAAATAAAAGTGAGAGAGACACAGTCAATTATTTCACTATGTTTTATATTTTTACCTTGATAAATTAACCATTGGCAGTGTCATGTAGACAAAACATAATTCTGTTATCTTAGACCAGTGGTTCTCAACCGAGGGCAACTTTGTCCCCAGGAGACATTTGTCAATGACTGCAGACATTTAGACATCTTTGGTTGCAATGACAGGGCATAAGGGAGGTGGGGAGGTAACCAGAAGGTAGATACCAGGCATGCTGCTAACCATCCTACAATGCCCAGAACAGTCACCACACAACAAAGAATGATCCAGCCCAAATTCTATGGTGCTGAGGTTGAGAAACTGGCCTTCAATGTGTGTCTAAACCAGATAGGCATTAACTTGCTTATTTTTGGATGGAGATCACTAGACATTGTCATAACACGTTGTAAGTAGACCTCTATGCTGTGTGCAGTAAGCACTGACCAGACTTGCTTCGTCTTCCCTGTTTTGCATAACATCTTTTCTCTCATCAGACTTAAGATCAAATGAGCAAATAGGCTATTTGTATCCTCACGTTTTAAAGTTGAGATATACAACTGATAATGATTACAGTGTCTTTACAAAAGACCCCTCCTCCCAACCCCTAAACTCGGGGTGCCCTGTCCATTGACCCAGAGCCAAACAGATGCATTTCCCAAAGTGCAATTACAGAGATTGACTGCCAGTTAGTAGAAGGCACCCTGGTATCAGCTAATCTGAAATTAAGCGGGGGATAGTTTGTTAAGGCTCTGTTTTGTTAAGCAAGCAAAATGTAAAACCTTCACATCTTTAGTGATTGATTAATGACCTTTTAAAGGACCCTGCTAAATGGAACAATTGAAGAATGTGGGAGCAATTAAGAAGCTTTTGCAAGACAGTTCACTTATCAAAATGACTTAGACAAGATTTCAGCTGGATCATCGCCCCGTATACCTTAACGGCTGTCAAATCGTATCAAACAGCCCCAAGAAGGCTATTTCAGGCATTTCAGCAAAATGCCGCCCTGAACTTTTAGCAGTAATTATAGGCATAACAGATATTGGCCATAGAGATCTGGGCTCAACTTTCTCCGTGAGCTTCGATCTACACAACCCACATATCCAGCAGATCCTTTTCTTGCCTTCTGTTATAGATATTTGCTGTTCCCATTAGCATTTTCCAGATAAAAGCCACTGTCTGGAAAGGGTAAAAGCTAAGCTAGCTCAAGTGATGTGGCACTTTGTTCCAGGAAAGCTGCCTTTGAAATAGCAATTACTAATGTGCACAGGTAATTTAAGGAAATGGAGCTAAAACTACCACAGAGCTTTGCCCAGAAATACCGTCCCAAGCATTTAGTTTCCATTCCTCTTTCTTCCCCGGGCGTTTCTGTTTGATGAAAATGAACTTGTTCCTTCAGAGACTGTCCCAGCCCTTTTTGTTGCTCATGGAGAAGGGCTCTCCCAAGTGCACAACATCCAGGGTGATTGCTGAATGTGTTATTTGCATCTGGACAGAGCAGCTGTCTCACGCATTGGGCTCTTCTGGACAGAAATAGCCCGTTCCTTTCTGGGCCCCACCCTGGCTCCCTGGCCTGCAGTGGCAAAAAGAGAAGATTAAACATTCACTCAGACACACTTGTCTTAGAGGTTCGTTTTTAAAAGCACCACATGCCAAGGACATCACCAAATGTAATCTCTCCCTGGGGCATGATAAAAGTGAGTGAACTGTCTTATGATTGCTTACGATGGCAAGATTTTCATTTCTTGAAATTCATGGACCGCTTGGGAGGGTTAGAAGTCAGATTCTATTCTGGTTTTCACTAGTGGCCTCTGAGCCTGCGTCCAAGGGATGGGACCTGTATACTCTAGTCCTCCTTCTCTTGGCCCAAGACTGGGGCCACTCTATGCTCCAGATGAAGCAGGTAGACTGGACTCTTCATTGATGTCCTTCCTTCATGGGATTTTCCAAGGACAAATGAGAGCAGCAGGGAATCAGTGAGCCCATAGTTGATGGCTCTGACTGTCCATCCCCCACATCTCCCACCCAGAGCTTACTGATTCCCTGGGACCCTTCCCTCCTTTTACAGCTTTCCAAGCCCTGAGATGACCTGAATCTCTAAAAGTGGTCTCAGCATTCTCATTTTATAAGGGAGATACAGATGTCTACCTCATTCAGCTGTGAGAAATAAAAGAACACTGCAAAGCTCTTTCAAATGGTTCTGGGATTCCATGCTAGAGTCTGGGGAAGAGATTCAGAGAGAAGGAGGGGAGTATGGAAGAGCATTTGCTTGAACGTGGCCATTGCAGAGCAAGTATATTCTTTTACAATATTTAAGCCACACATTTGTTAGGATGGCATTGTATGCTAAGGATGCTTTTATTTGCACTCTACGTAAGATTGGAAAAATATCATTATACATGCCAAAATCTATTATAATTGTTATTATTATTTGAGACAGAGTCTCACTCTGTCATCCACGCTGGAGTGCAGTGGCACTATCTTGGCTCACTGCAACCTCTGCCTCCCGGGTTCAAGTGATTCTCCTGCCTCAGTCTTCCGAGTAGCTGCGATTACAGGTATGCACCACCACGCTCGGCTAATTTTTGTATTTTTAGTAGAGATAGGGTTTCACCAGGTTGGTCAGGCTGGTCTTTAACTCCTGACCTCAAGTGATCCACCTGCCTCGGCCTCCCAAAGTGCTGGGATTAAAATCGTGAGCTACTGCGACTGGCCCAAAACTATTATTCTTCTTCTCAATTTACTCAGAGTAACTAGGGAGTAAATGTTGAGAATTACGAGACCCAACAATCCCACACTTAGTACTGCTTCTGAAAGAGGCTTCGTTTCTTTTGTTGTGGTTGTTTTAACTTTTTAGTTTGAAATCATTTTAGATTTATGTAAGAGTCATGAAGGTATTAGCGTATACCCTTTACCATACATTCTTGATCAACTTCTTCTAATGGAGACATCTGACAAAACTGTGGTACCTTTACCCAAACCAGTAATTCAACATTGGCACGACACTATTAACTAAACTGCACTCTTTGTTTAATTTCACGAGTTTTTCCATTAATTCCCCTTCTCAGTACCAGAATCCCATCCAAGATACCACTTTGCATAGTCATCCTCTTTCCTTAGTCGTCTCTGGTCTGTGATAATTTCTCAGACCTTCCTGTTATTCATATGTCTCCAATCGTGTTTGTCTCATGTTTTCTCATTATGAGACTGCGGTTATGCGTTTGAGGGTGGGAAAAGAGCCCATGGGTGAAACGCTCTTCTCACCACCTCACATCAGAGTACCAGATGTCCAGACGGCACCCTGGACACACTGTTAGTTACTGGGTTGGTGGGGTCTGTCCAGCTGCTTCTCTGTGAAGCTCCCAGCTTCCCACTTCCAACCTCTCTTTTAGGGTCTGCAAACACTTTCCCAAAGGGCCAGATAGTAGATATTCCAGACTTTGGAGATCAAGGGGCAAAACTGAGATTACCCTGTAGGTATTTACATATATAAAATGTAGCATTGGAAAATGCAAAAAAGAAAAAAGAAAAAGAAAAAGAAAAAACATTTAGCTTGTAGGCAGTAAAAAAACAAAACAAACAAAAAAACAAGCAGCTGGCTTTGGTCCTCGAACCACACTTTGCTGGCTCATGCTCTGTTTTTCAGGAGCGAGTCACCAAGTCTCACCTGTACATGAGGGGAAGGGAACTAACCTCCATCTCCTGGAAGGAGGAGTAACGAAAAATTTGGTAAAACCACAAAGGCAAATAATAATTATTTCGGGGCAAAGCATTGAAGCTATGCAAATATTCTGTTTCTCCTCACAGTTTTTCTGTCTAACTTTAACATTCATCAGTGGATATTGCCCACAACAATTATTACTGTTGTCTTCTAATGCTAATTTGCCATGTCCTCATTTCATCTACATTTATTATTTGAAATTCTTCTCTAAGGAAGATTTGTCCCATCTCTCTCACTTATTTATTTATTCAGTCAACTATTTTTATCAGTATGAAGTCATGAATACAAATTTTATTCTTTGGATTACTATCTCAGTGTCATGATTTATTTTGTGACCCAAATTCCTCTACCTTGGACAATTAGGAGCTCATTCAGGTTCTCCTATGATCTTGTGACATGCCCCCATCTTTTTTTGGGAGGCACCATTTTAACTTTCTGGCACTACAAGATGCTGCAGACTTATCTTGTATTTTTTCTGATGCAATCCTTAGAATCAGTCATTTTTTTCAAAGAGCTTGGGTTCTTTTCACTGGAGAAGAAGCTTAGAAACCAAGATATGGGTACCAAATGTGCTCATCTCTTCTGGGATGTAACTGCTAAGGGATAAGAAATATATCTACCTACATATCTATATCTATATACACTAAGCCCATTCATATGCAAATATGTATTTTTTTCTGTATCTATCTATACATATATTTAAATAAACATGACCACATGCTAAAATTCCTAACTCTAATCTCACAACTGCAGGACCAGTTCAGACTTCCCCTTACTAATATGTAACTTCTTCCTGTGATGGTAAAAAGCCTGGCTTGTGTTATCTACAATTTATTTACTTACTTGTTCAACTCTAGTGTACATATAGTTTCAGAATTTTTATCACCATGAATAAAAACTTTACCATCTAGAGTGTAGTATTGTATACTTACGGTTACCTTCAAATATCTAGACAACTCATTGGTTTCTAAAATTACTTAGGCAGGCATTTTTGTATTGTATTGTGTAATACAATAAGATGTAATTGTGTAATACAATAATACATTTTGTATTGTATTGTGTAATACAATAAGATGCATTGTCACAATCTACATTACATCCTGCAATACCCAACATCCTGGCTGATTATCTTTTAAGTAATTTTAATTTTTAAAATCTCCATTGAGTAATGATCAGTCTTTGTGACGTATGATTCTCCTGGTTTTGACAAATACTTAAAGTCATGTATCCACAACCACAAAACCATAGGGAATATTCTGATTATTCTAAAACTTCTCTTATAATGACTTTTTGTAGTCAACCACCCATACTTCCCCCAAACCCTGGTAACCACTAATCCGTTTCATATTCCTGTTGTTTCTCCTTTTTAAATTGTCATGTAAATGGAATTATACAGTATGTACCCTTTTTGGTCTGGCTGCTTTCATTTAGCAAAATGCATTTAAGTTTTATCCATTGTTATGGTTAGGCTTTGTGTCCCCACCCAAATCTCATCTCAAATTGTAATCCCCATATTCCCTACATGTCAAGGGAGAGACCAAGTGGAGGTAATTAAATCATGGGGGCTGTTTCCCCCATGCTCTTCTTACGATAGTGAGTGAGTTCTCACGAGATCTGATGGTTTTGTAAGTGTTTGGCAAGTTCCTCCTTTGGTCATTCTCTCTCCTGCCTCCTATTCACCTTCTGCCTTGACTGTAAGTTTCCTGAGGCCTCCCCAGCCATATGGAACTGTGAGTGAATTCAATCTCTCTCCTTTATAAATTACCAAGTCTCAAGCAGTTCTTATGGCAGTGTGAGAACAGACTAATACATTCATGTTGTACAAATTAATAGTCTGCCCATTTCAGTTGCTGAATAGCATTCCATCACAATGCCATACTGCAGTCTGTTTATCTGTTTCACTGTGAAGGGCATCTTGGATGTTTTCTGTTTGGGGCCATAATTAACAAATATGCTATGAGTATCTGTCTACAGATTTATGATTCAATATACACTTCTAATTTACTTGGGTAAATACCTGGGAGTAAGATTGCTGGATTTTACAGTAAATGTAGATTTAACATTGGACAGAATGGCCAGACTGTTTCCCATGGTTTTGGTACCATTATGTGTTACCTCAAGCAACGAATAAGACTCCTTGTGCTGCATCCTCACTGGCGTATGGCATTGCCAAGTTGTTGGGGTTTTCCTCTTCATTTTAACCACTCTAATAAGTATGTAGTGGCACCCCAGTTGTGGTAATAATTTGCATGTCTCTATTTTCTAATGATGTTGAGCATCTTTACACATGCTTATTTACTATCTGTATATGCTTTTTTATGAAGTAACTATTCAGATTGTTGGCCTGTTTTTTAGTTGAGTTGACTGTTTTCTTATTGTTGAGTTTTAAAAAAATTATTTTTATATTTTACACACAAGTGTTTTCTAACATATATGTTTTGTAAATATTTCCTACCAATCTGTGGCTTGTCTTCATTCTCCTAACAATATCTCTCACATAGTTGAAGTTTTCAATTTTAATGGAAGTCCATATTATCAAAATTTTTTAAGGATTGTGCTTTTGGTCTTTTACCTAGAAACTCATCACTGATTATAAGATAACCTACATTTTTCTTATGCTTTATTTAGGTGATAAGTTTTACAGTTTCATGTTGTATATTTAAGTATATAATCTACTTTGAGTTAATTTTTATGAAATGTGTAAGATCTATATCTAGGTCCATTATTTTGTTTATAAACACTCACCTGTTCCAGTGTCTTTTGTTGAAAAGACTTCTTTTTTCGTTTGATTGCAAAAAACCTATGATTCTTTGTCAAAGATCAGTTAATTATATGTGTATGTGCTACTCTGGGGATCTCTGTTCTCTTCCATTGATCTATGTGTCACCAGTGCCATGCTGTCTTGATTATAATAGCTTTAGAGTAAACTTTGAAATTGGGTTCAGTGATTTTACAATTTTGTTCTTCTCGTGTTATGTTGGCTGTTCTAGTTCTTTGATCTTTCTATATAAACTTTAAATTCAACTGGTCAGTGTGTATAGAACAGCTTGTTGAGATTTTGTTTGGGATTACATTGAATGAATAGATCAAATTGAGAGAATTTATATCTTAATAATATTGAGTTTTCTAATCCATGAATATGGAATACCATTCCATTCATTTAGATATTTTATTTATTTTATTAGCATTTTGTTTTCCACATATAGATACTATACATATTTTGTTATATTTATACTGAAGAACTTTATTTATTTTGGTGCTATGGTAAATGGCATTGCTTTTTAAATTTCACTTTCCAAGTGTTCATTATTGGTCCATAGAAAATCAATTTGCTTTTGTACTTTGACGTTGTATTCCGTGACCTTGCTAGACTCGCTTGCTAGTTGCAGGGTTGTTTTGTTTTGCATTTTGGTTCATTTAAAGGATTTTTCATGTAGACAAGTTTGGCATCTGTGAAAAAGTTTTATTTCTTTTTTTTCAAGCTGCACATATTATATTTCTTTTTCTTCTCTTATTGCACTGGCTGAGATATTTAGTATGGTGTTGAACAGAAGTGCTGAGAGGAGACATCCTTTCCTTGTTCAAATCCTGTATGGAAGGCTTCGGGTCTTTTACTACCAAGTATGGTGTTAGCTGTAGGGTTTTGTACATGTTCTTTGCCATTTGAAGAAACGTTCCTCTATTCCTGGTTCTTATTAGGATTGTGTGTTGGATTTTGTCATATGCTTTTTCTGCATCAACTGATATGATCATATGATTTTTCTTCTCTAGCTGTGAATGTGGTGGGTTATATCAATTAATTTTCAAATGGTGACCCAGTCTTGCATACCAGGAATTAATCCCACTTGGTGTGGTGTTTAATCTTTTTTATACATTGTTGTATTGAATATGCTAATGGTTTACTGAGGATTTTTGCATCTACATTCGTGAGAGATATTGGTCTATAGTTTTCCTTTATTGCAGTGTCCTTATCTGGTGTTGATATTAGTGTATGCTGGCCTCATAGAATGAGTTTGGAAGCATTTCTTCTTATTCTATTTTCTGGAAGGGATTGCTCAGAATTGACACCATTTTTTTAAACTGTTGAAATCCAACATTGAAAGTGTGATCCTAGGGCATTCTTTTTTGGAAATTTATTAGTTATCGATTCCATTTATTTTTAGATATATGCTAATTGAAATTATCTATTTCTCTTTGTGAGATATTTGGGTATTGTGTCTTTCAAGGAATTGGTCACTTTCATCTCAGTTATGAAATTAGCATAGAGTTGTTCATAGTTTCTCTTTTTAATCCAATTAGTATGGATGGAATCAGCAGTGATCATCCTTCTTTCATTTGGTTATTGGTAATTTATGTCTTCTGTCTTTTTTCTTAGTTAGCTTAGCCAAAAGTTTATCAATTTTCAATTTTCCAAAGAAGCAGATTATGGATTTATTTTCAAAATTATTTTCTGTATGAATTTCATGAATTTCTGCTCCAATTTTATTTCTTATACTTGTCTGAGGCACAAATTACTTTTCTTTCTCTACTTTTCCTCAGGTGAATCTTAGAGTGCTGATTTTGTATCTTCTTTTTTGATATGTGTATTTAATGCTAAAATTTAGCTCTAAAGGCTGCTTTCCAGTGTTTTGATTCACTGCATTTTGTTTTATTTAATTAAAATATTTTATTAACTTCTCCCAAGACTTCTTCTTTCACCCATGTGTTATTTAGATGTGTGTTGTCTAACAGGCAAATATTGGGAGATCTTCCAGCTCTATTTTTCTTATTGCTTTCTAGTTTAATTCCATTACGACCTGAGAATGTACTTTGTGTGATTTCTATGTATTTAAATTTATTAAGGTTTGTTTTATGGCCTTGAATGTGATGCATGTAATATATCTTGGTGAGTGTACAGGTGAGCTTGAGAAGAACGTGTATTCTGATGTTGTTGGGTAGAGAGAACATTTCTTCAATATCAATTAGATCAAATAGATTGGTATTGCTGTTTAAATTGACCCCATTCTTATTGACTTTCTGCCTTTTTGATTTATCAATTACTGAAAGAAAGGTGTTGAAATCTCCAATTGCAATATGGATTTGTCCATTCCTTTTCAGCCCCATCAATCTTTCTCACATAGCTCAATGATCTGTTGTTAGGTGCATATGTGTTTAGGGTTATTGTACCTTCTTGGAGAATTAATTATTTTATATTTCTATAATGCCCCTCTTCATCTGACTACCTTTCTTGTTCTGAAGTCTGTTTTGTCTGAAAATAACGTCGCTACTTCAGCTTTGTTTTACTTGGTGTCAGCATGGTGTATCTTTCTGCATCCCTTATCTTTAACCTACCCTGAGGCTTTATACCTACACTCTGTTTCTTGCAGGCAACACAGACTTGGATCCTGATTTTTATCCACTCAGAAAATACTGTTTTTTAATTGGCATGTATTTATACTATCCATATTTAAAGTGATTATTGATAGAGTTGAATTAATATCTACCATTTTTATAATTGGGTTCTATTCACTGCATTTCTTATTTTGTTATTTGTTTACTTTTGCCCTCCATTTCTGCTTTCTCTGGTTTTAACTGAGAACTTTATGATTCTGTTTTAGCCTTTCTTTTAATGTATCAATTACATTTCTTTACAAAATATTCTAGTAGTTACCCTAGAGTTTGCGACGTACATATTTAAGTAACCTAAGTCCTCCTTCAAATAACACCATAACACTTCATAGGTAGTACAGGAACCATAAGAGCATAGTCCCAATCCTTCCCTTCCTTCCCTTATTAAATTCTCACCATTCATGATTTGCTATAATTATCCAGGAGATTATCACTATTATTACCTTAATCGCATATCTTTTCGGATAAATTAACAAGAAAAAATAAATATTTTTTCCTTCATTTCTTTCTTCCCTGATGTCCTTCCTTTCTTCATATACAAATCTGAGTTTTCATCCATATGATTTCCATATGCACATTACTTCTGTTTTTTGTCTGGTTGGTTTTAGATAAAAGGCCTTGTTCTGTCACTCAGGCTGGAGTGCAGTGGTGTGATTACAGCTCAGCGCAGCCTTGAACTCCTGGGTTCAGGTGGTCCTCCCACTGAAACCACCCGAGTAGCTGGGACTGCAGGCGGGCACCACCATGCCTAGCTGCTCTGCTGCTTTCAGCACTTCGTGCAGGGCAGATTTACCGTCAGCTGAGTCCCTTCATTCTTGTTTGTCTAAAAATGCCTTTATTTCTCCTTCTCTATTGTAAGATCATTTTGTCGGATATAGAATGCTAGTTTTTTTCTCCCAAGCACTTCAAATAGTTCACTTCATTCTCGTCTTGCTTGTATGATTTACTTTAGATGTCCTCTGTGAATCTCGTTTTTTAATAGGTAAGATAGTTTTTCCCCTGGCTTCTTTCAAAATGTTCTCTTTGTCTTTGTTTTTCTGCAGCTTGAATATCATATGCATAGCTGTGCTTTTTCATATGTATCCTGGCTGGTGTGCTTTGAGTGTTTGGATCTGTGGTTTGATGTCTTTTATTCTTCACTTTGTAAAGTTCTTGTCCATTATGATCTCAAAATTTTTTCTTACTCTGTTCCTTCTCCATCTGGTATTTTAATTGTGTGTATATTAAACCTTTTGAAGTATCTCATAATTTTTGGATCCCTGTTCTGAGGTTTTCTTGTTCCTTTTTTCTTCTTTTCATTTCAGTTTAGAAAGTTTCTATTTATTTATCTCTGAACTCACTGATGCCTGCCCTGGCCATGCTCAGGCTACTGATGAGCCCACCAAGGGCATTCTTTCTCTCTGTTAGAGTGGTTTTGATTCCTTGCATTTACATTTTTATAGTGTCTTTGAGTTTTTCATGGTTTTATAGTTGTGGGTGCCAGAGGTGTCAAGTTTCTGAAATGTCCTCGGTTTTGTCTCCACTGGTGGCTTGGCCTTCCCTTTGAACTTGTGCTTAGACAGAATCTGCATCTTGCAGCTCTTTCGGCTGTAACTCTCTTATATCGGATGCCTGGTACTGGTAGGAAGTTGAGAAGCATTCTAAAATCTTATGATTAAGCTTTCATGCAGAAACTAGAAGCTTCTGAAGTCCGTTGATGATTAATTCTTGAAGATTGAGCTAGCTTTGCATTCTTACAATTAAACCAAACTTAGTCATGCTGTATTTTAAATACACACACACCTACACACACAAATATCCCCTTTGTGTGCACCACTTTGGGGCTGGTCTAGCATCCTATTTATGCTACTCATTTATAGCACAGATGAATTATTTGCTGTTTCTTTGGATGTTTTCTGCACAGGTGCTGCTTGAGGACAAGCCAGAGATGTGTTGGTTTATATCAGAATTTATGGCTCTCCTTCAATCCTCTTCCCTCCGGGATTCCCTCCAGCCTCCAAGGACCTTCCTCCCAGTTCTCTGTTGAAAACAATGGTGGTACTGGTGAGGAGTGGTCAGTGTCTTAACTTTCCATGTTTCTAACATGCTATTCCATGACTGTGGCCATCCTTGAAGCAGTGACAGAAAGATATAGGAGGAGGAGGAGAACATTCTTCTCAGACTTTCTGGCTTGCTAAGGCCCCTTCTCCTGGTCCTCTGGCCAGCATGTGGAGGTTTCTCTAGCAGTTTTTGGTGCCCACATCTGTGGGGTAGTTTAGCAGCTAGGGCTATCCAGGAATCAATGCTGGGAGAGAAAATGTGAAAAACGAACAACAGGTTGCTTTATCATGTTTTTCTTTCTCTCCCCATCCAACCTACTATTGGTTCATTTTAGTTCCTCTGGTAGCAGTTATTTGTGCTTTTTCTAGAATTTTACATTTAATCCCTGGGAGAAAGTGGCTGTAATATGATTACTCGGAAACGTCTTTTTCTAAATCAGGTCTTTCAACAATGATACAGAATTATTTTAACACCCCAAGATCTATACCATTAATATGCTAATTATCTGCTTCCAGGGTTAAAAGTGGTAAAGAAAACTCAACAAATGCAATTGGGTGAGAACCGTAAATTTTTATTGAAAAGAAAGTTAAAGAGCCATCAGCTGGTTCTGTCTATCTTTTCTGAGGAACACCAACCCCCAGATCACATGAGTTAGAAAAGCAGAGAAAATATTCATTGTTAAATTTGTCTTCAGGAAGTCTTCGGCGTTAGAGATTCCACCTCGTTCTCAGTAAAATATATATTAAAGAGAGGATGCATAATTAATACATAAGATATAGCTTATACACTACCAAAATATCACTCAATTTAAAATATCTTTTCAAAATGACAAAATTGCCCTGAGGACATGTAAAAGTTAATGTTATAAGAAAACATAATAAATCTGGATTGCTAAAGAAGGTTGTTGGGTTAGCAACTAGAAAAATGTATGCCTCAAACCCCAAATTTACAAATTTCTTCATTGTTAGTCATGGATCAATTACTACTGGATATAACTGCATACACATGTGCCCATGTGCACATCTACACACACACACACACACACACACACACTCATTTACTCAAAATCCATTCAGTACAGAACATTACTAAATAAAGTATTAACAAAAAACATAGTATGCTGGATTGTGCACCTAATTATACCATTCAGCAGATAATAAAAAGTAATTAACCAACAGAGACAAATAAGCCAACAAAGAACAAAAGCTCCTGCTTACCTTCCCAGAGACTGGAAACGTTGCAAGGCTAAGGCTGGAAAGATGGATTGAGAAGTGGAGCAGGACTCAGCAAATTTTAAACCAGACATTTTAATCCTCAGTTGCCTTATGAAGTCTTGCTGCGCCCAGGAGTAGATCCCCTCAGCAAGGGAATCCCTTGGAGGGGCTGTGCTCTGAAGGCCAAACTGCTAGTTCATTTCTGTATGTTCTTGGGACACCATAAAAATAAAAACACAACACACACATACACCACACACAATGTAAATCATTGTTGCACAGCAAACAGTAAGAAGAAGTTGCCAGTTCATAAAAAACAAGTATTTCGTTTTATTCTTTCTGAGATTTTAAACTTATATTTATCAACATGTTCTATTTTAGATAAAACATATGGCCACAAATATTAGATATGTTAAGAAAATAGGTACTGATATCTAAAAATGAGATATGCCTACCCTCCTCATCTAGATGTTGGAAAACTTTTGCGGGAGAAAAAAGCTCTTCTGAATTAACTGAGAGGGATGGACTCATAATCTTCCCTGAATGTGCTAATGAGGGCCAGGGACTGGCCTGTGAGTTGAAATCCAGGTTTGCTCTCCAGTTTCAATTCTCTGACCTTTAAGAGTCTTTTACTTAAGCTGCTTGAAAGAAGAAAAATAATCTAATTCTCATTTTTTTTGCCTTTATTCAAGCAGCTTAATAATGCAGAAGTAAAAAGTAAGGTGCTTTCTAGGGATCTGGTACAAGGGACTTAATAACATCATGAAGGATCTCTGGGATTATAGATCTAAGAAGAAAGACCGATATTTAAAAATAATTATACAATAATTCTCTGATTGTGGCAGTGACAGCCATCGAAAGAATGCACAGTGGGAAAAGAAAATACTCAAAAGAAGACTGAACCTAGATCAGAGGTCAGGAAGTCTTCCTTGAAGAAGTGATATGTAAGTCAAGAGCTGAAGGGTGTCTAGACACCATTGAATCTGAAGGATGGGGAAGAGAAGTACGGAGCATTGCCCTTGTCAGGAAGGCAGTGCACATGCACACAGACAGGCCAAAGATTAGGGACCCTTGGAGGATCATGCTGGGACTTTCAGGACATATACATAGGGAAAATATTTACTTTAAATTTATTTACATTCATTAGGGTTTTTTTTTTTTTTTAATTGAGTAACTTCTATTTTCCAGTCACTATTCTGGGTCCTGTATACAGAAGTCAAGACGCACCTGCCTCATCCTACTTGGGTACCTCTGTGGGTATGGTAATCTTTCTGGACTCTTGTTTCCTTATCTATAAAAAGGGGATACCTAATTCACAGGTTGTCAAAGGAATTAGAGGAAGGAAATATTCACCTTCTCAATGGTATCTGCCCACTGACCTGAATCGCCACCTGGTTCTTGTCCAGGCACTACTATCCATGCTCCCGTTCAAGGCCAATCTCTCCAATAAAGCACCAAGTTCACCGTTTTCAGCCTGCCTGAGGTCATGATTTCAGTCATAGCCCCTCCTACAACAGTTTTTCCTCTCCAGGAAATTCATCCCATTATTTATAAGATTCGGGACCCTCCTTTCGTCTCCCATCCTTCCCAGTGAGCTCCCCATCTTTGTTTCCCTTTGAGTAACAACCCTAGAAAATACCGTCTCCAAGCTTCTCCCATTCCACTTAAAATATCCCCATCTCCAGGAGTAAGTTCATATTTTGTGGGAATTGAAACTTTTACAGTTTGGGAAGAGGTGCTTTTAAAAATCAATAGTAGAAAATTATAAATATAAAATTAGGTGTTAAAGTAAATATTTATTTAGAATAAGAAAATAAATCATAACAAATTTCAAATGTTAAAATGCTAGCAAAGAACATAATCATCACAAAATCCAGAAAAATAGCATTCAGTTTTATTATTTAATTTCTTGACACTTCTGTAACACTTTTATCCTTGCATCTTTTCATTGCATAATCTTTGATTATCTCTTCATATGACGTGGAGATTTTAATACAATTTTCTTTGGAGAGCCTAGAAAGATAATTTAGCCTTTCCTCTGTCATGGCTGACCAACATTTGTTTTTAACTATTAAGAGTTTAGAAAAGTTTCTTTTCAATTCACTTTGCTGGTAATATTATATAAATTTTACAATTATTATCAAATTCTTAAAAGCCTCTATCAAACTCATGTCCAAAAGCCTCTTCCAAACTCTAAGATTTGGAAGAACTTTTCACAGATTGACTTCTGGCTTCACACATTCCAAATCCTTTTCTTCCTCCACTGCCCATATGCTTCTGGTACAGGGTGCCACAGGACATGCTTGTATTATGACACAACCTGTAGTCCTGCCCCTTGGACAAGACACCTCACAAGAGGGCGCTGTGGAAGGGAATCATTCCTGAGAACCATGCCTACCCAGACTCCCAGCAATAACTAAACTCCACATGAAGTGACTTGGTCATCTTCCATTAAACTTCAGCTAAGAGTGTTCCTGAGTCAACCTCCCTGTCACTGAATCCCAAAATGCCTCATGGCCCTGCTCAAATACCACCAACAAAGTCAAATGGGAAGAAACTGATATCTTGAAGTCTCGACCGTGGTTGAAATATCTTTCTTTTGCAAATATTCCAAACTTTCTGAACACATCATTAGGGCCCCTGCCAGAACCTTGGAAGGAGTTCATGCCACTGAGGGGCCTGAGATGTGTATCTGCATTCTTGGGGAACCTGCTGTGGAGAGCCCCATTTCACGCTCTCAGCTGAGTGCCAGAGAGTGGGTGGGGCCTTGTGGACACTCACTGTGCTCACCCTCTGAGTTCTTATTCCACCTCTCTAGTCCTTGTTTCTCAGGCTCCACTGTTCTAAACCTCTCAACATGGGGTACGACGAGGCTCAGGACTCAGCCCTCTTCTCTAGCTACACAGACTCCCCAGGGAACGGCCAGTCACATGGCTTCAAATGCCATCCATACCATGATAACTCATACAATTTCATTTCTAGCCCTACTCCCTGACTCCATTTGCTGATAACCAAGTATCTAATTCACCTCTTCCCTTGATGACTAGTCAGCATTTAGAACTTACCATGCCCCAAAACAGATTCTTCACTTTCCCCACAAACCTGTTACTCCTGCACTCTCTGTCACCTTGGGAAATAGAAATCCCTTCTTTGAGAGGCAAAGGCCCAGAGCCTTGTTCTTCTCTTGCATCCCCTCTCTGCAGTGAATCAGCAAAGTCTGCCAAGTTTTTAAAATTCACTCAGGATCCAACCAATTCTCTTCACCTCTCTGCTGTGGCCATGGTCCATACATCCATAATCTATTTTCCGTGGGTGGCTGTACAGCCCTGGATAGATGTCCTTGCTTCTACCCTGGCTCCCAGGCTCTACATCTCATCCCACAGTAGACGGATCCTGTTAGGATCCTACCTTTACTTGAAACCCCTAGGCTCTCAGCTTCCTCAAAGGAAAAGTCAAGATCCCTTGATGTCCCCTAAGGCCATACACTGTCTGAGCCCATTCCCAGACTCTCTTTGCCTTGCCTCTAATCACTTTTCCCCTTGCCCATTTCATCCTAGACAGTGATGATCTGTTCTCCTAAAATGTAAGTTCCATGAGTTCAGGGACCCCTCTCACTTCATACCTTATCAGCAGCACCCACCATGCCTGGTACGTGGCAGACCCTCAGGCAACCTTTGCAAAACGAAGACGTGGACAGCATTTGATATAAACCCAGCCCATGGTACGTATTCAATCTATGTTTCTTAATATTACTACTTTGATTATTCCCATCATCACTGGCAAAAGGATTTGAAAAGAGAAAGAAAAGAGTACCATTGGCTCTGTAGGTGGCTACCTCCTTCCTCTCCTACCCTCCACACACCATGACAATGACATGATATTAACATCCATTGTGCCTTTTCCACAAAGTAGATTCAGGTGGGTGATGCTAAAAGAAAATCTTTAACTAAAGACTCCACGGGTGTCAAGCTGCAGTTCCTTAGCAGGCTACTGACTAAATAATATGTTGGCCCTTAGGCAAATATTCAAACTAAAACTCCTTCAGCAGGGCGCCCTTGTGTTCCAAGAATCTCATCTTATCTCCAAAGAAGGAATGTTACAATTAGCAATTCAGAAACTCTTTTACATCTTAGTAACCATGCATAAAAATTAATTCAAGCAAAACCTAATTTAGAATAATAATAACATGCTTTCCTAATGTTTCCTACATTAATCATGATTAAGACAGTTACTATAGCAGCGCTGTTGGAATTTATTGAAAATAACATAATTCACTGCAGTGCAAGCTCTCTTCTGAGAGTGCTACTGTTTGTTTAAGCAGGATAGAAAGAAGTAAGGAGGCATCCTCTCTTTCCTTTGAACTAATTTGAGGTTCGACAGCAGACACAGACAAAAGTAATAAAGTGTTGTTTACTCTGAAGGAGGGTGGTGGTGACCTTTGTTTTTTATGATTAGATGAGTTTTAAATTTGTACTCTCAGTCTCATCTTTTTGCTCCTGTGCAGGAAAAAGAAATATGGGATGATGGAGTCAAGTTGAAAGAGGAGGGAAAATACCACACACGTTTTGTGACTGAGCCACTGCCTGTCAGAATGAAGTCAACCCTCACTTCTGTCTTTTGAGTTTTCCCAAGGAGCCAAAGCCAGCCTTGAAGGTCACAGTGAGGGGTCAATGGTCAGAAGAGGTCAATGGTCAGAAGAAGTCAATGAAAACAATGTCAGAAATTGGAAAAAGTCTAGAAAAGCATAAACCGCATATGATTGCACAAGAGCTTCCTCATATATTCAACCCAAAAGCCCTTGGGTTCTGGTATTCACAGTGATGGCTAGACCCAACTCTTCCTATGCTCAGCCTCTCTTCAGCTGCTATTCAGGCAGCCACCTGTGTCAGATTTTCATGTCGGGCATGGGTATTGCTGATGTTGTTGTAGGTTTCTCTTAGTAGAATACAATGAGTCAGTGCAGTCAGAAGACCTGGACTCAAACCTCTGCTATGCCGTAAACTAACTGCCTCATGTCTAGCAAATCTCTTGATTCCTCAGCAGCTGTTTGTTCTACTGTAGCAGGATTTCTCAACCTTGGCACTTTTGACATTGAGAGCTGGATAATTCTCTCTTGAGAGGCTGTCCTGTGCATTGCTGCTAAATACCCCACACCATCCCTGCTGTGTGGCATTTAGCAGCATCCCTGACCTCTTCCCACCAGATGCCAGTGTGCCCCTGTAGTCATGACAATAAAAAATGTCTACAGACATTGCCACCTGTCCCCAGGAGGACAAAATCACCCCAGTTGAGAGCCACTGAACTGTAAAACAGAGATAAACAGAGTAGCCCTTTGTTACAGATACGAAATATGGCAAGCTGCCCTGGATGGACCGGGAACCCCGTGAGGGCAGACATCATGTAGGATGTGCTTGTGGAATTAATGAATTTAAGAAAAACCCTCAGGCATTGGGCAAATCCTTTGATATGGCAATTACAAAAAGCTTCTCTTCCACTGATTAGAAAAAAAAATACATTTCTTTTTCTCAAAAATATTTAAACACCACGATGTCACAGTTAATAAAACAGAAGAGCTTTGTCTTGGAACCCTCACCACCATTTTCACAACAAATGAGAAAACTTTGGTCCAGGTGATATGAAGAACTATGTTTTCAGTCAAACTTGCGCAATAGAAGCAAGACAAATCAGACTTACTCATTTCTATCAAAGGCATCTGAGTCAACACATTCCTAGAGGGCCCTTTCTATAAGATACTTTTACTTTCATTTTTATTCTCATTTGGTAGACAGGTCTTTCCATTCTCTTTCATTTCCTTTTGCTTTTTTTCTTTTTGTAAGTCCCAGAACAATTTCAAAGACAGAATTTGCATTCTCCAGTTCACTGAAGACATATTTATTTTAGCCTAGCAAGTAGTGCACATTTCAGATGTTGATTGGTCACATGTAAAAACGAAATTTGATTTCCTCCTAGGTTCTGTTACTGAAAATGCTCTGCCTGCACTTAATTCCATGAGATTGGTGTTCAAAAATGTTTTTAATATCAGCTATGTAAATATCCATTCTATCCTTGAATTTTTTAATTAAATGTTTTATTTTGACACAAATGTAAGTTCACATGCAGTTGTAACAAATAACCCAGAGAGATTCCCTACACTCTTTATCCAGTTCCTGCCAACAGAAACATCTTTCAAAACTACGGTACAATATACACCTGAATATTGCCTTTGATACAGTCAAAATAAAAGCGTTTCTGCCATTACAAGAATTCTTCATGTTGCCTTTTAATATGATTTGGCTGTGTCCCCACCCAAATCTTATTTTGAACTGTAATTTCCATAATCCCCACGTGTCATGGGAGGGACCCAATGGGAAGTAATTGAATCATGGGGGCAGTTTACCGTCATGCTATTCTCGTGATAGTGAGTGAGTTCTCACGAGATCTGATGGTTTTATAAGAGGCTTTCCCCCAACTTTGCTCTGCACTTCTCCTTGTTGCCACCATGTGAAGAAGGACATGTTTGGGTCCCCTTCTGCCATGATTGTAAGTTTCCTGAGGCCTCCCCAGATCTGAAGAACTGTGAGTCAATTAAATCTCTTTCCTTTATAAATTATCCAGTCTCGGTTATGTCCTTATAGCAGTGTGAGAACAGACTGATACACCTGTTATAGCCACACCATCTCCTCTCCTACTCCAACCCTTCTTAACCCCTGACAACCACTAATCCCTTCTCTACTTCTATGATTTTTTGTCACCTCAATAAGTTTGATGGTTAATTGTACATGTCCACGTGGCTAGGCACTGGGTGCCCAGATACTTTGTTGAACATTTATTTCTGGGTGCATCTATGGGGTTAGCACTATGCAGTCAGTAGAGAAGTAAAGCAGATTGCTCCCTGAGGTGGGCAGGCATCACCCAATCCCTTGAGGGGCTGAATGAAGCAAAAATGAAGAGGAAGGAAAAGTTCACTCTCTGCCTGACTGCATGACTTGGAATAAGTCTCTTCTCCGCCCTTGGGCTAGGACTTGCAGCATGACTTCTCCTGGCCCTAAGGCCTTCAGATTTGGAGTACAGCTTACACCATCAGCTCCACGCATTCTCAGGCCTTTGGACTCACACCGGAACTTACACCATCATTTCTCCTGGTTCTCGTACCTTCGGTCTCAGACTGGAACTATACCATGAACTTTCCTGGATCTCCAGCTTGCAAAGGGACATTGTGGAACTTCTCAGTTCCCTTAATTGCACCAGCCCATTCCTTATAATGCATCCATTTTCCCTCTCACTCTCTGTCTCTCACTTTCATTCTGCTTGCTGGAGAACTCTGATACAAGAAGCTTTTCTTTGGTTCTTTCTGTTTACTATTTTTTCCCTTTCTTCTCCATTTTGATCTTTAGAGTACACATTGAATTATTTTTAATTTTGGTTATCATATTTTTCAGTTCTCCAATATCCATTTTGTCCTCCTTTGTATCTTCTCTTTCTTTGATCAGACATATCATGTCTTTTCGGAGGCACTCGCTCTCCTTCAGCTTTGTTTGTACGAAGTGTATTCATATTTGCTCATTGAAGAATGTTATTGTTGCTTTTTTATATACTTTGTCAAATAATTCTAACCTTTATTATCTCAGTGCTGGCATCTATTGATTCCCTTTCCCAATTAATTTGGGCAGCTATTTTCTAAAACTTTTCTCTATTCACAGGCTTCCCCTTTCTGGATTCTTTGGCTAGAGGAAGCAGACTTTGGAGGGAACTTTGTGGTTTGTACTTCTTAGTATTTCCAGGTTGCTGGCTTCTCCAGCACCTAGCTTGGGATATATGGGACCTGTATTTGTTCATTTTCCTGCTGTTGATAAAGACATACCTGAGACTGAGCAATTTAAAAAAGAAAGAGGTTTAAATGGACTTAGGGTTCCACGTGACTGGGAAAGCCTCACAATCATGGTGGAAGCTGAGGAGCAAGTCGCATCTTACATGGATAGCAGCAGGCAGAGAGAATGAGGAAGACGCAAAAGCGGAAACCCCTGATAAAACCATCAGATCTCATGAGACTTATTTACTACCATGAGAAGAGCATGGGGGAACTGCCCCCATGATTCAATTATCTCCCACCGGGTCCCTCACATGACACATGAGAATTATGACAGTACCATTCAAGATGAGATTTGGGTGGGGACACAGAGTCAAACCATATCAAGACCCATAGAAGACCCAAAGAACTGTCAGTGACCATGCTGTTTTGGGGGGATCCTGAGGTTCCTAGGTGGTCTGCCTCTGCTATCCACCTTTCAGAGTCTCCTTGTACTTGATATATACATGGGTGTATACATATGTGTGTATATATGCTATACATGTGTATATATAGTATGATATATATTCTATATACTATGTACATACTGTATGATTATAAATGTATATATTATATATGCAGTGTAAGTGTGTGCATGTGTGTGTGTATGTAGATATTATATGTATCTCCCAGGGTTTTGACTAAACTTAGCAAGAGGAATTGGATACGGTGTGTGTATTCCCTCCTCCTGGAAGCAGAAGTCTGGCAATATTTTAACACAGTCAGTGAGACAGTACACACAGGTAAAATCAATGCAAAGACTAGCCCTGCCATGAGCTTATAAGGTAATTAACTATTCCGAGCCTCAGTGTCCACCTCTGTTAAAGGAGATCCTCACAGAGCTTCCTGTTTGGAATCATTCACACGGATAATGTCCCTGGAATTTAGAGGAGGCCCACCCTGTGGCTCTGGTTAGTCATGGCCTTGCTCTCTCATGCATAGGACGTATCTTCTCTGTGTTGAGCAGCTGTTCTTTCCCAGAGTGCTGCTGGGTAGGAAAGTAACAGATAGAGATGAAGGGGTGATGCTTACAGCAAAGAGGTCCATTTTGTTCTTACTTGGTACTGGCAGAATCAGTTTAGTGGACTCAAAGTGAGCATCACCTGGGAGCTGGTGAGAACTGTGGAAATTTAGGGCACAGGAGGGGGAAGCATCAGAACCTACATTTTAACAAGACCCCAGGTGATTTGTGTGCATGCTGCAGCTTGAAAAGTGACTTCAGGGCCAGGTGCGGTGGCTCACATCTGTAATCCCAGCACTCTGGGAGGCCAAGGCAGACAGATCAATTGAGGCCAGGAGTTCTGAGACCAGCCTGGCCAAGATGGCAAAATCTCATCTCTACTAAAGATACAAAAATTAGCTGGAGGTGGTGGCATATGCTTGTAGTCTCAGCTACTCAGGAGGCTGAGGCAGGAGGATCGCTTAAACCCGGAAAGCAGAGGTTGCAGTGAGCTGAGATTGTGCCACTTTACTGCAGCCTGGGTGACAAAGGGAGACTCTATCTCACAAGAGAGAAAATAAAAAAGGAAAATTTTTAAAAAGTAAAAGAAAAGTGACTTTAGAGAGTGGGCAAATTTAGACCTCCTGAGGGTTTCACAGCAGCCACAATCCTCCCGCAGGGCAAACAGCAGCTCATGTATGCACATTAATTTGTGGCCACCAGGAAGGTGAGAAAGCAAAGCAGAGGCCAAGGGAAAACAGGCAGGGGGCAGGCAGGAGAGGCCCATGTCAGGACCAAGAATTCTCGGTGAGTCAGAGACACAGGAGGGCAGGAGAAGGGGGCCCTGTCGTGGGAGCTGCGGATTCTCTTGCCATCCCTGCCTCCATCTCGTCTTCCCCGTGCAGTCCCCATTCCTTTCTTGGACACATTTGCATTCACTCTCTTTACTACCCCCTGCCTAGTGTGGGCTTGTTTGGCAATTAGTACTGATTCATTTTCCACAGCGAAAGTTCACAGGTGACCTTTAGGTTTACCCCACGTTTGCCTGTGGCTTTGATGTGAATGTGAAGTAAGTGTGTACGAAGAAGTGTCTCTCCACTGGGGAGACAGGGGAGCCCTCCTGAACAACACAGCCAGAGGGTCACAGCATCTGTAAACCCCGAAGACTGAGGATGGATCACCCATCAGCTCTGGCTCACCTTGAAAACGGAGATGGGAAACAACTAAGGAGACAGGAGAATCCTCTCTGGCAAAGCATCTTAAATAAGTAAAGCAGAGAACAGTGTCCTCTGCCCCCTGCTCCGAAACACAGAGGGGAGCTTGGATTCTTGTTCGGAACTCCAAGCACACGGGCTTTGCGGGTTGTAGGAGGGAGACAGTCCTGTTCCTTATACAGAGAAGATGTCTGGAAACCACCGAGGGAGACAGGAAATGTTCCCTCCTTCCTTTGAGTGAGTGGATGTTTGAGGCTCATAAGCTGAAGAAGTGGTGAGCTTCTGTGTCCCTGGCACTCAGAGCACCCTTGGCCAGTTCGGATAAATTGTACCTCCAAGGCGGTGGTGATAGTGGTGGCCAAGGGAAAAAAGCATCTGTGGCAAACTTGTGCTTTCCTGTCTGGCTTAAAACCAGCAACTGGTGTGAACCACAGGACAGAGTTACTGAGCACTTGCTAGCCTGAACATGAGGCCAATCAGTTTTCTTTTTGTATAAACAATGCAAAAACCCTGACTGTAAAATATGAAAATAAGACCTCAAAGAAAGAACATGAGTAGAAAAGAGGCCTAGAGACAAACACGATGTTTGAACCTAGGAGCTCCCCCAGAACTTTCTCCTCTGGCAATTCACCTGGCCTTCGCATTTGACAATCTTGTGCACCAGCAGTTGATGCCCCCCGCTGTGTGTTGTGCTTCTGGGAATCAGCCAGAGAGGTCTCCAAGGAGCCTTTTTTGATTGGCAAATTCAACTGGCCCAGTGATGTCACATTTGGTTTGAGCCATTTGGAAGTTTAAGCTGAAAATAAAATTGCCAAGTACTCATCACACACAACAATAATAATATTCAGTGAAATAATTCAAAACAAGACATGATTAGGAAAAAGAATTCCCAAAATTGGTGTGTACCATTGCCACATCATATTCTGGGTGTATTAATCTGTTCTCAGGATGCAGATAAAGACATACTCGAGACTGGGTAGTTTACAAAGGAAAAGAGGTTTAAAACAATTCCACGTGGCTGGAGAGACCTCACCATCATGGCAGAAGCCAAGAGGCACGTCTTACATGGCAGCAGACAAGACAGAATGAGAACCAAGTGAAAGGGGAAACCCTTTATAAAACCATCAGATCTCATGAGACTTATTCACTACCAGGAGGACAGTATTGGGGAACCCACCCCCATGTTTCAGTTACCTCCACGGGGCCCCTCCCATGACATGTGGGAATTGTGGGAGCTACAATTCAAGATGAGATTTGGGTGGGGACACAGCCAGACCGTATCACTGGGCCCTTCCAAAGCCTCTAAGTTAAAAAAGAAAGAAAAGACGTGATAAAAAATAAGTTTGAACTGGAGAGAAAAATGTGGAGGACAAAAGAGAAACATACCGCCAAGATGTCCCTGTCCTTGGCTTATGTCATGATTTTATTTTCCTGGTTGTCTCCATTTCCTAGAAATGTATGCATTTCTCAAGTAATGATTCAGCCACATGAGGAACTTCTCAGTAACCCAGCCTTGGTTCCTGTATTGGTCAGTTCTCTCACTGCTACAAAGAAATACCCGGCCGGGCATGGTGGCTTATGTCTGTAATCCCAGCATTTTGGGAGCCTGAGGCGGGTGGATCATGATGTGAAGAGTTCAAAACCAGCCTGGCCAAGATGGTGAAACCCTGTCTCTACTAAAAATACAAAAATTAGCCGGGAGTGGTGGTGGGCAACTCTAGTCCCAGCTACTTGGGAGGCTGAGGCAGGGAGAATCACTTGAACCTGGGAGGCAGAGGTTACAGCGAGCCAAGATCGTGCCACTGCACTCCAGCCTGGAGACAGAGTGAGATTCCGTCTCCTAAAAACCTGGAACCGCCTCCCAGATTGAAGCGATTCTCCTGCCTCAGCCTCCCTAGTAGCTGGGACTACAGGAGCGCACCACCATGCCCAGCTAATTTTTCTGTTTTTAGTGGAGACGGGGTTTCACCATCTTGGCCAGGCTGGTCTTGAACTGCTGACCTCATGATCTGCCTGCCTCAGCCTCCCAAAGTGCTGGGATTACAGGCGTGAGCTGCTGTGCCCAGAGAGCTCCTATCCTGTTTCAGGAGTGCTAGTAAGGGAGTAGAAGCTTTGGTCCAAAGATGAAGTCCTCACTCGGGGCACCAGACATGTGATCAGAAGCTGCAGGTCCTCGAATATCCCAGCTGTGCTGGTGGTTGCTGCCCCTCTGTCCCCAGCCTTACCTGAGTTACGGCTAAGTAGAATAAAAATAATCTTTCCTGAGAACTGTCTCACAGGTGTTGGAACATGATCTTTGGGTTCAGACACACCTAGGTGCAAGTTCTGGATGCAGAACATATGAAAATGTGTGAATGTGGAAAAGTCGCCTTATTTAAATCTGTTTCCTCATCTGCTAAATAATATAGTTTTGATTTTAGTGTGCCCAACATCCTGCCCTCTTCGTCTGGTAAAAACACGTGCTTCTGGTTAGGAAACCATCACCCCAGTATCACATGGACCTGACAAGCTAAGAGCCACACTGGCCCAGACTCCTACTTTGCAGCTGATACCAAATGCTCTTTGGCATGGTTTGAGGCAGGAAATTAGGAGCCACTAACATCTTGGGCTGCAAAACTTTCTTTCATTAATTAGAATTAAAAGAATCAACACAAAGCTATCCAGAATGCTATCATCCTTAATTGTGGCATGTAAGACAGGCTCAGATACCAAAGTAATTCTAACAGACTCCATGCATTTCAGCATAGTAATGATTTTTAGTACTGAATACAGCCTGGATAGGATGAGATCTATTCTTTCTATAGATTATACCACTGTGCCCCTGCCCCTGTTACTGAGCCTTAAACAGAGTCACTGGAAACTTAATTGGTAAGCATGCACTCACCTCAAATATATTACAGCTCTCAAAGATAATAGTCGTGGCTAAATATAAACAAAAGCAATTTGCACACAGTGACCAGGACTCTTCCTGGACCAGGTGCCGCACATTTCAAGGTTCTAGCAAGCGTTCTATTAAAGGTGACACATTTGTTGTGACACTTTTATTTACATGTTAAATAAATACTTTGTTGCTCCTTAGCCTTCAGATTAACCACCTTTCAGATGTTTGCTGAAAAGGTGAATAACTTGAGGTTTATTTTGAGCATGATATGCACACAATTTTAAGTCTTATCTACCAAATCACCTCTTTCTATTGACAAACTATAATCAACCTTCAAAATAAACAAGGACACATCTTGAACAGTGACGTGAGATGCAAAGCCTTAATTTCCCATGGTTAGTGGGGAATAAAATCTCTCAGGTATGAATAGGTAAAACAGCAGGGCCACTTAAATGTGCATTTTCAGCTTGGAGGAATGTAGGGAAATGTCCATACAAGATAGCCACCATTTTTTTCTATTTTTCCACCTGCATTTGTGAACCCCTTTTCTGTTAATGGTGAAGAAAAAACATTAATAAATATCTATGTTTCTGCAATCTGTATACAAAGTTCCAAAATCTTCGAAATTCATGTACAGAGCATCCTATCAGAGAACCGTGAGCATGGAAAGTCATAGAACAGCATCTGTTCTATCAGAAGGAAAGCACGGAAGAGGAAGGCCTGATTAGGCAGCCCCGGTGTGAGGGGTTCTCCAAGAAGGAAGTGATTCTGCAAGCCACAGCCCCCTGCTCTCTCTGGGGTTGAGCTAAAAGGAAAGTCAACCCTAGGAAGAACCCATGCCTGCAAATTTCCACCTTTTGCTTCCCTGGGGCCATTTCCATAAAGCAAAATCCTCGCTGATGAAGTTTATCCTCCAGGATCTGCCACTCCTGGTAGGAAATAATCAAAGATTGCAAAGTCTCTGCAAATAATCATTATTCAAAGATACTAACTGCAAACCAGGTGAGCCCTGCAGTCAGAAAGGTGGTGTAGATTTCCACCGTCAGCACTGGCAGGTAGGGAACGTGAGTGCATGACGTAACCTGTGCCAACCTGGGTTTCCTGGTCAGTAAATTCAGGATCAGATTCCTGTATAGTGATGGGATCTCTGCGGGGCTTGATGAAGAAATAGGTGTACATCACATGGCCAGGTTCTCGGGGTGTAGTAGGTCAGTGTTAGCAGTCAACGAAGTGCCCCTCATTACTTTTCCACATACAGGAGCCCATTCGGATATGAGAGGAATACTACCTTCCAGTCCCAAGTAAGACCTCAATACATAACACACCACTTCCAGGCCTGCCAAAGTAACCATTGCAAGCCCTTTCATGCATTTATCCTTAAACATACATTAATTTGTTTTTAATAAGGAAAGCTCACTCCCATATAAACAGTTTATAGACAGTGTGCGGTGGAATAAAAGTTGTGGCCAGGAGGGAGATGGACTTTTGCTGCCACATCCCTGCAAGGTAACAAGAAACATTAAAAATGCATTTGGTCCTGATAGGCTGAATTCATTTTAACTGGCATAAATAGGACAGATGAGCTATTCAAATGTCTGAAGAGCCCATATAATGAAATATGGATCATCTTCTCGTGGCTCTGGCAGCAGGGGCCGATAATTTGTTTTCTCTCAGCATTAGCAGTTGCTGGCACCAATAATAAATTACATATAGCAAGCTCATATCCTGCACCCAGTTTTATTTACCTATACAGTCTGAAATCTCATTTATCAAAGTTTCAGAAGGTGAAAAATATAGCTTTAAATTTATAATCTTTAAAGAATCCTGAATTGATAATATGTACATTTTGGGGGTACGGGTAATTAGGAACATATTTTTTAAAGTTTTCCGGTATTATTACGTTGTAATAACTGTTTATCAATGGTACTTTCTGTGTTTAAATGTGCAGATGTATGGAAACCGGCTGCTTCTACCATTTACCTTCACGATAAAACGTGGAATGTTTAGACTCTCCTCAGCCGGAATGGCTTTGGGGGTGAATTCTGATTGGAGCAAAATTCAGCACCGCTTCCCACAGTGAAGACACTGGGTGGGTTTTATTTCATGGTGTTCCTTTGGAAACCCCAAATCAGTGGGCTTTTCCTTTACTTCAAATAAAACTCATCTCTGTCAGACAGACTCTCCAGATCCCCAACATGTAATAAATGGCTATGGATGGATTTTGTCATCTTTCTCTCCAGAGAACTTTGAAACTCTTTCTCTGACACCCTGGATTTTCCATTCATGTAAAGGTGAATTCTTAAGTAACAGGACTGAAACCCCACCCGAGGTACTGTAATCCTCACTCGTCTGCGCCTCTGCCAGCTCTCTCTGCAGCAGCTTTCCCTGGTGCGATGGGCGACCTTCCAAGCATCCCTTGGAGGCCTTGTTCCCTCCTCTGTGCACGTGCCAGGCATGGGTCCTGTATGGCCAGCACATCATATATCATGTGAGTGCACAGCTCTGGGATTTGCCTTCTTCACTGACTAGGAGAAGAGTTAGGCATTTTTGATATGATCCCTTTTGAGTAAATAGATGTCTTTTTAACAACCTGGGTCAATATTGCAATATCAACTTCCTTGTCAGCTTTTCTCCCAACAATGTTTGCAAGGGAGAAAAACACATTCAACGTTTACAGCAAACATAACAAATGCCTTCTCTCATCATTAATGCCTACTCCTTACCCATGACCTGTCAGTTACTGAGAACCTCAGATTGCCTCCCACTCTGAGAATGACTCTTTGAACACTCCTTGTTTTCTGCAATCACAGCCCCTGCATGCCAGGCCATCATTCTTGCTCATCATACCTTCCGCGTCTCCAAATTAACCCACTCAAACCCCTGCATGGGAGGCTTACTGAGGTCTCTGCACCATGTTGGGGTCCTCCAAGCCATTCTTTATCTTCTAATCAAATCATATTTTGTAAGCATCAATCTCATAGAGACATTGGCCCAAAATGCTCTTAATAGCATCCCAAAAGTGTTGAATTCTTTTAACGGCACCAAGGCCTGCCTGTTCCTCTGATTAATACTTATTCTTCTCTTTGGATGGGAAACTCCATGAGGTCAGGTGCAATGTCTCTCCTGTTCCAAGCTACTTCGCCTACTCTAGTGCAATGCATGGCATACGATATATGCTCAGGGTGCATTCAGCCAAACGTAATAAATACACTGACTTCACAGAGATGTCTGCCTACTGCAGCTCTAGCAAAACACTCCCAGAAGAATCTAAATGAGCGTACACACCTTTAGACCGCAGCTAAAATGCTATTGTTGACCATGCTGTTGGCTACCTTGTAATGCTGTCTCAACAATTCACCCAACAGAGTAGAGTCCAACAACTCAAGCAGAACATGGTTTACCAGCCAGTCACCTTACCCAAAATGCCTACTCTGCAGGTTGCTCTGAGGTTTAGAAATAAAATGTTGACCATAATGTCTAGCATACAGTGGAAGTCCAGTCATTAAAAGCGGTCATTATAATGACACAAATCAAGGATTTTAAAGTCGTGCGTGGTAAAATAAGGTGATGCCGTTGAGAAGGCAGCATTGGAACAAGAATTTATCACTCCCTAACATTGGCTGAAAACCCAAAAAGGAATAGGATTTTTTTTTTTTTTTTTTTTTTTTTTAGCAGGCAGGGTCTCTCTGAATGCAGGAACTTCTCAGAATTCAGTTCATCCCATTTCCGTGGCTCAAAACCCAGCCCAAACACAGGAACAAAGGCCAAGCCAAGAGACTGCAGTGATTAGCTGGCATGGGGCAGTCTCACAAGGGAGTGAGCATGCATTTCACGTTCTGCATGTCATTTCCAATGTGGGTATTCGTGACCTAGCAGAAAAGAGAAAGACATTCCAGGCCTTGAAAATATGCAAATCAAAACGAAGCAACCCATCCCTCAAGTGGCCTGTTAATAAAACATCCAAGTTTGATGTTTTATTTGTAGAAACAAACCCAACTGGTCTTTCCCCAATGACTGGGGCAGCCCTGGCTTCTCTCCACCTGATACTCATGGCACAGAAGAGAGACGATCACGGAAGAGAGAAGCTCCACCCCACTTCACTTGCACCGATACGAGGGAAAATCTTTGAGCAGATATCAGTACCTTTCAATGTAGAAGCAGTCAACTCTACAGATTGTGTTGTAGATAATATATGCTCTGGGCTCAGTTAACCTTGCCTAGATGCCTAGATACCAAATTGGGTGAAAGAAGCTTTAGCTCTCCATTCCTTACTTTTTGAAATGACAGGATGATCAGGTGCCACCCCAGGTCAAAAGGCCCCATGCCTACTTTTCCATAGTATGGATTCGTTATCAAGACTAAGAAGCCAGTTGCCTGTTCAGAAACTACCGAGTTAGTAATTACAACATGGCTTTTTTCCCCCTTCATGTTTTACTTGAACAACGTGGGAGGAGATGAAAGTTGGTGAAGGTTGTCTGATATTTTGATATTTTAATAGAAGGATTGAACACATATCTCAGTCTTTTATGCCATTTTGTCTTGTTTGTGTATGCTGCCTAAGGGTCAAACATTAATAAAACATGTAACACACTAATGGCCCATAAAGAATATACTTTGTTGTAAGACAACAGGCAAATCCCTATCTTTGCTTAAACCAGTGCTCTCAAAGAATCTCGCATCTTTTATTGTCTTTTTATAAAGATATTTTCATCAGGTAGAGGAACGGTGTTTAGATGTTCATTGTTTACAAAAGATAGTTTGCTCCTTTAAAAGAAAACATGTGCCACTCCATTCTTTGACTTGCATTTGAGAACTGGGGGTTCTTTCAGCCTAGGGGTTCCTGGCAGCTTCTCTGGGAAGTGGCTCTCCCCTTACCCACTGCCCTCTGTCACATTCTTCTATTGTTACCTGTCAATGTCACCTGTCCCCTACCTGAGCTTCTCAGGATATGGCAGCACCCGTTCACGAGTGAGAGGGCAAACTTGGGCTGGTATTCAGCTGGAGTCCCAGCAGATGGCACTGTTCCCTCTGACTTTGCACCAGCCTGGATGAGGGGTACGTGGGCAGGAGGGGAGCTGACTTCTGGGGTCTGCCTGGGTTGCAGACAGAAGAAAGAGGGAGATATGCAAACCACAACTGGACAAGGGCTTGGAAATGTGAGACGCTCCCTGCTGTGATCCTTGCAGGATGAACAAATTGACGGTATCTTGCTTATATTGCCAACAAATAAGATCAGAAATTTTGCCCAAGGGCAGTGAGAGGAGTTTCAGCAAAGGCTTTAAGACCATGGTTTCCTAAACAAGCCTCCCTGGCTGAGATGATGTCGACCCTTTGGAGTCAGATTCTCCAGAATTCCAGCTCTAACCCCGACTGATGAGATGCACTATGGTCCCTTTGGCCTTAGCCTTAGAAGGGAGACCTTCTCACGTCTGCAGTGGAGATGTAAATGGTACCCACCTCTTCCGGTGACTGGGAAGATTAGATGAGATGGTTTCCCAGGAAACTGGAAGAAGTAACCACCTACTATCAGCACCTGCATCATTTTGTAATGGTTATTACTATGATTATTATACTCCTTCATACAAATGCCACTCGCCTTCTTGCCAGGTGCCAGGATCTGAAATTGGCACAAAGAAATCACAGCTATGTATGACACAGTTGCTAACTTCTGGAAATACACAAATAGTTCTTTTTTTACAAAAGGGTAAGTAAATATAACAAAAACATCAAAATGGTCAACAGAAGGACACAGGTGGTATCCATACTGGGGCAAGGGAAGGGAGAGTGGCGAAGGCCAGAGAAGCCACTGAAACTAAGAGGAAGGGGAGAGAACTGATGAAATGTATGGAGAGGAATAGGGAGGCTGTTGGTGATGACTTGGGAAGTAAATGTGCAAAGGAAAAGTGGGAACCAAGGTTAGGCCAAGAAGAGGGAGGTGGGGAAACAGCTTGAAGCTGCCCAAGAAGGGCTTTGAGCAACCTAAGGCTCAGGATTCTTCTGGGGCTTTAGACTTTCCTTATGGAGTTTTGCATCCCAGTTCCCATCATATGTGGGCTAGAGAGAAACACAACCCCCTTCACCTACAATATTCTGTTTCTGACATTCTATGTGCATGAAAGACAATTGGTTTCACCACAATTTCAAACCAGTCCTGTGACAGGGGAAGAGCAGGGATGGAGGTTCCTAGTTCACAAACAGGAAAGAGACTTGTCCAAGGCTGGACAAAAATAGGGACAGAGTTGAGTCTGCAACCCCATAGCCATTTCAAATGCATGACTCTCTCTTAATGAACAAGTTTAATTAAATTCTCAGGTAATGAGAAGACACTGGGAGCTCATGGGCTCAGGGATGAGGAGACAAGCAGACAGGGAGGAGGGAGGGAAAGCAGCGACCTCACAGGCAAGAAGACAATGAGGATGCCATTGCAGGGATGCAGGCACACAGAGGAGACGCGTGCCAGATGGGAACAGCCAGGTGGAGTGAAGAGAGACAGGAAGTACAGGAAGTACAAACAAGGTGCAAATGGAGGCTTGGTCACTGCTGGATTCAGAATAAAGGACGGAAAATTCAGAGATCACTCAGAGAGCATTGGAACTTGGCCCTTCACAGTGAGGTCTGTTCATTAAGACTCTTAGTCAAGGTTTTCCCAAGGGACAGAGCCATTAGGATATACGTGTACATAAAGGACTTTATCTGGGAGAACTGGCTCACATGATTACACGGCAAAGTCCCTTAGCAGGATATCTGCAAGCTGGGGATAGAGAGACCCCAGTAGGTGCTCAGTCCAAGTCTGAAAGTCTCAAAACCAGGGAAGCCAACCGTGTAGCCTTCAGTCTGAGGTCAAAGGCCAAGAGCCCCCAGGAGGCTTCTGGTGCAAGTCCCAGAGTCCAAGGGCAGAAGGACCTACAGTCTGATGTCCAGGGCAGGAGGAAAGGAAGCGGGCATCCTGCACGGAAAAGAGAGAGAGAGAAAAGACTCTGCAAGCTGCTGTCCCCTTCTTCTGCCCGCTTTGTGCCAGCTGCACTGGCCGCTGACTGGATGGGGTGGGTCTTCCCCTCCCATTCCACCAACTCAAATGTCAGTCATCTCTGGCAACACCTTCCAGACACCCAGAAACAATGATTCGCCAGCCACCTAGGCATCCCTCAATTTAGTCAAGATGCCACTTACTACTGACCATCAAAAAGACCTAATCCATCAACTCGTCAGCACCCATCAATTCATCATTTATATCAGGTGTAATGGGTGCAGCACACCAACATGGCACAAGTATACATATGTAACAAACCTGCACGTTATGCACATGTACTCTAGAACATAAAGTATAATAAAAAAAAAAAAAGAAAAACAAAAAGACCTAATCCATTGCTTAGGATTTACTTCCCAATGCTGACCTTTAATAGCAGAGAGGACAGCTGATACTTAAGCACGATGATATCAGGTCTTTGCAAGTCATTCTCCCCCGACACACCAGGCCCTTCACATTTTCTCCATGAGATTATGCCACATGATCTCTTAGGTACTGAAAATGTTTCTCATGTCAACCTTACATTGACTAATTTTTAGAAAATGTAGCTTTGTCCTGATTAATGATATGCACAAAATCATAGATTGGATAATAATAAAAAACTTTTTTTATCTAATACAAATTATAATTGATATGTGACTCTTCATTAAAATACTGTTTTATCGCTTGCCACTCCTCCTCCAAAACTGCAAAAACAACCAATAAAAAAGGACCACTAACAATCCGTGTCCCAGACTTAGGAAGGCAACAGTTCACAAAACAGAAGCCAGAGTTCCATCTTGTTCTTAGTGTCTAGTGGGAAGCAAAGTAGGGCTGTTTGCTTTGCTGCAGAACAAACAAAATCTCACCTTGTACTTTTACCACTTCTGGAGACAACTTTGTTTACTGTCATGTTGTTTCTGATGCAAGCACAGCCTGATCAGCTCCAGTTTTGCTTTTCTCTTGACCTCATCATTCCCATGCCTCCAGGCCCAAGCTTCAGTTTTCAGACAGCCCTGAACTGGAATGCACCTTGCAGGATAAAGGCTGCACATGCATCCCTCTTGCTGCTGCTGTCTGCAGCTCCCAAGGTCCACTGCACAGCCACAGGGCATCCTCAGCAAAAAGAGAGCCAGAGTTTCTTGAGTCCTGGCCTGAAGTACCATCCGAATGCAGACAGCACTGACGCTTTCCTGTTAATCTCAACAGAGTAAGTACCTCCACTAAACTAAAACTAGTTTTAAGATAGCATTTGTAGATAGAATCTTCAGGTTATGAAGAAACTTAAACATCATCTCAAACAAGCTTCCAGTTTATGTTTCAGAGAGCTGAGTCTGGGAAACTTGAGACAACTTACTTACACTAAATGCCTTCCATATCCCATTCTTGGTATTGGACTTCTAAACAACTGTACTTAAAACCATTGATTTAAAAAAAACTTGTATTTTAAAAATAATGATACCACTCAATTCTATTTAGGTTGCTATGAAAGTAGACGATCCCTCCATTATAAACACAGAATTAAAATATTTGGGAAAAAAATGGATACTGCAAACTAAATGCTCTCAAGTTGACCAGAACCTTTAACTCAGAAATTTCACTACTTGACAACTATGCCCAATAAACAATTCAACAGAACAACAAAAAATATATATGTATGCATGTGTACACCAAAATCATTATCTGCAGCATTGTCCTTAACAGTAAAAATTGTACATAACTGAAATTATTAGGAAAAACCCTTAGAAATGGTATATGTTGAAATAAAATTTGATCTATCCATTAAGTTGATGATATAAAAGCTATAAAAAAGCAAAAATGCAAGATGGCATGCTCATAAAAATTGCAGTGTGGAAAGCATGCACTCACAATCTGCAATAGAGTCAGAACTGGAGGCAACAAGTGTCCAACGAAAGAGGCCCAGTTCAGAAAAGGATGCTCCATGAACTGGATGGACAAGCAGGCAGCCTGGGAGAACCACAGAGCAATGTTGGTCAGCACGGAAATCATCTTATTACATCGCACTAGTGAAATCAAACATGCCAGAAAACAGGGTATACCCTCACTTTGTGAGAAAGTGTGTACACACGCATACACACATACAAACACACAGCTGTACTCCAAACTCCCACAGAACAAGAATTGCTAGCCTGTTGTTGGGTACTTCTCTTTCTTTTTTTTTCTTGTGTGTGTATGTCTGTTCTTTTCTGGGTTCAATTATCTGAGTCGAGCTCAGGATTGTAAAAATATTATTAAAAAATAAACTGCTATGACAAAAATGTTGACAGCCATTTATTTATCTTTTAAAATATATATGCACATAAATCCCAAGATAGGAAATGAAAATATTTGTGCTAAATGTAATTTTTTAAAACCGAGAATAGAGATTTAATATTGCTTTTAACTTGTATTTTAATTAAAAGAAAATAGATTATATGCATTTTCTCCCCTCTTAAAAAAATCCTTCCTAGAAGTTCTGATTACGCATAAACAGTCTTTGTGTACATGTGAAGCACAGATAATTTTATTTGAATTAATGTGGTAAGGGAGCTTCGTCCATGAACAGCTATCACACCACAGTGAAGCATTCAGAGCATCGACAGCATAAATAAGCGAAATGAAAAAAAAAAAACATTGTACTGTTTACCAACAGATCTATAATTACAAAATAAATTAACCATGAAATGAAACACTTTGGGTTTTCTGCAATATTGTTATGAGAGATTGGGTGATTTTTTTTTTTTTCAAGTTAATTCTGGGAAAGCTTGAATGTGAAATATTGCAAAGAGTATTATGTTTTTTTATTCTTATTTTTTATCTTTTTTTTAAAAATATCAGTACATATCAGTGTGATTCAGGGACATGCTTTCATTTTCAAAGTCAAAGCTGCAAACTGGGTGGTCACTTTGAAGAAGAGGCTGGGACACGAAAAAGAGAAAGAAGTTGCACAAATGGAAAGCCCCCATCATCTGCAGGTGACAGACCTAGGTTGGAAGAATGACATGTTCTTTATTCTCCTGTGAAGCTAGAACTCTGAGATCTCACCTCAGGTCCAGGGAAACAAGAGGAAGAAAGACTGATCTGCCCCCTTCCGAACAGGATTCTAGTGTCCAGTTGACTGACATCAAGATGGCCTTGCAAAGGCAGGTGCTGAAGTCATCCCCATAAACTATAAAATTAATCAGAGCAGAAGGAAGAAGGGGAACTTAACGTAAACAAAGCTTGTAGCACACTCAGCTTTAGTTAATAGGACAGCTCACTCTCTGACCATTGCCCCATCGTCATTTGCTACCTGTTGCCCCAGAATCATATAGATTCTGTTCTGTAGATAGCAATGTAAGCCTGGTGAAATATTCCATTTTCCATCTGAGGTCTTCTTTCATGTCCTGCTTACCAGTGAAACTACTGATGTCAGCTGGCCGGAAGGACCCCACAAGAATCTGACTTATGGAAGAATGTAGTTTCCACATCCTGAAGATTTCATACCCCGGACTCCAACCAATCAATGGTCCCAATTTTTCTGCCCCACACCCTCCATGATCCCTGGAAAACTTTCAGCCTAAAGCCCCTCAGGGACACAGACTCGAGGTTCCCACCTGTCTCCTCCCTTGGCTGCCATGTGATCATTAATCTCTTTCTTTGCTGTACACTTTGCTGCCTTGATGGATTGGTCTGTGAGTGCACAGGAGGCCCAGGAACCTGGTGGTCCTGTAACTGTGCCTTTGGCGAGTTTATATGACACAGAGTGAATGTACTTACTGGAGCATTCTATGTAAGTATGTTCCAGGACAACTCCCTCCCAAATCTGTCCTCTTGAGAGGTGTGGCAGTGGACACAATCTGTCCTAGCAAGAAACTCAGAGTGTTTGTGATGTAAATGTCCCCTTGAAAAGATGTGGCTCCAGGTTTCTTCTTCTAAGAAGCAAGTACATAAAAACAAACTCTCACGGGGAAAAAAATGCCCAACTTCCTCTCTGAAAGCTCACAGTGCATGTCACACAATTCATCACTTTATTCAGTCAGCTGTGTGCCTTTTCCTCCTCTTTTTCTACTTAGGTTTTGCTTTTTATTTGGTGTTAAACTTTTAACTTTATGAGGTGCACACTTTCTGTTATAAGCAGAATGTGTGTGGACCTCAGTTGTACCACTATCAGGAAGAAATTGACTGGGAATGACATGTCTGAGTTCAGACAAGGAGGCTGCTCTTATTTACCAAACGACCAGCAACCCTGCAGCGAGGGCACTCCTCCAAGGGAGTCATGCCCCTTCCAAAAAGGTCGCAAAGCAAAACCCCGTCTCAAAAAAAAAAAAAAAAAGAAAAGAAAAGAAAGAAAAGAGAGAAAGAAAGAAAAAAAGAAAAATAAAGAAATACCTGAAGCTGGGTAATTTAGAAAGTCATTTAACTGGCTCATGGTGCTGCAGGCTGTATGAGCAGGGCACTGGTATCTGTTTGGTTCCTGGGGAGACCTCAGGGAGCTTTTAGTCATGGCAGAAGGTGAAGTGGGAGCAGACATATCATGTGGCAAAAGCAGGAGCAAGAGAGAGACAGTGAGGGGGTGGGGGTGCCACACATTTGAACAACCTGATCTCTTGGGAACTCACTCGATATTGTAAGGACAGCACCAAGCCATGAGAGATCTGTCCCCATGACCAAAACACCTCCCACCAGGCCCCACCTCCAACACTGTAAATTACATTTCTTTCTCTTCCCCCCGCCCCGCCCCCCGTGAGATGGGGTTTCACTCTTGTTGCCCAGGTTGGAGTGCAGTGGCGCAATCTCAGCTCACTGCAACCTCTGCCTCCTGGCTTCAAGCCATCCCCCTGCTTCAGCCTCCTGGGATTACAGGTGCTGCCAGCACTGCTCGGCTAATTTTTGTATTTTTAGTAGAGACGGAGTTTCACCACGTTGGCCAGGCTGTTCTTGAACTCCTGACCTTGTGATCTGCCGGTCTCAGCCTCCCAAAGTGCTGGGATTACAGGCGTGAGCCACCGCGCCTGGTTGTGGATTACATTTCAACGCGAGATTTGGGTGGGGTCAAATATCCAAACTCTGTCACTCTCCTCGATGGCGTGTCCTCCACTCTTTGACAGCTTTTGCTTCCACGCCTGACTCGACAGTGCTTTCTCTTTGGTGATTCACTTTCCGAAATGCTTAACTGAGCTTTCACCAAAAGGAACACTGTTTTGGCGTCCCCATTTCGTTGGTTTACACCGTATTTAGTCACATTACATAATTATGATGAGATATACAATTAAATAAATTGATTTAGGAAGAAATACAACTGAATGTCATTAAGCGGATCAGACACTGTTGCTGGAGGAATCAGAACTGCCTGGGAAACCGTGCGTAGACTGCAGGCTATAGAGGCTCAGGATGCAGGGGTCTCCATCATATGGTGACAGAGAGAATGGAAGAGCAGTGGTCGCGGGAAATCAGTTCCAGGAGAAGCAGCCTCAACTGTACCTCTGTTTATTGTCGGCATTAGTGAGGTTGAAGCCCAAAGACCCCAAAGCCCACCAGCCCCTCCTCTAGGCTGTCTGCATGCCAGCCATGGAAGACCTTGCATCGTCAGGGTACCTGAAGCATCTCTCCACCTGCACAGTCAGTTCCTGAGGCCTCGTGGTATTCTCATTCTAGGATAGCATCAATCATGTTCTTGGGCAGTAAGAGATTTTGAGCAAAAACGGCCATCTTGCCTTTGGTTACCTCGGCGCTGACCTTTTGCTAAGAGCTGAATTGTGTCTCCTCCATATTCATATGTTGAGGTCTTAAATCCCGTTGCCTCAGAACGTGACTGCATTAGAGACAGAGCCTTGAAAGAAATGATTAGGTTTAATGGAGGCCTTTAGGGTGGGCCCTCATCCGCTATGACTATTGTGCTTCCAAAGAGAGGGAATTGGGGCTGGGCATGGTGGTTCATGTCTGTAATCCTAGCACTTTGGGAGGCCAAGGCAAGCGGATCACCTGAGGTCAGGAGTTCGAGACCAGCTTGGCTAAGATGGTGAAACCCTGTCTCTACTAAAAATACAAAAATTAGCAGGGCATGATGGCAAGCATCTGTAATCCTAGCTACTTGGGAGACAGAGGCAGGAGAATCGCTTGAACCTGGGAGGTGGAGGTTGCAGTGAGCCGAGATCGTACCATTGCACTTCAACCTGGGCAAAAAGAGTGAAACTCTGTCTCAAAATAAATAAATAAACAAAATAAAAGGAGGGAATTGGGATTCACAGGGAGACACAAGGGATGCTGTCACAGAGGAGACACCTATGAGAGCTCAGCAAGGAGGCAGCCACCCTCAGGCCACAGAGAGACATCCCGGGAGAAACCAGCCAATGCCTTGATCTTGGGCTTCCAGCTTGCAGAACTGTGAGAAAATCAGCTTCTATTGTTTATGTCCCCCAGTCTGTGGTATTTTGACATAGCAGCCCTAGGAAACGAATGTATCCTTCCAACCTGCATTCAAACTGCAGTCTTCAGGGGCTCTCGCCTGGATTCCAGAACCTATCTCCCAACAAGAAGTAGGCTTGCTGGGCGAGTAGTCCCGAAGACCTCCAGAATGAGAAATACCTGGGATGCTGGTTTAACAATGCAGACTCCTGGGCTCCACTCTGACCTTCTAAATCCAATCTCTAGGAGAGAGACTCAGGAATGTCTTCTGTTAAGAAGCCCAGTGGGTGATTACCATGCCCACTAGCTTTCTGTTCAGAGATACATTAAACTTGCACATATTTATGGGGTACATGTGATATTTTGTTACATGCATCGAATGTGTAGTGATCAAGTCAGGATTTGAGAATGGAATCAGCATCTTAAATACAAGCTCATTCTACCTAAGGATAGATCCCTGGAGTCAGAGCTCTTAACTTGCATAGACCTCATTTGCTATTTCTAACGAGTCACGGAGACCTGGTTGTAAATGGCAGGATTTACCTATTCAAGAAATTTAAAACCCCCAATAAGACACTTTGTGAACCTCAAATGCCCCACCAATTCCAGTTAATGACAATAAGGAAGAAGGAGGAGACATAATGGTGACAAGCTTGAGGATGGAGTCCATCACGATCACAGCTGCGCTTGCATCCCATTTCTATGACTCACCAGCTAGGTGATTTGGCAAGTTATGTGACCTTTCTGAGTCTCACTTTTTAAATTTGTTTAAAGAACAAAGTTGGAAATACATGAGAAGCACTTATCAGAATGCCTAGCACTTACTAGGTACCTGGAATAATAGATATGATTAGATTATACATTATAAAAATACAGTGGCTACAACAGTTGATACTGGCATAAGGAGAAGAGTGTAAAATATAGATATCATATGAATAAACCCAAGTATACACTTTGAAAATCTTATTTTTCAAATATAACTGCAAATGTATAGAGGCAAGGATGGTTTGAAACAAAAGGCTAAGTGTAGGGGCAAAATGCAGCAAATCTTTGTTTGTCCCAGGAGGAATTATAAAGACAGAAAAAAACACTAGACAATCGAAGGGATTGGAGTGAACATTTGTTTGGACCTTAACAGGGCAGACTAACCCTTTCACTGAGAGCAACTGTAAATGCTGGACAACATTTTAGAAAAGAAGGAAGAAAGAAAGGACAGATGGAGGGACAGGCAAATGGAAAGACAGTAATGAAGGAAGAAAGGGAGGAAGGAAGAAAAGAAGGAAGAAAGGAAAGAAGGAAGGAAGGACAGATGGACAGACAGGCAGATGGAAGGAAGGAAAGAAGGAGGGAAAGAAGGGAGGGAGGGAGGGAGGGAGGGAGGAAGGAAGGAAGGAAGGAAGGAAGGAAGAACAGGTGGATGCACAGGCAGATGGAAGGAAGAAAGGAAGGAGGGAAGGAAGGAAGCAAGGAAGGAAGGAAGGAAGAACAGGCAGTTGGAAGGAAGAAAGGAAGGAAGGGAGGGAGGAAGGAAGGACAGATAGGCAGATGGAAGGAAGAAAGGAAAGAGGGAAAGAAGGGCAAAAGAAAGGAAGTAAAGAAGGAGGGAAGGAAGAAAGAAAGGAAGGAAGGAGGAGAGGGAGGAAGGGAAGGAAGGAAGGACAGAACGACGGGCAGACAGATGTAAAGAAGAATGGAAGGAGGGAAGCAAGGGAGAAAGGAAGGAAGAAAGGAAGGAAGGAAGGAAGGAAGGACAGATGGATGGACAGGCAGATGGAAAAAAAAGGAAGGAGGGGCGGAAGGGAGGAGGAAGGAAGGAAAGAAGGAAAGAAAGAAGGGGAAGGGAAAAAGGCAGGGAAGGAAGGAGGGAAGAAGGAAGGGAGGGAAGAAGGAAGGAAGGAAGGAAGGAAAGATGTAAAGAAGAATGGAAGAAAGGAAGGAAAGGACAGATGGATGGACAGGCAGATAGAAAAAAGAAAGGAAGAAAGGAAGGAGGAAAGGGAGGAAGGAAGGAAGGAAAGAAGGAAGGGAGGAAAAGAGGAAGGGAGGGAGGAAGGGAGGAAGGGAGGGAGGGAGGGAGGAAGGGAGGAAGGGAGGGAGGGAGGGACGGAGGGAAGAAGCCTAAAGAAGGAAGGAAACAGAAGACAGAAAATTCTTTGAGGGCAACAAAGAACAAATAGGACAACCAGGACTCAAAACCCCCAGATGTGTAGGAGGGCACTGAGGAGCACCCATTGGCTTCTGCTGTTTCCTTGGGATATTTATAGATGTAGTTTGGGGAAACTGTGGCTGGACAGGAAGCGACAACCTGGGACTGCAGCACTTCGTTCAGCTGGGGGGGCTGAGGTTGAAGTTTGATATTCCCAAGTCAGCCAGTAGTTGAGGGCCTTAGATTCTAGAGAAGAGGGAATCGTGGAAAAATGAGCCTGGAAAATTATTCATTCAATTTTCCCTCAAGGCATCTACCAATTCCTTCTTGAAACGTGAGACACCTGAAAGCCAAATGAAAAGCAGGAGCTTGGAGGCTAAAAATCTGAGCAGAGTTTTTGAGTCTCACAGCTCTGGAAACAGGAGGTAGAAGTTCAGGGCCCACTCTGGTTTGGAGATCCTGCTAGACTCTGTCACACACACGTGTAAGACAAATATGTGACATGTCTATATGTATATGGTAGACACACACGCACAAACACACACACACACGCACACACACACACACAGAGAGAACAAGGGCTGATGAAACTGTCTGGTAAAGATACAATGAACCATTTGTAGATTTAGACAACTTTTTACTTTCCTAGACAGCAAAACGATGCTTACCCGATGGTACTGGTTTTCTGTGGACTCCATCCTACACACTAAAATAGATGCCACCAGAAGAAAAAGGGTCAGGAAAGTTGTAGAGCACCCCATTATTGATGAAAATTGAGCTAAAAATCAATAACAAAGAGATAGCTAAAATGACTGAATATTTGAAAAATAGCAATGAATTTCTTAAATAATTTATGGCTTAAAGGATCTATCACAGTGGAAATTGCAAAATATTTTGCCCTAAAAATAATGAAAATATAGCATACCACAAATGAAATGTAACTGAGGTGTTGCCCAGAGGGACATTTACAGCCTTGAATGTATGCATTAGAAAAGAAGAAATCCTGAAAACTCAGTATTTGTGTTTCTATCTGAAGAGGCTAAAAAAAGTCAAAATGAGAGAGAAAAGAAAAGCAAAAGGGGAATGACTGTCAATGGAATAGAAAGCAAAAGTTAGACCAAATCAATAAAGCCCAATGTTGGCTATTTGAAAATGTTAATAAAACCGATATATCATTACCAATGTAGTTCAAGAAAAAAATAGAATGATCAGAACTGAAAAATGGAACATCATGAGAGACTCCATGGACATTAATAAAGAAAATAAGATTACTTGAACAACTTCTTGATAATAAATTTGAAAATATATATGAACAAAATTTCTTAGAAGACACAGTTTACCAAATTCATGCAAGAAGAAATAGAACATATGAATAGCCCTTAATATATCAAAAAAATAACCTGTAATTAAAATCCTCTCCAAGAAAACTCCACAACCAAATGGCTTCAGCAGTTGATTATTTCAAATATTTAAAGGAGAAATAACTCCAACTATACAGAAACTGGGAAACTCATTAAGAGCCGGCATAAACTCAGTAAAAACCTGACAAGGAAATTACAACAAGGGAAAATTACAGACTTGTTAATTTCATGAAAATAAAGGCAACATTCTAAACAAATCATTATTAATTGAATCCAGGCTTTATTTCAGACATAAAAAGATTGGTTTAAACATTCAAAATCAATTACCTGTACTAGTAGAATACAGAGGGTGAACTATGTAATTATCTCAATAGATGCTAAAAAAAAAAAAACACTCAAAAAATCCAACCTTTATTTATAATGAAAATTTCAGTAAGCTAGGAATAGAGGTGAATTCCTTAATCGGCTATAGGATATCTTCTTAAGAATTATGTGAAAATCGCATTTGGTGATGAAGTATCAAAATCGGGAACAAGATCAGTGTATTCGCTAATGGCATTATTATTTATTATTCACATCGCACTGAAAGTTCTGGCAGTGCAATCAGGCGAGAGTATGAATCGGTACCACCACTTTGAAAACCGTTTGGCGTTGTCCATTAAAACTAAATGTATTCGCTAATGGCATTATTATTCACATTGCACTGAAAGTTCTGGCAGTGCAATCAGGCGAGAGTATGAATCGGTACCACCACTTTGAAAACCGTTTGGCGTTGTCCATTAAAACTAAATGTATTCGCTAATGGCATTATTATTCACATTGCACTGAAAGTTCTGGCAGTGCAATCAGGCGAGAGTATGAATCGGTACCACCACTTTGAAAACCGTTTGGCGTTGTCCATTAAAACTAAATGTATTCGCTAATGGCATTATTATTCACATTGCACTGAAAGTTCTGGCAGTGCAATCAGGCGAGAGTATGAATCGGTACCACCACTTTGAAAACCGTTTGGCGTTGTCCATTAAAACTAAATGTATTCGCTAATGGCATTATTATTCACATTGCACTGAAAGTTCTGGCAGTGCAATCAGGCGAGAGTATGAATCGGTACCACCACTTTGAAAACCGTTTGGCGTTGTCCATTAAAACTAAATGTATTCGCTAATGGCATTATTATTCACATTGCACTGAAAGTTCTGGCAGTGCAATCAGGCGAGAGTATGAATCGGTACCACCACTTTGAAAACCGTTTGGCGTTGTCCATTAAAACTAAATGTATTCGCTAATGGCATTATTATTCACATTGCACTGAAAGTTCTGGCAGTGCAATCAGGCGAGAGTATGAATCGGTACCACCACTTTGAAAACCGTTTGGCGTTGTCCATTAAAACTAAATGTATTCGCTAATGGCATTATTATTCACATTGCACTGAAAGTTCTGGCAGTGCAATCAGGCGAGAGTATGAATCGGTACCACCACTTTGAAAACCGTTTGGCGTTGTCCATTAAAACTAAATGTATTCGCTAATGGCATTATTATTCACATTGCACTGAAAGTTCTGGCAGTGCAATCAGGCGAGAGTATGAATCGGTACCACCACTTTGAAAACCGTTTGGCGTTGTCCATTAAAACTAAATGTATTCGCTAATGGCATTATTATTCACATTGCACTGAAAGTTCTGGCAGTGCAATCAGGCGAGAGTATGAATCGGTACCACCACTTTGAAAACCGTTTGGCGTTGTCCATTAAAACTAAATGTATTCGCTAATGGCATTATTATTCACATTGCACTGAAAGTTCTGGCAGTGCAATCAGGCGAGAGTATGAATCGGTACCACCACTTTGAAAACCGTTTGGCGTTGTCCATTAAAACTAAATGTATTCGCTAATGGCATTATTCACATTGCACTGAAAGTTCTGGCAGTGCAATCAGGTGAGAGTATGAATCGGTACCACTACTTTGAAAACCGTTTGGCGTTGTCCATTAAAACTAAATGTAGGCATATCAGTCTGCGTTTCTAACCAGCATAAATAAGTGTTTGTACAACCATAGGTACAAATAAGAACGTTCGAATTAGTACTATTTGCAGTAGTCAAATACTGGGAACCATCTCAATGACCATCATTCAATACAATGCAGTCTACTCATATAATGGAATACTCTAGAGCAGCAGTCACCAAACTATTTCTATAAATGACCGGATAGTAACTATTTCAGGTTTTCTGAACCAAGGAGCAAAACCAAGGGTGCTATATAGGTACTAATATGCCTTTTAATAATGTGAAAAACATTGTTAGCTCATGAGCTGTACAGAAACAGTGGTGGGCCAGGTGTGGTCCCTGGGCCATAGTTTGCCAAACTCCACTACAGAATAACGAAAAGAACAACCTCTGTTACATGGAAAGTCCTGGATCAGTTTCACAGGCTGACTCAACTCAGCCTGCAAAAGAGCATACATATGGCTCCCTTTATGTGAAGTTAAAAACAGCAGCACAATTTATGGAACTAGAAATATGCAGAGGAGAGACCTCAAGGGTTATCAATTAGCAGAGGGCACAAGACAGGCTTCTGGGGTTAGGAATATCCTCTGAGTCGAGTGGTGGTGTATTCATTTGTACAAATTTATTAAACTGTAAATATACATTTGTGCATTTGCCATGTTTATATTTATCTTCAGTTAAAAGGCTTACCAAATAAATTGTTGGTGAATATTTATTAGTGTGTACCTTCGAAGCAGACTTCGTATGTACAGGGGAAAAGAGGGAAAGGAGAAGAACCCTCTCCACGTTACTGAGTGAGCCTCAGGGGGGACGTACGAAAAGTTCTCACCAGGCAGTTACTATAGGCAGTTATTTCAACATCCACCAAAATGGCAAAAACTGGAAGCAAGTTGAATGTCCCAAACTTGAGTATTTTTTAATAAATTGTGATATATACATATGAGATATCATGCTTCTTTGTAAACAATGTTATTAAAAAAGTTTTATCCATATGGGAAAATTCCCACAATACTGTGGGAATACAAATTTAAACATCAGTATATGAAATACACACACAGTTGCACACACACGCATTAGAAAACTATCAAAATTTCAACTATGGTTATTTCTGAGTTACAGACTTATAGATAATCTGTATCGTTTTTTGTTTTAAACTACCTTGTGTTTTTTTTGTATTTCAAAAATAATACGCATATATAATCAAGAAAATATTTTGTTTTTTATTCTTCTGTTTTTTGAGTTGCTGTGTTGCCCACACTGGTCTTGAACTCCTGGGCTAAAGTGATCCTTCTGCCTCGGCCTCCCAAAGTTCTGGGATTACAGGTTGTGAGCGACCGCACCCGGCCCAGAAGAAGAAAAATATTTTCAACGAGCCCAGAGTAGGGGGAGGACAGTTTTAAAGTTATTATTCTGATTCATGAACTTTAACTTGGGAAATAAAATATCCTCATAACCTGAAAGAAAAATGCAACAATTGTAACTACTTTTAGAGAAATGAATTTTAAAATAAACTTTAAACAACCTCATACGTGGGACAATGTTTCTTATCACTGCTGTATGATGGAGGCAACAAATGTGAAACTGAAGACTGTCAGTATCAATATTTATGGTGAATAAGATGATTCTGCTGATGAAGATGTTCATAATAGACATTCTTTCAATCAACATTAACTTATCACCTATTCTTTGCCCAGCACTTACTGGCAGCAGGTATACAGGTAATCAGATAGTCATGTTCTAGAGGATTGTGAAATACAAACATCATCAGAAAACCACATAAATAAAAATAAAACCGCTACTCTGATACATGCTACAAATGAGAAAAAAAAAAATTCTCCAAGAAAAACAACAGGCTTCCAGTCCTTTACCTAAATCCACAAAGCTGGCTTTGAAGTGCCAGGCACACCTGCTGCCTTCCCAGTACATCTGACACATATGTTTTACACCTGGCCAATTCCCATTTTTCTAGAAGCGTTGGGTTGGGAATGAATTTAATCACATACATTTGAAAACTATTGGAATTCAAACCAATGCTCACCACCTGCCAGGGGCTCAGGAAGGACGGATAAGTTTCCCTTATGAGAAGAAAATGAGGGACCAGGTCCAGGATTCAAGAGTAATTTTCTCCTGCAGGGTGGGGTGCCTAGGGTTGGAGCGCTGGACAGAGAAGGGGGCTGGATTGAAATCCAGTGTCAGAGAACTGCCTGGACCGACAGTTATTGATAGCTGTCCTGGGTCAAGCAAGTTCGCAGATATATACCTTTGATTTAATTAATTTGTTAATTAAAATAGACAAGGCATAGTGCTGGAATGCAGTTTGCACCCTTACGGATCTCACAGGAGAGGAGAAACACCTGACAGTGCTCTGGCGGGATGCCAGGGGGCTTACGCAGGAGTGTGTGCCAGTGACTGTCTGAGCCAGCTCAAACAGAAAGGGCTTCAGGAGTGAGCCTTGGGGGGCACATCGAGGGTAGCACAGAGATAGCAGCCACCACCAACCGCTGGACACATGCCAGGAAGCCAGGCTGGACTGCAAGCCTCGGGCCCAAGAGAAGGATAGCGAGGCACGTCCGGTGCTCCTGTGTGGCTCTGCATCCCGCAGAAAGAACTGTCAGTATAAAGCAAAGTTTCAGAAACCATGAGAGGTGGTGAAGGAGTGAGCACAGCACGCCCCGCCTGGATCATGGGCAGTGCATGGGAGAGAAGTTGTGGTCAAGTCTTTGAAAGCAACCCTGGGGACCCCACCATGCAGGAGGAGGGAATCACCCTTGAATCCTGGACCTGGACCCTCATTTTCCTCTACGTTCCACTCACACCATGTTATAGGTCACTGTGAGAGCCATTTCTTCCTGGGTCTCTTTCCAGGTGTGAGAGAACTTCCACCACGCCCCCGCTGCAGCGGCCCTGTGGCTCTGTTTGGTCACGTCGTCTTCTGTGATGTGGCAGAAGTGCCGGTCGCAAGACGCCTTCCATCCAGACATGCAGGTGACGTCATGCCCCCAGGCAGCAGGGTGGGAGGGAACACCTTAAGGATCACTTTGGCTCCATGACTCCCATGTCTGCAAGCCTGAACCCCTATGGCGTTGGAAGGGAGTTCACAGCATGCCACATTCCCAGGAACATCTCCTTTGGTAACCAAACACAGGACGACAGAATAGGAGTAAATTATTCAGTGTCTTCCCCTCACCTCTGAGCGCGCTTCAGTGCGGTGGGAGCACATTGCATTTGTCCTGCCCCTCTCGCCCCAGGCTGCCACTGCGGGCTGACTGACAGCTGTCTGACAGAGTCCTGATCTGGAGGAACAGGCTGTGCTGAGCTCTGTGCCGACAAGCACACTTTGATTCAGATTCAGCTAACATTTTTGAGCTTCCTCCAAGTGTCAAGTGTCAGGCAGGGCTGAGCCCTTCCCTGACAGGTTGCTGAAATCCTCCTGCCTGGTAATCCTATGGGATGGGAATTGCAGCTAGGACAAATGGAAGCCTGCATGTTTGCAAAGGCATCACCAGAATTTATTTTTTTTAAGGAATCAGACAGGTATGGCCCTGAATGCATGAGTTCAGGAAAGCCATAAATATATCCTAAGTATGGGAACGTTCAGTCTTCCCAACAGACCAAATGCTGCATTAACCATGACCAGGCAGTTCAGCCCTGGTTCCTGGGCCATGGGGGAACCCACCTTCTTAAGAAAAGCTTCACCTTAGGGACACCGGCAAAGCTTACGGGGTGGGGCTCACCGCACAGGAGTGCATCCAATCCATCTGCCAATAAGCACCACTCAAAGGGCTGGGGAGGGATGTGAAAGGCACAATCCCAAAACCAGGAGGCGGGGTAGGCAGAGGGAGGTGAGCAAAGGTATATAAGGACGTGCGATTGCATCGGGAGCCCTTTCGTGAGGGAGCGAGCCTGTGCGTTGTATGTCAGGCCCTGTGAAGTAACCGGAAGGAGGAAATGGAGAAGAAATGGACAGTGTGTGTGTCTGTGTTCCATGTATAGGTATCCAGATGTGGGTTGGGCTCCTCTTACCCCTTAAATCTAGTTATTGGCCTAGGTGAGGTCAATCCCCAGCCCCATGATGGGAGAGCTGATGGGGGAGGGCTACTGTTTAGCTCCATCCTCCAGGAACAAATTCAAAGTCCTAAAGGGCCTTTCCTCCCGGAAGGACTGCAGTGTGAAACATGTGAAGCACAGCATATACCATTGGTGCATACACGCACACACACACAAACATGCACACACGTGGTCACACCCCCCCACAAATACACACATGCAGATGTGCACACACATACATGCACACACACATGCACATACATGCATATACAAACACACACAGAAACACACACAAGCACACACATGAAAGTCATTTATGAGGGCATCAGACCTCTCGGAAGTGTTGAGGATGTGCGGGTTACATACAGAAAGAAACAAAAATGAGAAGCATTTCTTTGAAGAGAAAACTTTTTCCACCATCCCGCCCCTTTATTTGCTCTTATTCTCTGGCCTCTCCTCAGCTGCCAAATCCCCCTTTCGCTGCTGACAGAGTGCTGCTACGGGTGGCTGCTGTTTGAAGTGTGGCTCAAAGTCGAAGTGTTTTTTACTCAGATCCATAAAGACGCCACAGAACATCTGCAATGATGCCCTGTAGGTCAGAGGGGTGCGGGCGCCCCAAGACAGCTTCATAGCCAGCTGCAGGCTGCAAGCTTGGGTGGGATGAGTCATAAGACAACAGCCTTGTCCAGTGGTCTGGAGGCTCTACAGACACTGACAACAGGGCCACAACCCACGTGGAGGGGTGCGGCAGGAGGGAGATTCAGGAAGCTCTTGGGCCAGATTTGGTGGCGGCTTCAGCTGCCTCCCAGGGAAGGAAGCCTCCTGAGGGCCGGGGCTCCAGATGAGGGCTTGGCGGGCTCACAGCTGCCTCAGCACACAGCTGGGGGCGGAGGTGGGGACACTAAAAAGCCTCAGGCCTGGCCCAGGGCCACCTAAGAATCTGCAGTCAGTACTCACATCCCCTAGTGGGGTTCCCCATGCGAGGGAGCCCCTCCACCCCGCAACCACCCAGGGATTCTCCAGGCAGGTGAGCTCCTCACAGCCCCAAAATGCAAAGATACTGAAAATGAAGACAATATTTCCCTCTAGACCCGATGCACCAAGACAAGTGTTTTCCAATCAGCGCAGTGCTCACTTGTGCTGGAGATCTGGACACACATTTCCCCATCACTGTCACTGATGAAGATGCCTCCTGGGGTCGGCGGGTGCCCGAGTTGGAAGAGCAGCTGTGAAAGCTGTCCTGGCGAAGGGTTTGAAGTCGTGGCCCAGATCCTCACGTAGGAGATTCTCTGATGTGAAAACTGCTGAATTCCATGGGAGGTGGAACAGATTTGGGACCCCTGGACGACAACCCAAAGTTCCCAAGTCCAACTTTCATTTCATGCATGCATAGGCAGGGAGCGGAGACCTGGAGACTGCTCCAGGGAGGGGCATCAACAGTGGCTTCCTGTTTCAGGGTGCACTTCACTGCCTGAAACGCCAACAGCCAGTTTCAGGAAGGCGGGGTAGACTCGTGATGTGCACGGGAGGTGGGCTACTCTTACTTCGCTGTTTATTTAAAAAATTCATTTTTCCCTGTAATTTCTCTGCATAGAAACATCAGGCACTTGTGGGTAACCTGAAGGCCTTTCTGCCAATCCTTGCTTTGTGGGCTGCAGTCGGGAGCTCATTTGCTCCAGAGAGGTCACTATAGAAACCTTAGGAGAAAGTAACTCAGAAGGATTTTCACAGCATGGAGAGCCACTCTATTTCTCCCCCTCAGCCAGCCTGTTGTGTTTTCAGAATAGCCTTGGGTGAAAGCCCAGACTGGTTTCCTTAGCAAGAAAAGATTCTAGAGACAAAGGTGGCATGAGAAGTCTGATGCAGAGATGGCCAGGGCCGCAGGTGGTTCCACCTGCCTGAAAGGTGTGCCTAGGAGCTTGGAAAAGACCCTGAGCTTCTCTCTCAGCTTTGCCTGCCCTCCTCAGGACACCTGGCGGGAAACACACATAGTTCCAAGCAAATACCCTTGAGCTTCTTATCAAGTTAACAGGAAACAAGGCTCTTGAAGGACAGCTGTGCTTATACAGATCAGCCGTAGAGGACAGAGGTAACCTGGCTGTAGGGTGGCTGACCTGGAGCCTCACGTCGTAAAGTACTCGGTGGAAAGGGCACTGGGTCTCTAGACATCCAGTAGCGCTGGCACTTGCCATTTGGAACATTTCTATTCTCACACTTACAGGCATGAACGCTCACCTCCACACCAGGCCTGTATCTGCATTTTCTAGAGAAGGTCACAGAGGCTCAGAGAGATTCAGTCTCTTGGCCAAGGAGTTTGAGCCTGGTATGCTAGACACCCCAGCCTGGGATCACCACGACGCTCTACTGCCTCTGAAAGTGAGCAGGGCACACTCAGTGGGGCACATTTAAGATAAATATTATCAATCTCAAACTTATGCAAAGTGACTGTGAGTGACAGATTGCCCAGGGCGGCTCTGAAGTGACATGTGCCTGCAGTTATGCCACCAGGTGTTCTCATGTTTGGTCTGAAAAATAGGATGAACATAAAAATTGTTGCTTAGACAAGACATCCTTTAGTCTGAGAAGCCAAGTGCTGTGAGCAGTAGCTCAATGTCATCTGAGGTCCCAGATACTCGTTTGCAAAAATGTTAGCCCCTGTGCCCTCTCCTGCCTTAGGACAGCTTTCCTCTTTGGAGGCTTGAAGATGTGCTGGTCTCAGAACGCTTCTCATAAAACTACAAATAGCCCACAGAGGGACCCCAGTTTGTGTCGCTGTTGGTTAACAAGGTCAGTTAGATGCCGTCAAGAGACTGACAAAGCCAGGTGCTCAGGTGTCATGGGTATGCCCTTAGTGGGTATCTCAAACGTTCTTGAGGTGGTCTCACCCTTCTCTTGTGGCCCCCACAGCACTGCCTTCCATGGGCCCTGTGTCAAGGCCCCCCACAGGCCCTATTTTGAGGCCTCCTGTGGTCCCTGTATCAAGGGTTTTAGTTTCTTGTTGCTGCTATAACAAGTGACCACAAATTTAATGGCTTGCATGACACAAATTCAGTATCTTAGTGTTCTGGAGTTGAGAAGCCTGAAATGGATCTCCTGGGCTAACATGGAGTTGTTGCAGGCCTGGGTTCCTCCTGGAAAGCCCATCTCCTGCCCTCCCAGCTCCCGCGGGCTGTGGGCATTCCTCTGCCCAGTGCCCATGCCTTTGTCTTCAAAGCCAGCAGAAGTTGGCTGGGTCCTTCTCACACGGCCTCGCCCTAACCACCTCTTCCACCTCCCTCTACTGCTGACAAAGACCCTTGTTATTATGTGGGGCCCAACTGGATAATCCAGGGTCATCTCCCATCTCAAAGTCCTTCACTTAATCATATCTGCAAAGCCCCTTTTGCCATGAAAGGAAACATGTTCACAGCTTGAGGAATTACGACATGGACATCTTTAGGGTCTACTCTGCCTAACACAAGGTATTCCACAGTTGTGTGTGTGGATGTGATATTGAGGCAATTGAAGATAGCATTCTTTACCTTCTGCTTAGTTATTATTAGCATGTATATCATCTTGGACTTCATTGATCGCCTGGTGCAGGGTGTTAAGGAAAATTCTTGTGTTCTGAAGCATGACCTTCAGGCCAAGACGTTGGGAGACCCTGGCCCAGACGAGGACTTTCAGCTTCCTATTAGCTTTCTGCTGAGATGCATCCACAGCCAAGGCCTGTGAGACCATGGATGGCATAGACTGAACAAGCTGTGAGGTCTGCATTTGTAGACTCGAATCTCCCATTTACATTCTTGGACTAAGACCTCACTCCTACCTATCATGTAATCATGGAGCAAAGCTAGGCTTGGAGAAGAGTGACAAGAAGTTCCCACGTGCATAGAGCTGTAGTTTTTCCCACACTCCTCTTAGGAGCTGTGCCTAAGATGCTGCGCTAGCAACCTCTGTATTGTGAAGGAACCACGTTTCCTGGATTCTAAAACTCATGAGTTGGATTCCTGTCCTTATGAAGCCATCTCAGGGAACAGGGTGGGCAGGAGGGGCACTGGAGGCCATCATGATTGTCCTAACAGGCACTCTGCCATCTGGCAGAAACTATCAAGGATAGAACATAGACTTGGTCCCTGGAGCTGAAAGGGAGGAGACAGGATAGTGATGGAATAGGCAAAAGAAAGATATTTGCATGGGCAAGCCCAGCATTAAACACTCGTGGCAAGACTTCATCCTTACAAATCTACTTAGGGCAGACTACGCACCTTAACACCTCTCCAGACCTGCTCTTCTGTCCCGGAAGCAGGGGACAGCATGGCGAAGACCTGCCACTGTCTTTGACGCTGGCACATTGGTGCAATTCTTCCAAGCTCTTTGCTCCTGGGTGACCCCCACTGCAGGCAGAGCCTCCACAATGGTTGGGGAGGGGGCTGAGCACACCTCTGTGCTTCATCCAGTCAGCCAGCCATTTATTCATTAAACAGACATCTATTGAATAACTTCAAGAGCCAGAAATTGTGCTAGTTGCCGTGGAAATAAATTCACATGACATGCTCTCTGCTCTCTAGGTACCTGCAGTAAATTTCACTCCTAATCTCGCTAAATGTCTCTCTCTTTTTATGTATATTTTTATGACACTTATTGTGACTTCCAGAGCTTGTTTTGTGCTCATTTCCCATAATTGTTTTGGGTATTTCATTGTTTTATGCCAAAGCATATTTTTCCAATTTCTAGTTCTAATTATTGCTTAGATCGTTGTGGACTAAGGCAGACAATAATAAAAACAGTATCCAGCACTTGTTTTTTTAAAAAAATTTCTTTTCTTTGTAAGAATACATTGCTATAGTTTCATAAGCATTAAATAAGAACCATCTTTTTTGTTGTTAGACAATTTGTATTCAAATCGCTAAAATGGAGTTTTCAATATCCCGGAGCCCTTGAAGATTCCATAAAAATTTAGTTCCAAGACTACGAAAAGGAGTGAGGATAATCTCTAATTTTTCAAGGTAGTCATTCAAAAAATTTTAGCAGACCATCAATTTCTACAAGTCCCGGAAATGAAATATTGCAAAACATATTGCTGATTCAATACGAATTCCAATCAACCCATATTCTTTGCATAATTTCATTAAAATGTTCATTTAAAATAATGCTTTGGCAATAGGAATTCTGATGTGCGATTCATTTCCAGTTGCTCTCGTTCCAACTTGCAGCAGTCAGACTTGAAGTGCTAGGGGCTTCAGGGGTGGAAATCCAGATGCGAACAAGCACAGTGGCACCAACTCCACTTGCTGAGGCATCTCTGCAAGGGATGTTGGAATGATGTCCCTCCAGCAAGCCCCCAGGGAAGCTCACAGATCCATTCACACCCACCTTGGCTAAACTTTAGAAGCAGGATCTGTGCACAAGGTGTGACTGCTTCTAATATTCACAATCACTTTTCTTTTCTTTTTTTTTTTTTTTGAGAAGGAGTCTCGCTGTGTTGCCCAGGCTGGAGTGCAGTGGCATGATCTTGGCTCACTGCAAGTTCTGCCTCCCGGGTTCACACCATTTTCCTGCCTCAGCCTCCCGAGTAGCTGGGACTACAGGCGCCCGCCACCACGCCCGGCTAATTGTTTTGTACTTTTTAGTAGAGACAAGGTTTTATTATGTTAGCCAGGATGGTCTCGATCTCCTGACCTCATGATCCGCCCGCCTTGGCCTCCCAAAGTGCTGGGATTACAGGCATGAGCCACTGCACCTGGCCCACAATCGCTTTTCTAAAACTGAGAGTTCTCCCCAGTCATCACATAAACATTGTTCACTGCTTCTGAAAATGAGTCTCCAAATCTCAGATACACCCGTAAAAAGCTAGTTTAACTATTTCAACAATGAAATTAAGTAAAATGGTGGGGCCGAGAGCCTGGCCAGACCCTCCTTGCTGATCCTCTTCCTACAAGCGACCTTTGTAGACCAGGGCTTTGGATCTGCCGGTCAAAAACTGATCCTATCCTGTCCTGCATCTGCACTGATTGTAGACTCTCCCTCCAGGCTCAGCTCACAGCCCACCCACCTCCCTTCCAGCCAGGGCCCTGCAGTCAGCTCCACACTCCATCCATGCCAGGATGCCCTTACGGCTCTATTCTCTCACAGTAGCTACCCATCCTCCACCATCATCCTCCGATCCTGGTCCCAGGTGGTCTGACATTGCTGAAGGTAGTGATGTAGCAGAGCCAGTTGCCTTCATGGCATGTTCATGCTGCCTGACCTGAGTTCAGAGGCCTTGTGACTGTCGTCCACAGCTCTTGCAAATATCTCCATTTTCACTCTTCAGAAGCCACCTCTAGCCCAGGCATTCTCTGGGCAGGCCCATGCCGTCACCTGCAAAAGAACCACCTGAACATCTCATTGGAAAACTGGTTCCTGGGCCTCAAGCTAAAACAACTCTGCTTTGGCATATCTGAAGTGGAGCCTGAGAATGTTTATTTCTAATAAGCTCCCGGGTGGTAGGGTGGTACTGCTGCTAGCCCAGACTTTGTTGAGAACAGCATGGATGCAGAAAGGTCTCTTGCCTCCCGGACTCTAAAGACCATAAGAGCCACCTGGGGACTCTATGAACGTGCAGATTCTGCTTCTGTGAGCCTGGGGTGAGCACAAGCATCTGCGTCCGAACCAGCATCCCTGCTGCTGCTGCTGCTGCTGCTTGTCGGACCACACTTTGAAGCTCAAGACGGGAGATGATTTCAACCTCCTGACAAACCCCTTTCCTGTCCTCTCCCCCACCTCCACATTTCAATCTATTTATACCAACTCCTTTCGGCCTCCTCTCCAACCTGATTCTATTACGATATTATTGACTTAGCACAGCATAAGGACGGCGATTACAGGATATGCATCTTCCCTTCTCACATCTGAGGCAGACGTCGCTAATCCATCCTGGTACTATTTTGTGCTGAGCCCAGACACAGAGACATAATCCCTCTTGCTGTAGTGTGCCAAGCAGCTCCCTCCAGTCTCCCCAGCCTGTCACGTGCCTTCCCTCGGAATGGTGCTCAGGGCTGTTGTGAGCTCTCCATGGCTCTCTCCTGCCTCGTGGGCCACCCGTGCCGGTGAAGCCAGACGGTGTGCTGCCTTAACCCACAATCCACCAACTCTGACAGGCGGACCCCAACCACCATTCTAATCCCTTGCAATCCACCATCTTCTCTCTGCATTTGGGCGGCATTTGGTGTATGCGGTAGCTACATGCATCACGTTCTTGGTTGCACTCCAGTGTGTAAGTTTGGATTTTTAAGTCATATCCCTAGGTGGAAATACGACTGGATGTCAACAACAAAGCCCTTGTCACCTTTCTGCCCCCTCCACCAAACAGCCCAGAGCCTGCAATTTGGCCTATCCCATTAGGAGCTGCAGCATCAGCCAGGTCTCAGAATGAGGAAACACATAGATGACGGCCACACTCACACCATAGCCCTCAGTATGTCACTTGACAGACATGTAGCAGGGCCATTGTCTGGGGACTATTTGTTACTGCATCAAATGAACTAATGCAGCTCTTATTCTTGCTAGGACTCAGAAAGGTTCCAGGAAAGAGCCCAATCTTCCCTCTGCCTGAGAGAGGCGCAGGGAGTCTAGGGAGGCCAGAAGAGCCAGCGTTGTCTAGCGGGTTACATGAGGAGGATGTGCAGTAACTGGATGGTCCCGCTGACAGATGCCGTAGCGGAAGGGACAGAGGCCAGGAGAAACAGAGACTCATCATGGGATGGGCTCCACTTGGCACGGGAGGCTGGATAGGGCAAACACAGAACAAGCCGAAGGAACCACATGGAATTCACTGGGGTCACCAATAGTCCCCAGGAGAAAGGAATTCACCACAGAGGTGAAGAAGAGAGAAAAACCTAAGGGGGAAGGTAAGAACCTTGAATGTGACTACATTTTAAACCTGAATTAACAAAAACATCACAGGATTGGATAGAAGCCACTTACAAATGACTTCACTAATTTTCTGCTATTAAAGAAAATGTGGGCTTTTGATAGATGCAAATCAAGTTATGGGAAATGTAATAAAGCTACACTTTTTTTTGCACACCCACATTTCATAAAGTTTTTTTTGACTGTGAGTAAAATTCATCTCTATGCCACACATAGAGACTGGCATATTTTCACAGGCTCTTGGTCTTAGGTATTTGAAAATTCAAGGGCTAGAGAGAAGTGAAGAATTCCCCCTGGGAAATTGACACAACATATTAGAGATAAAAATCAAAGCGATTCTTCTTTTAGACCGAGTCTCCCCAGGAAATAGGTGTGAGCGCTTCACCTCGGAGGGAACTTGCTGCCAAGTAGTTGCAGGTGCTGAATCTCCTTTTTCTAGGAGTTACACTGATGCTGACAAATGCTCTTTTCAAATGATTGATTCCCCAACATGTGAGAATCTGAGTTAAATCTGAACCTCACAGCACAAGCTCAGAGCCTGAGATGAAAAGCTAACACTCCATGCCCTGCCTGGCCTTCTGCCCGTGTTAGAGAGGGTTCTACTTTTCAGAGCTGACTTTGTGGACACAGGGAAACAGAGGATGATCTTTTTTGGCAGTTCACACAGTGGCGATGGGTCCTGCAGCCATTAAGATAAATGATGCTTCCATGCTATTTTAGCCTCAAAGTGCAAGTTCCCAACACGGCAAGCCATCCCTTGGAGAGCAACCCACCTGGAGAGAGGGGTTGACAGCCCTAAGGAAAGACAGCATCTTACCTGAAGTGAAGGAGGTACTGAGGGATGTCCCCAAAGAACCACTTGATCTACTTGGATTCAAATGGTATCAATAAACATTTATGATCTTAAAATTGTAATTTCTTATTTCAGTGGCAGTGAGTGCTTTCAGAGCTTGGGTTTTGAAGGGAGTCATTGTAAATCAGATTCGTGAGGGCAACTGAAGATTTCCCAAGGAATACATGTGGGTACAGGGCCAAGTTGCCCCCATCGCTCCAGTTCTGCAACCAGAACTGGGGCGATCTGACCAAGTCCTCTTTCTTTCTTTCATCTGGATTCCCAGTTTAAAAAGCAAACGTGCAAAGCATAAAAAAGGAGAAGAAATATTAAACTGACGAATGGGAAAGGGGAAAAGGTGACAGGTATTTGGAACTGGAGAAAAGTTTTCAGGCCTGACTCACAAACACCAAAGCCATGTCTTTGTAATGTCAATGACAATCTAAAGAGACAGGGCTGGAAGATTCCTTTAAGATCTTGGAGGCAATTGTTACCGAATCAGAATGGTCCCACTGGGCTCACAGAGTTCTCCAGACCGGTAAAGAATCAGCCGAGATGTTTCGTGTTTTATCACCCCATGATTGTCACATGGTGTCTTTTCCAATCAACTGGAACTTATCTCAAGAAATAAACAGGTTATGGGAGAAAGCACCATCCTACAGAGGAATAATATAAAATACTGTCTCAATGCTGCTACACAACTGACTCAGTCTAGGGTGTCTTTAACCACAGGGAATAATTTGGGTTGATTCCTTCCATCTGTAGACAGTATTTCCTACATGTATCTTCATAACTTCAAAGTTTTGTAGGGTTTGAGCAAATTCAGCCTGTGACCATAATCTAGTGTAGATTAATCCACAGGTTAACCCACAAATCCTGGACTCAGCAGCCTCTGGCTCCACCAGCTCAGATGACCATGTAGAGGACAAGCCTTCCTTCGTGCACACTGGTTAGAAGCAAGGCTGCACCCTCATTTGCTGGGGACTAAAGAGGAGAGAAGGCAGCAGTTGGGGTCTTGAGGATCCCCACATCCAGTTCTCCATGGGAGAACACATTCCCATACCATGGTGTGACTTCCTAGAGCTGTATGGGTTTGAGGGAATGGGATTCTAACATAGAGAAATGAGGTTCCAGGAACCCAACTCATCGCAAAAGACAGAGGGGTGTCTGTGATTCTATAAAAACCAGTCGACATAAAAAAGAACAAGATCGTGTCCTTTGCAGGAACATGGATGGAGCTGGGGACCATTATCCTGAGTAAAGCAATTCAGGAACAGAAAACCAAATACCTCATGTTCTCACTTGTAAGTAGGAGCTAAATGATGACAATTCATGGGCCCAATGGGGAAAGATAGACATTGGAGCCTACTTGAGGGTAGAGGGTGGGAGAAAGGAGACAATCAGGAAAAATAATTATTGGGTACTAGGCTTAGTACATGGATGACAACATAATCTGTACAACACACCTCCGGTGACATGAGTTCACCCACATAACAAACCTGCACATGTACTCCTGAACCTAAAATAAAAGCTTTACATTTTTTTTTATTTTAAAATGAAATACAGTTCTTCTAAATTTAAAATAAAATAAAATCAGGCACCATCGCCGCTTTGGAGAAAGTGGTTTCACTAACAAAGGCTAATGTTAAGGATCTGCAGAGTTCAAATCCACTCTCTCAGGGCTGGGAGGACCACATCTGACCCACTTCAGGTGGGTGCCCAGTAAGAGTGTAGTAAGTGGATGATTGTGTACCTGCATGCCCTGGCATGATATCCTCAGCTAGGACGATACCCTCAGCTCCTCTCAAGGCAGTTTTCACCATGATTAAACTGTTTGAGCATTAGAAAATCCTTTTCTATATCAAACGAAAATATAAACACACAAGGGCAAAGGACGAACCCATTTCATTTCTATCGAATAGAAACTAAAAATGAAGTACAAAGGGTCACGCTGAGCCACAAGCCATATCTCCACTAGACTGCTAGATCTCTCTACTTAGGTGTCCCAAAGAAAATGGACTACGGGAAAGTCTCAAGAAAACTGCCCAGTCCTAAGGGTGTTAACCACAGAGAGGTTTCTCCGTCCCCTCCTAATAGTAATACATATGCAAAATGCTTCTACACCTTTTGTTTCCAAGCAAAGTATGCCAAAAGTCACTTCTCCCTTTGTAAATGAAGCCATATTTGCACAGAGGAAAAAGCAGAACATATTTCAGTCTTTGTTAAGGAATATTGCTAGTTTGACCTACAGGTTGTATTTTAATTTTAATTTTAAGCTCCAGGGTACATGTGCAGGACGTGCAGGTTTGTTATATAGATAAACGTGTGCCATAGTGGTTTGCTGCACCTCTCAACCCATCACCTAGGTATTAAGCCCAGCAAACACTAGCTATTTTTCCTAATACTCTTCCTCCCTGCCCACTCTCAGACAGGCCCCAATGTGTGTTGTTCCCCTCCCTGTGTCCATGTGCTCTCATTGTTCAGCTCCCATTTATTAGTGAGAACATGCCATGTTTGGTCTTCTTTTCCTGCGTCAGTTTGCTAAGGATAATGGCTTCCAACTCCACCCCTGTTCCTGCAAAGAACATGATCTTATTCTTTTTTATGGCTGCATAGTATTCTGTGGTGTATATGTATCACATTTTCTTTATCCAATCTGTCATTGATGGGCATTTTGGTTGACTGCATGGCTTTGCTATTGTGAATAGTGCTGCAATGAACATAAGCGTGCATATATCTTTGTAATAGAATGATTTATATTCCTCTGGGTATATAGCCAGTAATAGGATGGCTGGGTCAAACTGTATTTCTGGTTCTAAGTCTTTCAGCGTATTTTTTTTTTTAAAGAAAGAAGTTTCTCTATCTGGAAATGGTAAGATTTGCCTAGGGGAAGACATTGGCAGGATAAGGTGGACTGTGGTGGTCCTCATCTAGATGCACATATTTACACCAAGCAACTCTTTTAGTACCCATGCCAAAGACCCATTCCAGAGCAATTCACTAGCATCTCTGCAGGCAAGGTCTGGGCATCGACAAGCATAAGTTTCTCAGGTGATGAATGTGTGGTCAAGGCCAAGAACCACTGTTTTCATAGAAGAGCGTGCTGGGGAATTTTGAGAAAACTCTGTTTTCAGCGTCCCCCTTGCTTTGGGGGAAATTACAGGATTGCTGCAGTGCTGGAATGTACTTAGCTGAGGATTGAGGGCCTCAGCCTCTACTGGAAACTCCCCAGTGTGGGTGAGCATCACGGACTTAGGGCGGAGAACACTCACACAGTTAAAGTTCCCACCTTCAGGCTGAGGCCTTGTGGGTAGAATTTAAATATTATCAGAAGTTCATCTAGAAGGGATTCAAAGAGAGTGTGAAGTGTTTGTGGATTTTGAATTCTTGATGTTCTGAAATTATAATTTTGTTGTGTTTAAAACAACTAGAGGGTGGTCCACAGAACAGAGTGGGGGGCATTGCTGACTTAGAGAGATTTCCAAATTCCACTAGATAAAAATGTCCACAGATGGGTTCACTGGCAGCCTGTTTAACCTGTTCCCCCTCCGGAATCCTCTGCCTCAGCCTTTGGCATTAGGATAATCCACCCCTCCCAGAGAAGCAAAAACCTACTTCGCACACCCCCTTAGCCACCACCACTTCCCACTGAATCCAGCATCTGCCCCTTGTTCAGATCATCCTCACTCCCGCATCCCCGCTACCGGGAATCCTGCCAGCCTCTCGGGACCTCCTTGCCTCCTGTCCCCACCCAAGACCCATTCCTCACACTGGCTAAAAACTAATCAACCCTGTCACTGCTGGCTGAAAATGCTTCCAAACTTGCTCAGTAAGAAAATCCCCTGGGGTGCTCATTAACAGTTCAGACCCTTTGGTCTCAACAGACCTACTAAATCTGAATCTCCAGGGAGGGTGTCTAGAATTCTGATTTTTTTCAACCCTGCCCCCAGCTATTTCTCATGACCAGGATTGAGGCAGTGACCCGAGGAAGCATGGAAGGACCTCCAGCTCCAGTTCTCTCCTCTCCGAATCCTCTGCACATGACCGGTGTTCAGGCAGATACTCGTTCAACGCAGGAATTAATGAGTCACAATTTATGGTTCAGCAACACTGACCTATTTATACTCTCCACGCCTATCATGCTTTTTTATTTTATCTCCACACTTGTTATTTTTCATCTGCCTCTGTACTTACCAGGTCTATATATAAATGTCTATTGATGTGATGTCTCCCATTAAAATGTGAGTTTCCTCTGGGCAAGAATTATCTTTATCCACTCATCCTTAGCAGGGGGCACTGTGGCCAGCAGACAATAGATGCTCAATAAATATGCATGCCTTTAACGTGTGATGATCCCTGGTGGCAATCCAACCCACATACCCAGGCTCTCCAGAGGAAACTCTGGCCCACACTGGTTAAGTGACTTGTATAGGACACATAGCAAAAACAAAACAAAACAACTAGCTTTCAAGAAAGTTGTGGTATTTTGTGCTTTCGAGAATATTCCCATAATTCTTAGGAGAAAAAAAATGAGAAGATAAATGTAAATACCCCATGACAGGGTGGCAGGGTGCCAGGCACCTGCTCTGATGCCAGGAGCACGAGTAAGTGCTGTGAAGGCACAGGGAAACTTGCAGTGGCTGAGAGTGAGATACTGCACTGTGAGCCCTGAACCTGCACCTGTTAATGTGGTCATGTCAACTCTGCTGGAGGCTGGTCTTCAGAGCCACAAAGCCAACATCCATGATGAATAGCTCAGCACCAGCTTTCCCTGCCTAGCACCTGAGCAAGCGCTGGGGGATCCCACAAGGAAGGAAAAGGGAGCCACAGATTTTCAAATGTCACACAAGTAATAACAAAAGAGGCTTATATAAGAAGACTTAATTTTATTCTTAAAGTTTGACAAGAAAAACTCATTAGAACATAGTATACACACATATATACATATGTACATACATACACATATGTACATACATACACATATGTGTGTATGTATACACATGTAGATACATATGTATATGTGTATGTTGAGCTATATGACATATGTATGCTGTATGATATATATGTGCACACATTTATTGAGCACTTACCATGTATCTGATACTGTGTTAAGCAAATTAGGCCCACAATTTAGTTCAATCATTATAACAACCCCCACCAAGAAGGCACTGCATGCTATTTTAGTGGAGAAATTGAGGGGTGGAGAGATTAGATGACTTGGCTAAGGTCACACAACTAATAGGTAGTGAGCCTGAGATGTAAACTAGAATCCATCAGATTCTAGAGCCCAAACTCTTAACTGCACTATCATCAGCATGATGGTAATGATGGTGAGGATGATGACAATGGTGACGATTATGGTAATGGTGATGGCGATGATAATGACTCTGATGATGTTAATGATATAATGTTGATGATATAGTGAGAGTGATGATGGTGACAATGGTGGTGATGATGATGATGATAGTGATGGTGATAATGACAGTGATGATGATGGTAATACGATGATGATGTTGATGGAGATTATGGTAATGATTATGGTGATGACGGTGGTAGTGATGATAATGATCTTGGTGATGAAGGTGATGATAGTGATGATGATAGTGAGGTTTATGGTGGTGTGTGATGATGATGGTGATGATGGTAATGGTGAAAATAATAATTGTGGTGATGATGATGATGTAATGTTGATGATGTGGTGATAACGATGATAATAGTAATAATGATAATGGTGGTGATATCAATAATGATGATAATGGTTATGTTCTTGATATGATAATAAGATGTTAATAGTAATTACAGTAATGAGGATGATGGTGTTGGTATTGATAATGGTGTGTAGTTAACATTTATTTGGCACATGCTATGTATTGTGCACTGTTCTAAGCACTTTTAATGAACAACTTGTTTCGTCCCCACAGTGACTTATCTTTGTTCTCATGTTAGAGCTGAGGAAACCGAGGCACAGCGCATTTTTAGTTTGCCAAGTTTACCAATGACTGGCACAGTGGGGATTAAATCTAGGCTGCCTGGCTCTAATGCCTCACTCAAATGTCTAATGTGTCTCATAATAAGAATATAGACTGACTACTGATAAGAAAAAAATAATTAAAACATCCTGATGAAACTGTAAGGGGTGAAACAATGGCTCATACCAAAAAGACACTTTTTCAAATGATTAAGGAAGCATCTGGACTTGGGGAGCACTCACCTGGTGATAATAATCTTTCAGAAGGAAGTTGGGGTCTTTGACCACTATCTTTCAAAGAACACTGTTGATTAAACACAGAAGGACCAGAAAGCCCTGGTAGACAGAGGGGAGAAAGTTCAGCTCCAAGGCTCCTTCAAAGGTAGCTTTTGTGATAAATTCAGGCTGGGTCCTTTTGCCTGCATAACCTTTCCACCCAGACCAGGGGATTCAGCTCTAGGGTTAAGCAGTGACACCAGCTTTGTGATGTCAGAGGCAGAAGCTACCCTGGAGTCGTCAGGCTGGTGATGGTCAGGCCCTCCCCTCTGGTCAAGTGGGACTGTGTGTTCTCTCCACCTTCCCTTGACCCCAAATGTTCTATGCAGGGGCCAGAGCAAATGCTCTGGCCCAAGGGACAAGCAGCATGGTCCAAGCAGGGATAAAGGGTGAAGCCACAACCAGGATCAGGGAATAAAGTGGACAGGTACAAGGAGATGGCAGCCTTTCTACCTGAGGACAGTGCTGACCAAACCGATAGAATAATCCTGGGTCCACTTACCTGGGCAATTCTCCATTGGTGACAACTTGGTGCCTAAGTGGCTCAAACTAGAGGAAACATGTGTGTGTGTGTGTGTGTGTGGTGTGCAATGGCCCACATGTGTGTACATATGGTGTATTGGTATATGCATGTGACATACCTTGGAACAGGCATGAGCAGCTTCCCAAATGGGACTCTATGCAGGGAACAGTCACACAGCTTCCTGCTTTGCAAAAATTTCACCAAATTCCTTTTACATCCATGATTAACCTGAGTTTTGGAAGGATGGAATGTAGAATTTTCTGGTTAAAGGAGGATTTCCATTAAAAAATGTTCTACATATTATTAAAGGTTTTCCAGACTTGAATGGTGTTTTAAACAATATAAAGTTGGAGAAATAAGAACACTTTTACACTATTGGTGGGACTGTAAACTAGTTCAACCATTGTGGAAGACAGTGTGGCGATTCCTCAAGGATCTAGAACTAGGAAACACCATTTGACCCAGCCATCCCATTACTGGGTATATACCCAAAGGATTATAAATCATGCTGCTATAAAGACAACAATGCCACAATGACGTTTATTGTGGCACTATTCACAATAGCAAAAGACTTGGAACCCAACCCAAAGTCCATCAATGACAGACTGGATTACGAAAATGTGGCAACATATACACCATGGAATTACTATGCAGCATAAAAAGGGATAAGTTCACTGTCTTTTTGCAGACATGGGATTGCCAGCTAAAACCATCATTCTCAGCAAAATATTGCAAGAACAGTAAAACCAAAACACCGCATGTTCTCACTCATTAGGTGGGGAATTGAACAATGAGATCACACCACAGGAAGGGGAACGTCACACACTGGGGCCTGTTGTGGGAGGGAGGGATAGTTTAGGAGATATACTATATGTAAAATGACGAGTTAATGGGTGCAGGGCAACCAACATGGCACCCCATTGTATACATATGTAAACAACGCTGCATGTTGTGCACATGTACCCTAGGAACTTAAAGGTATAATTTTAAAAAAAGTCAGGGTATAAGGTTAATAAACGTATTTCAGAAGGAGGAAAAAAGGAAGAAGGCAAGAATGAAGGAGATAAGAAAAAAGAATAAAAGAGGAAGAAAACAGTGAAAAGAGAAACTCACAGCTAGCCATGTACAGCCATAAGTTTTACTAGCATTTGGGCATTTTCCTTCTGATCTATTTTCTGTTTATGGATTTTTTTTTTTTAGTTTGTTTTTACTACAATTGTAATCAGAACGGATATACAGCTTTGCAACAGGTTACTTCCATTAACACATTGCAAGCATTTTCTAAGTTGCTATGCTCTATAAATGTTATTTTAATACATTATACTTTTTGTTATCGTGCCTATAATTACATATTAACCCTGGAGAAAGTAGAAACAAATGTTATGCAAAAGGAAAACTAAAATTGAATTATAATTTCAAGACTTAAAAATAAGCACTATTATTCAGGCATGTGTTCATTCAATATGCATATAAGAAGGGCTAATATACAGACACAGACACATCCATGGATACAGACATGAATAACTTCACCCATCGCATATATTTTGTATATAGACAAAATGGGATCATAAGTCACACACTATCTTTATCCGATTAAAGTGCCATTAAGTGTTGAGTTTTTTTTAATGGCCAAGTTTACTTCCATTTCTCTCAGGGAAAGACAAAAAAAAAAAAAGAATAAAAGATTGATTAGGGAGTAGCTCCTTTGCTCTGCCTATTTAAATTATTCCAGGCTCCACGGTTTTTATTTCAAACATCCATTCTCTTCTACCGGGTGCTCCAGGTAAAGGGAAAAGTCCTTGCTTCCTGTTTAGAATCTCGTCTCTATGCCGTATCAGCCCTTTATTGACCCATCCACCACCCACTTCCAACTTGTGAGACAGGTGTGCAAAACTAGGTCCTCAGAGATGGGCACCCTGCCCCAAGTCACACCACTGGGCAGCGGCTGAGCTAGAATTGATTACAAAACAGAAAGGGCCATTGGACTTCCAAGCCCTGCTCTCACCATGAATCTACCCTACTTCTCCATTTATTTGCATTTCATTGGGTTTGCTGGCTGAAGGAAGGACGTGTGGAGTGTTTATTCTGTACGGCACACTCAGGAAATGAAACATGAAACTACCAGGACTTCAGGTCTTGCCTGTGAGTTATTTTTATCTTCGGATAAATATAGGTGATCCTGGACTTACTGTGGTTTCATTTACAATATTTTCCATTTGCAATGGATTGATGAGGACATAACCCCATCGTAAGTCAAGGAGTGTTTATCAATACCCAACCTTGAAATTGACAATGTAAATAACTGACAGAAGTATTAATATCCAGAATACAGAGAAAACTCCAGCAAATTGGCAAGAAAAAGGAAAGGCTGTTAATAAGGAAATGGATAAAAGTTAGGAATAGACACTCTAAAGAAGAAAAAATCCTAGTTAATAGGGATTGAAGAGTTGCACAGAGTCACATGAAGAAAACGAACATTGAAATATCGTGAGATACGATTGTATACCCAACAGGCAAAGGTTTGAAAGTTACAGGATGATAAGGGTGGTGGACGAGCGCCGTCAATTACTGGTGGAAAGGAAAACTGCTGTGGAGGAAAGCTGGGGAGTATCTGGTGACTCGGAGAACCTCAGTCCCACATTCGCTCTTTCACAAAAAAAGAAGCTTTCACAGATAAAAACACAAGTAAATAGATGAAAGGATGTTGAACATAGTATTAGTTTGATAATAAAGTTAGAGATAATCTAAGTGAGCATTAGGAAAGGAGGGGATAGGCTGGGGGCGGTGGTTCACGCTGGTAATCCCAGCACTTTGGGAGGCTGAGGAGGGTGGATCACGAGATCAGGAGATTGAGACCATCCTGGCTAACACGGTGAAACCCCGTCTCTACTAAAAACACAAAAAATTAGCCAGGCATGGTGGCGGGCGCCTGTAGTCCCAGCTACTCAGGAGGCTGAGGCAGGAGAATGGTGTGAACCCAGGAGGTGGAGCTTGCACTGAGCCGAGATCGCACCACTGCACTCCAGCCTGGGTGACAGAGAAAGATGACAGAATTAAAGAAAGAGAGAGAGAGAGAGAGAGAGAGAGAGAGAGAGAGAGAGAGAGAGAGAGAAGGAAGGAAGGAAGGAAGGAAGGAAGGAAGGAAGGAAGGAAGGAAGGAAGGAAGGAAAGAAAGAAGGAAAGAAAGAAAGAAGGAAAGAAAGAAAGAGAGAGAAAGAAAGGAAGGAAGGAAGGAAGGAGAGGAAAGAGAGGAAAGAAAGGAAAGAAGGAAAGAGGAAGGAAGGAAGGAAGATAAAGTGTGTGAAATAGTCAAAGAATTATTCAAAGACCGTCTATCTGTTAAAGACTAGGAAGTATAAATCAACACAATGTACCTGAGGGATACCTTAAGTGAAAACAGGAGAAGCAGAATGAAATACATGACAAAATATGCTTTTTTGGTATGTAAGACAGGAAGCCTCTTTGGAGGAAGGCTGAAACTGAGGGTGGGAGATAAATAAATTAAAATAAGTAAAAACTATGTGCATGATGGCAGTATTGTGCTGCAAACTGAGGATTATAACCAATCCAGTTTTGCATACATAAGGATGAACGGGTCAGGGGTAAACGTCTGATATGAATTGGATGCATCTTTCCTTGCCTTTAGCTACTAAAGTCCGAGTGCTTTGCAGGTGGGGGTCGTCCCCATCCGCTGCACACTTCTGGGTGATGAATTCTGCTCAGTTGACAGTTTTCTGCCTTTCTCAAAGATCACATGTGGAGTTTGGGCTTAATCTATTATGTTTCCAAAAGAACAACAACAACAAAAGAATAAATGGCAGACTAAATAGCAAGTAGTTCCTTCAACTCATGTCTGGGTGCTCGCTGCGAAGACTCTGAGGCATCCATTTGAAAAGAATACCAGGAACTGATGACTATGATTTGATCCTGCCTTTTGCAGGGCCTTGTTATTGGAGGGATTCATCATGCATAGGAATTATTTGTGTGTTAGCTAGAGGCTAAATGCTCTGCATTCGGCATTCGGGAAGAAGCACATGGCCGCCATTTCTACTCACTTACCCCGGAGATAAATGACAGCTTTACATGGACAGATGCAGCCTGTTTGCTGGCTTCCATCTGGTTTTTAAATCACTCAAAGTAAGCTCCAAAGACACATTTTTATGCTGCATAAAATACACAGAGGAGAAGAAAGGCCTGGGCTTCACACATTTGTTATTTCATTATTTGTGCTGCCTTTATAAAAGAAAAATCATGGAGTCATTTCCCCAATTATTTTGACCTCTGAACATTCATTGCAACCCTTAAATTTGATGTCTTCTTCCTAAATGTCCTCTTTGAAATTGCCCGATAATTCACTCTTTATGCAGCTCTGACAGGGAATGAGAACATTTCTACTTTAAACAGCTCAAGGCACCTGAGGAGGGAACTCAGGAAAACACATACTGCATCGTTTTGGAGAAGAACATGCAGAGGTCCTGGCCAGCGCTGCGCAGCCACGACTCCCCTCCCCTTGGACCAAGAACAGACTTGACTATTGTGTCCTTAATTCTTTCCCCACATGCCAAATGGCTCCATGACACCCTTTGTTGGTTCAGGCTCTGCCCTATAACTCAAGTGTCCGTCCTTCTGCTGGCCTCACACCCTCTGCCTGGGCAAGGCAACAAAGGTCTGCTGAGTTCCTGCTCCGTGTGGAGCCAACCCTCAGCTCTGAGGATCCACCTCTGAGCAAAAAAGCCACTCAGGGCTCTACTCTCATGGGGTTTGCTTTCTACAGTGGGGAGAGAGACAAAGCAGAAACAATTTAGTGACGCAATGGTCATCCTTAGCAATAACCGCTATGAAGTGAACAAAAAAGGCTCCATGCCCTGGAGTGAGAGCTGGGCAGAGAAGAAGGAGGGATGAAGTGAAGACATTTGTCCTGGGTGGCCTTTGCAAGAGATATTTGAACTGGGACCTAAAGGATGATAAGAAGCCGGCCATGCACAGACATGGGGAAAGTGGACTCAGGCAGAACAAACAGAAGTGCAAAGGCCCTGAGATGGGAACTGGTGTGGCATGTTCAACTTACAAGAAGTCCCAAGGGGCTGAGGGGTGCCAAGCACAGGGGTTGACCCTGCTCAGGCTCCATTGCTTCAGGAGATGCCCCACTCCCTGCAAGCCCCAGGCTCATGGCCCTATACACCACTCACACGGCGTGTCTTTGTCACAATCGTTATGTTTTCCCAAACATTTTGATGTCGTTTTAGAATTGTGTCTCTAATTCCTAACACAGAATTTAGTACATAGTAGGCACTCTGTGCTTTCATGTCAAATGAATGAATGAATGAATGAACGAACGCATTACACAGTATCCATCAGTGTGATCACCACCATGTTAGAAGATGCCAACTACAAGGGCGGCTGATATAACTGGGTCCCTCTTCTTGCCACAAGCCCTGGACCTCTCAATAATAAAATGATCCCCTACCTCCTCTGACCCCTTCCAACATTGAAGTTTGCTGAGAATAATAAAAAGAGCTAATGCTTATGGGGTAGATAACTATCTGCCAGACAATATGCCCTTAACATACACTTTCTAAATTAATCCTCACTATCTCCACCCTGCAAATGAGGAGCGAAAGCCAGTTAAGGTAAGTGATTGGCCCGAGGTCATGCAGCTAGTAAGGGCTGGACCCTGTACAGATGTGAATCCAAATATTTCTGACTCTTAAACCTTACTCTTAAGGGAGGCTTACCTCCCAGACCCTGCTCTCAAAAGCATCTAGACCTAAGTGCAAGGAAAAGATCAGGGGTCAGGGAATCAGGGTCGGGGGAGGCCTGCAAGCACCCGGGGTCAATGGGGTGACAGAGAAGAGAGGACCGAGAACTTACTCCTCAGCACCTGTGTTTTGCAGGCTTGAACTCATCTATGTTCCATAGAGTTCCTGTCCTGCTTGAGGTTAACACTAAGAAACATTGAGCCCCGGGCCCTTCAGCTGAACTGGGGACAGACACCTCCTTCAGGGAAAAGCCTGAAGCCTTTCATCTTGGTGCCAGACAAGTCTGTTACTGAGCATAAAGATTGATTACTCTCCATGCTTCGAAGGCTCTGGTCTGTGAGGTCTTAAGCAAATAATTACTGACTTGAAGTCAACTTTTTGTCTTCCTTCGTTCCTCTCTTCTCCTCTCTCCCTGTCATCTTCCCCTCCTTCCCTTTCTCTCTTACCTCCTGCTGAGCCTGGCCATTCGAGTATAGGCAGAATTGACCTCAAACCCCTCCAAGTTTGACCCAAAACAGCCTCCAGTGTGATGCTTGCTCTCTCTCTTCTTCTTTCCCACTGAGAAATCTGAGGCCCTAGGGCAGAGGGCAGAGGGTTTTTTGGTGTGTGTGTGTGTGTGTGTGTGTGTGTGTGTGTGTGTGTGTGTGTGTGTTTTATTTGTTTTACTTTCTATAAAGGGATGAGTGGTAAACTCTTTATGCTTTGTAGGCCATTTGGCCTCTATAGCAACTACTCAACTCTGCTATATTGTAGCATGAAGACAGCCACAGACAGCACATAAATAAATGAGCATGGCTGTGTTCCAATAAAACTTTATTTACAAAAGGCAAGCTGGGGGCCAGATTTGGCTGGCAGGTTACAGTGCGCCAAACCCTGACCTATAAGAGGTGTCACCCTAAGATGGAAGGATCTTGGACTCCTGATTCATCACTTGGGAAGCCTCCTTCCAGACATCTGCATTGTAAGAAATCACTTTTATTGGATTAAGAAAGATACCAAGAGTTAGTGTTGTTGACTATGAAATGCAGTCTACCCTGACTAGGATTGTTACTCTTTTATCTTCTTTGTACTGTTTTGTAACATTTTCTTTTCCTTTACACACATATTTTTATTAACTTTATTTTTGGGGATGTGATTGTTTGCCTGAAGAGCGGCTTCCATTTTAGATGGCTGCCTTATGAGAAAACCCTTGATCACTAGAACTTTTTGAAACTTAGATATGCATCTCTGCATTCCATGTGTATCAGCCAATGCCATTCTGTAAATTCCTTCCTCTAAAACTAACCACATGCTTTCTGTGCTGTCATACACAGCAACATTACTGTAGTTAGAACCAAAGACTAAAATACATTGCTCCAGATTTAATTAAATTTGAATTAGATGAGCTTGGTTTCTGCTGAACTGTTCATTTCTGCAAAGGGTGGGGAGTTTCTGATACACCAAACTAATGAGCACCCAGGGATCCAGCAGCGAGGATCCTCTGATAATGTGGGACCATTCTTGCCAACCATAAATATGTCTCCTAGCTTAAGAAGTAATTGATAGTCCTCGAGGGACCCCCAGTATGCCTCAGGTAGGAAACGTGCTTCCATAAGCAAAAATCAACCAAACTTTAGAAGACCTATCATTTTCCTCATTTTCCAATTCAACCCCCAGAAGAGAACTATGCAATTTATGCCCACACAAATGTTGGGGCACAGAGGGACCTAGGAGGAAAATGAGAAGCTGGGTAAGTAATGCACTATGGAGACTCTAGCAGGAAATTATTTGTGTGTTCTTCATGGCCTTGGTCTAAACGTGGCCCCTGAGCCTAGGACTTCAGGGCTTACTTATTTTCCAGCCCTTCCCAACCTCCTCTGCAGAACCAGTGTGGGGCCCAGAGTCAACCTTACGCAGCATTTATGTGGTCAAAGACCTGCCGCTCTTTGTTTTAGATTATTTTCAATCATCTGCATATTTCTGTAGCTTCACAGTCTCTTCTGGTTCCCACTACCACCTGTAGTGGGTTGAATGATGGTCCCCCCAAAAATATATCCACATCCTAATCCCAGGAACCTGTAAATATTACCATATATGGCAAAATGTGTAAGTAGGTTAAGGATATTGAGAGGAGAATATTATCTTGAATGTGTGGGTGGGCCCTAAAGATAATCACATGCATCCTTATAAGACAGACACACAGAAGAGAAGATGATGTGAGGGTGAGGGAAGGGATTGGAGTGATGAGACCCCAAGTCCAGAAATGCCTGGAGCCCCCAGAAGATGGAAGAGGCAGAAAGCATCCTTCCCCACAATCCTTTGGAAGGATTACAACCCTGTCCACACCTCAGTTTCAGATGCCTGCCCCCCAGAACTTTGAGATCTTCAATTTTGGCTGTTTGAAGCCACCCAGTTTGTGGTCATTTGTTATAGCAGCTGCAGGAAATGCATACCATTCAACCTCCCAAAAATGATTTTTAAAACCATCATTCATTCATTGAATAAACATATCGATACCCCTAATTTTAATGGGCCCTAACACTGTATAGGCACTGCCCTGAGCACTTCCACATGATGGCATTTAACCCTCTCCATACAATCACTGCTACCACCCCCTCACAGTCAGGGCAGCTGAAGCTCAGGACGTAGGGATAACTTGCTCAAGGTCACATGGCAAGTGGCAGAATCCTGGATTCAAATCTAAGCTGACCTTTCTCCAACACCTTCCTTTCGTCCACTTCCCTGGAGTTCCACATCTGTTCCAGGTTCTGGTGGGTCCCCAGCCTGAGATTAGGAGACACTGCATGCACCAGGCCTGGGGTGGCTGCAGCCAGAGGTGTCCTGTGGGCCTGTCTTTTCATCTCCAGAGTGCACCTTACTTGGCTCAAAGAACTAATATGGAGCTGAATGAGACATGAATGCCTTATATATCTTATTAAGACATGGTAGAGGAGGATGGTAGTGAAAGTTCTACACCTATTAAGGTTTCCACTCTCCTGTTTTTATTATGTCACCTTTCTTACCTGGTCAAAATCATATGAGAGAAAAATATCCACCAATTGTTTCAACAGTACCATAGCTATCCCACAATTCTGTAAGGGTAAAATTCAAAGAGGCTCTAGAGCTCACTGCTGCAGTCGTTTCCTGTGGTCTGGAATCCCGTTATGACATGGTGAAGAAGGAGGAAGCTTGGGCAGTGGGGGGAAGAAATTGAGGAGGATTCCCAGCTCCCCCACCAGTACTTGGCTGTTTGATCTGCTTAACCCTTGTCAGCTTCCATCAAGTAATAATAATTTCAAAATAGCACATCATAATGCCAAAATAATAATGTCATCTGCACAGAACTATAGTGTGCATTTCATTAAAATACTCCACTAAATTTTGGGCACCATGGTTAGGTCAGGAAGCAGCTGTTTCTTCTCTCTCCTGGGCTTTCAAATAATCTAATTTTATTTACATTTCTTATTTAATTTTAAGGGACTTGATTCATTAAAAAGTGTCTGACTAGCTCCGATTCTCAAAATCATGTGTCAGTAATGGGGAAATCTCATGGGAACAAAGATTCAATCATGCGTTGATCATCAACTCTCATCCAGTTGCCATGGCAATCTAGAGTATCATGGCGCCCTCCACAGATGTTCCAGCAAACTTTGGTGCAGACTAAAATTAAGCAGGTGCATTTTGTTAGAGCAATACCAGTGGGAGCAATATTGAGCTGAGGGGTCAAGCTATACCTCTGTGGTGATTCTCAAATTGTCATGAGCAAGTGATATTTGCAAGAGAACAGTTAATCAGGCCCTATAGAAAAATCATAAAAATGTACTACAACATGGAACACTTTGCCTGTTGAGTATATAAAAGAGCAAGGTCAGAGAAGGCAGTAATTCTGTTACAACAGAGATGATATTGAAGGACAACTCAATGCTCAGCACTGTGTTAGACAATGTCAGGTATTGTTACGTCATGATGAAGAGTCCATGTGATGCTCATTGACTTCTTTCAAGATGTTTGGAGATTTCAGTTTTTCAAGTGAAGATACCAACAACTTTTAGCCCTCAAAAATTGTGCCTGGCAAGAAACCTTTTGAAAATTTCCAGCCCAGATTGTGTGTCATGTGGTCCGAGGGATGTTTTACTCTGGCCACCTGCTGGCAAGTTACATAAAAAATACCCACATATGATGTCTGAGATGGGAGCTAGGGTAGTCGTAGAAGTAGTAAATGTGCTACTTCAAATAATAGTAAACTGATGAATTAAATTTTTATTTGTTCATTCATTCCTGGCTTCGGATAGGGACTTGGACTGGAGTTTATAAATAAGATCAGGAGACCTGTGCCTGGGAAGTCCATCCAAACAACCCAATTTGAAGGGCTTTGACATCTAGGCATGGAGAATTCATTGCATGACATGAATAACATTTTCTTAAGATTTTTGTGTTAGACCAATCCAGATTTTCTAGATTAAATATCATGGTCTTGAAGGGGATAGTCTCATCTACTCAGAGTGGCTAGGTAGGAGTAGTAATAAAGGCCAAACAATTTGCATATTGTACAGAAGAAGGTGACAGTATTCCAAAAGAGCTGGATGAGCATCGTAAGCAAGAAGTGTAGCACTGAGCTCTAACAGCATGTTGATTCTAGTTGCCACTGTGGCTGACACTGAACACAGCAATCATAATTGTGGTGGTGATAATGATAATGATGATGGTGGTGATGACAATGAGGACACTGATAATGATGATGGTAGCGGTGATGATAATGGTGATGATGGTGGTAGCTATGCTACTGATGATGACATAATGATGTGATGATGAAGATGGTGATTGGTCATGCGTAGAAAATGATGATGGTAGGGATCATGCACAGATTGGTGATGGTGTGATGATGATGGTGGTGGGTGATGGTCATAGTTATGCTACTGACGAATGCATAAATGATGCCATGGTGTGACGATTTAATGGTGGTGATGGTGTAGTTATGCTTACTATGTATGATATAATGATATGATATGAAGATGGTGATGGTCACTAGTAGAAAGATGTATGCGTAAGGATGATGGTAATGGTGGATCGGTAATGATAATTGATGGATGGTGGTGGTGAATGATAATGGTGGGGGGGGGGAGCTATACTACTGATGATGACATAATGATGTGATGATGAAGATGGTGATGGTCATGGTAGAAATGATGATGGTAGGAATGATGATAATGGTGACGGTGATGATGATGGTGGTGGTGATGGTCATAGTTATGCTACTGATGATGATAAATGATGATGATAGTGATGATGATAATGCTGGTGATGGTGGTAGTTACGTTACTGATGAAGATTTAATGATGTGATGATGATGATATGATGATGGAGATGGTGACGGTAGTGATGGTGATGGTAGGGATGATAATGGTGATGGTGATGGTGAGCTTGATGATGATGATGGTGGTGGTGATAGTGAAATATGATGGTGTGATGATGATGATGATAGAAACCTGCAGTTTATTGAAGGCTACCTATAGAGGAGGTATTGGCAAACTATGGCCCATGGGTAAAATTTGGCACACTTTCTGTTTATGTAAGTAAAATTTGATTATCACACAACCACACCCATTTATTTGCATATTGTTTTTCACTACCATCACACTACAACAGCAGAGTGGAATAGTTGCAATAGACTGTAGGGGCCCCAAAGCCTAACATTTTTCCTATTTGATCCTTTGCAGGTAAAGTATGAAAACTTCTGCTGTAGAGAAAGGAAGGTATTCACCAGTCTAGTTTTCCTCAAGCTTCAGTGCACATAAAACCTACTTAGAGGGTACACTATTGTGATTTATAGTAAGACATGTAAATACTGGTTTTCATCCCTGGTTCCTGGCACTGAGCTACTAAATCACTTTTACTTTCCTGTGTGATATGTGTGCTAGGTGCTTATTTTGTCCTGACATTTGGTCTTTGACCCCGGTTCCTGAGACAGAGTTCCTAGTCTCTTGGAATTTCCTGGGTGATTAGAGCATGTTTTGTTCTAAGGAGGTGAATCTTGGTGGGCTCCTGGATGGGGGCTGATAGCCAGAAGCAACAAGGCATGATTAGAAGCCTGGAAGTTCCAGCCCCATTTCCAACCCTCCAGCCTCTGGGAAGAAAGGAGGAGCTAGAGATTGAGTCAATAATTGATCATGCCTGTGTGACAAGGCCTGCATAAATATCCCTTAACTATAGGGTTTAGAGAACTTTCAGGTTGGTGAACACATTCCAGGGCAAGGAGAGTGGTGCAGCCCAGTTTGACGGGGACAAAAGTTACTGCACTCAGGACACTTCCAGATCTTGCTGCCCATACCTGCTCATCTGGCTGTTCAGCTGTGTCTTTCATCGTAGCCTTTATTATACAATAAACTGATAAGCACAAGCATTTTCCTTAGTTCTATGAGCACACTAGCAAAGTATTGAACCTGACGAGGGGAGCATGCGGACACTGATGTACAGCTGGTCAGTCAGAAGCACAAGTGACCACCTGAGACTTGCAATTGGCGTCTGGAGTGGGGGCGGTCTTGTGGGACCGAGCCCTTATCCTATGAGACCTACACTAACTCCGGTCAGTGTGAGGATTGAATTGAATTGTATGACACCTAGCTGATATCAGAGAATTGGTTGTTGATAGGGACAAAACTCACACATTTTGGTGACCAGAAGCCAAGTGTGAGAATATATAGAGACAGACAGTTTGATATTTCCTCACAGGGGGCTTGTATGATTAGACTCCTCGGCAGTTGTCTGTGGACAGCTCTTTGATAAACACCTTATGGGGTCAAGCCATGTGGGTTTTGAGACAGTATTAAGTGCCTCTGATCCTCTAGTCTATCAAATGAGGCTTGCATTTGATCTAGAGGTATTGGAAAATCAAACTGATGAAAAGTTTAAAAATTCAACATTACATAAATTCAAGTAGAATTAAGCCAGCTCAGTCCTCCTTAACAGATAAACACCTTCAAGCTTCTTGCACAGACCAGGATATAGAATTTTAAGTTTGTCAGTCTCTAAGTAGACCCACTGGAGAAAATTGCACTTTGCCTTTAAATGATTTACTGCTGTGATTTCCAGGGGAGCTTAACTGCTCACCATTGTCTCCAGGCAGTTCATTCTCCAATTCTCAGACACGTTGTCTCAAGAAACCACTGTTGTCAGTTTGCAATATTTTTTCTGAAATTTTTCTGAGAAGATACAGCTAAATTAAATTATTCTTCATGCTACCAAACATGAGTTATGGTCTCCATCTCATTTAGCAACTTCTGCAGTTTATCACCATTAAAAATGGTCTAAAAGGGCTTAATTTAGGTAATAGATTCCTCAATTCAGAGTCTGCTTCCCTCTGGTTTAAGCTGCTGTTTCTCATGCCACAGAAAGACGGAGTCTGTCTCTGAAACAGATATTACTGATTTCCACATAATGTTCCTGAAGTCTGAGCTGACTTTTCATGAAGTGAGACAGATGCATGGAGCTAACTCCAGCCACCTGCTGTGGCTTCGGATTGACATTTTCAATGAGAGAGGGAGGACACAGGCAGAAATCCCTGCCATTCTGTGGGAAAGGAATGTTAGCCAAAAGGGCTATAACAATCCTACTCTTTCTGGCCTCCCTTACCACTCAATCCACAGGCAAAGGGGAGCTATCTTTCTTGGATTAGTCAACTGTAAAAGCAGAGGTAATGAGACACAGGTAAATCAGAGCAGGTTGATGTGGAAACTTATGTCGGAGTGGACAGATGCTGAAAAATGGCAGATGGGCTGAGGGGAAACACACCTCAGCTTGAAAAAGAGCTTTATGGAAAACAACTTCAGTATTTGAGTTGAAGGAAGATATAATGCCTATAAGAAATAGGAGTCCCAGAAAGTTCACTTGCTCAGTTTCCTGATACAGTGCCATCTGAGTGTCTCGTTGACCCCACGCTTTCTAATAATATTTGAAGACATTTTCATTCAAAAGACCTGCTATTTCCATACATAAAAGTAATGTATGTTGATTGTGGTATGTGTGTCTCTGTGTGTGTGTGTGTGTGTGTGTGTGTGTGTTCAGAA
>NW_016810038.1:1049712-1057237 GCF_001698545.2 Rhinopithecus bieti | reverse complement strand
AAGACAGATTTTTTTTTTTTTTTTTTTTTTAAGATAGGGTCTCACTGTTACCCAGGCTGGAGCTCAGTGGCATGATCTCGGCTCACTGCAACCTCCACTTTCCCAGGCTCAAGTGATTGTCCATCCTCAACCTCCCAAGTAGCTGGGACTACAGGCACAAACCACCAACACCTGGCTAACTTTTGTATTTTTTGTAAAGACTGGGTTTTGTCATGTTGCGTATGCTGGTCTTGAACTGAACTCAAAACCATCCACATACCTTGGCCTCCCAAAGTGCTGGATTACAGGCGTGAGCCACCACACCCAACCGAAAGCAGAGAAATTTATATATAAGAAAGTAAAAATATCCCAAATTCCCTAAACACACATATAACCATGTGAATGTTTCATGTTTTATGCTCTTTTTGGTTGTTTCCCATGTATCAATAAGTATCTAGATAGAGATATAGATTGATCACAGAATTGGATCTTGTGCTTCTCAGCAACCCAAGCCATCTGAACAGTATCTCATGGACACGTTTTCCAATTACTACGTAGAGACATTTGTTATCACTTTTTAATGACAGCATGATATCCTATTGAGTGAAAGCATCACAATTTAAATAGTGGCCTATTTGGGACAGGTAAGATGTTCCCAGGGTTAGTGTGTTTCACTAATGAGCCACCAGATGTGCACCCATGGCAACCTTGGTCCAACCTTTTCTTATCACAAAAGGTGTCAGGGTGAGACTAATGCCATACCTTCACGGTTCCCCTTCCAGCCCCAGGCCACAGTGCTGGCAGCTGCCTCCACACAATGGGAAGAAAAGCCCAAATAGAACTGTCCACAGACCTTTCCACTTGTCCATGCCTTCTGCCTACACCCCTCTGATTCAGGGCACATTAAGGAGGCATGCCAGCGCTTCCTCAGCTTACCTCCTGTGCTACCCCCTCATCCCCTTCCACTTAATCTGAACTGCACAAAACAGGAGAAATGCCTCACACTTGATAGCACAAAGTTTCTCTCTGCCACTGTGGGGCAAACAGGGCCTGCCTTCCTGTAGGCAAAGGATTAATCCACCTTCCTTAAAGTCACTCCTTTAACAGGTAAACTGGATTCCAAGGCACGCAGCCTTGCCCCTTGGTTCCCAGACACCTGCTGAAGTCCGAGTCACAAACTCTCCACAAAGGAGGGAAAGGTATGTCCACTGTGGGGCATCCAGACTTTCCTCTCCTTATCACCAGGCCGGGGCTCCATTCCCTCTCCAAGGAGTTGCCAGGGGATCTCTCAAGAGTGGCAATTTTTCTTTGATTTTTCAGCCTTAGAGACTGATGGATGAATAATGATTGGTAATTTGACTTTACACCAGGGCATCAATTTGTATTTGAGGAAAACATAGAAGCCTCAATACAGAGTAAGTCCACAATGATTTCAGAAGACCCGATTTTAAGAGGCAGGCTGAGAGCTTTAAAATTACTTACTAGCAATCTAAATACAATCACTGAAGTCCAGTCATGGGTACAGAGGGAATTGTTATACTATTCTCTCTACTTTTATGTGTATTTGAAGCTTTTCATAATAAAAAGTTAACCAAAAGTAATCTATATAAACTTAGCTATGAGAATGTAAGTGCCCTAGTGGATTTAAAACAATTCTATTCTTAAAAAAAGAAAAAGAGGCACACACACACAAACACACACATTGAGTTTCAAATTACACCTTAAAATATGTGAGCCTTACTTTCTGCTCCCCATTCCATCACAAATTATTTGCAAGTTTGTATTGTAAATTCCATTTTCTTTTTCCTGACGGAGAAAGTCACTCTGTGGGGAAAAATCCATTCAGCTCCAGGTCCAGGGAACTCAGAATTCCCCAGTTGCTTGTGTTTCTAAAAGAGGGGGAGAGAAAGTCACACAAAGCTGAGGAGAGAGAGAAGGATGGGAAAAGAAGGAGGTCGAATACAGAACAGAAGCACAGGGGTCCCCTCTTTGGGATGCCCCTCCTCCCCCCCAGATTCAGCTGCACATCCTTCCTTCTCTGTAAGTGTTCTTGCCTTGAGGTCATTAAAAAGCCCCTGATTTATAGCAAGTCTGCAGTAATTTTACTGGGGCTCTCACAAAGAGTTATTGTTGTGATGGTTTGAGCAGAGCGAGTACTGAGGAACCACATGGTCAGGCCTTCCACAAGCTGTTGCTCCCCCCAGTTCCATAGCTCCCTGAAAGATGGATGATAGCAGGGACTGTGGTTTCACAGCAGGACCCAGAGTAGGCCGAGGCCAAGGTGGCTGCATTCTAGAGCTGTGTTCTGAGATAACGTCTGCACATCAGGCAACTATCATCTCTGCTCAGCTGGAAACCAGGAAGGCTGAGGCGGTGCGGTGGCTGACGGCTCCCAAGCATCTATCCCTCCTTTCTGCCTATCCGCAGCCTCACGCTTTTCAACCCCTGGCTTTCCCGAGGCACTCAGTAATTTTTGCTCACCTTACAGAGGCTCTCCTCCCAGATTTTATGCTGGAAATATGCCTCTGAGCCCCAGTTGTTCACAAGGAAGTGGTCTTCAAATACGCACCTGCATTATATGAACGGAAGGTAGGGAAGAGGAGTGCAGCGAGGAGGGGAGCCGCCTCCCCTGTGTGTGTGTTTGATGAAGCATTTTCATCCAAAAGAAAGATGGATTGCCAACCAGACCCCAGCATCTGACATGCAATTATGTCTGTGCACCTGCAGCTCGCCCCATATGCAAAATCTGCAGGTGCAAACCTTGAGTCCAAAGACGACCCTTTAAATCATACCCTTCCAAAGACTCTGGTGGTTCCTGTTGGAGCAGGGAGGCTGCTGAGAGGTGAGACTGCTTGAGTAACTCAGTCATTACTTTTCTTCTCACTCTTCCTGGTGCTTTTTTTGTCCAGGGGAGGCCTTTCCGTGCTGAGAAATTACAAGTCCTTTTTCAGATCAGATACACGGCTTGTGGGCTTTTCCCATGCACAATGTAAGCAAGGGGAGGAGCTTTTGTTTTGTGGGCTTGTTTTGAACATCTGACTCCAAAGAGAGAAGCAGCCCTGGTTTATCAGTCTGTCTGGTTCTGACACTGGACATCCCCTGTTTCTGCTGGAATTCTGCACCCCTTTCATGTGCATTACCGAAAGGTGCCTCTAAAAATGCTGTTGCCCTCTGTCTGTTCCCACCAATGTCTTTACTGTAGTCAGCCCTCCATCTGCCAAGAGGTGGCTTGCAAGCATCCTCACCCTCTACGACCTTGCTGACTACTCATTCCAGCTTTGCATACTCTCTCTCTTTCTCCCTCTCTCTCCCCACTCGTCTCTTCTCTCTTTAAGCTCCAATTGTACATTGTCCCTCTTTGTCATTTTTCTCATTTTACCATATATTATGGTTAATTGCATACTTCCCTTACCCACATTAATAACAATGAAATTAGTAGGTCGAGTCCATAACGTGAGTCTCTGTGCTAACAGTCTTGCATGCCCTGCCTAATATAATCCTTGGTACCACTGATTCTGTTCCAGGCACTGCAGATCAAGTGAACAAACAAAAGCTATGAAAACCACTCCCTTTCGGAAGCATGTGGTTTAGTTGGAGGAGAAAGCTATAAACAAGGCACAAATGACTAAAATAATTTTAGATGATAGCAAGTGCTATGAAGTTAATAAAACACACTAAGGCAATGGAGGATTGCTGAGCATCATTTGAACTAAGATCTGAGGGCCGAGAATGAGCCATTCAAGAGCTCTAGGAAAAGCAATCCACAAAGAGGGTGGAGCAAGTGGGAAGGATCTGAGAAAACAGAAGTCTAGGGCAAGTGAGGCGGAGCAGTCAGGAGGGAGGCAGAAAGTGAGAGAGGTGGGACAAGTGAGTGAGGCCAGGTCCTGTAGAGTCTGGTGTCATCTGGGGACAGCCAGATTCAACAGGGAGCACCCATATTCACCTGGGCATAGCCAGATTCACCTGGGAGCACCCATACTCACCTGGGCACAACCAGATTCACCTGCAAGCACCCATCACAGACAGATTCACCTGGGAATATCCAGATTCACCAGTGTATATTCATGTTCACCTGGGCACAGCCAGATTCACCAGCCACACTCGGATTCTCACAGCCAATGGACTGTCAGATGCACCAGCGCTCACATTCCAGCCCCAGCTGCCTGATGCTCCAGGGCAAGAGTCATTCTCATCATCTCACACAGCACAAGCAGCTCAACCACCATGCAGCTGGCCTGGATGGGGCACCCAGGGCTGTGCAAGCCCTGGCCCCTTGAGTCTGCACAAAAGCCCTGTGAGTTTGTTAGTATTATCTGGATTTTGCAGACAGGAATTCAGGACACAGGAGGGTTACCTAAGAGTGACCGAGGCTTGGACATCAGCAGCCTGGCTCCTGAGTCCACATCCTGACCACCCTCATAGGGTTTGAAGGTGGTGAGTGTGCAGTCACTTTGTCTTGAGTGGTGTGGAATCAGCCTTGCCCACACCCAGAGCTGAGCCCCAGGAACATGTCCATGAGTAGGGGTGGCTGCTCTCTGCCAACAGGCACCATGATCATGGCCATGGACTGACGTTTCCAGGAAGTCACTTCTGAAGGGGAAGCTGTTTTGAGGACTGGAGAATGAGCAACCCAAAAGTGGAACATCCTGACCAAGCACATTATTCTTCCCCAGAGCTCCAGGGCTTGGCTGTGGAACTGAGTATGGGGTGGTGGTGGGGAGACCGCAGCCAAGCAAGGCGCAGGTGACTTCAGCACAGGCAATTTGCTCAGTTCTCATGAACTGTGTGATGCCACTGGGTCACCTGCATCAGCATCGCTCATCTACAAACAGCCCTGGCTGTCACAAGTAATAAGGCAAGGGTGAGACCTTCGTGTGTTTTCTGAAGACTGTTTTCCTGGGACTCTTCAAAATTGAGATGCCCCCGTCACTCTCAACAACAGGAAGACCGTGTGTCACACAGTTATTAGATTTTATTTATGAGGGAAGCATCTGAGTTTTCTGCAACCTGTCATTGAGCAGTGTGTAAACTGACAGAGGCGTCTATCTTCATCCACACTGGAGATGCCGGGCTGGAAAATGAGGACAAGGATGCTTCCGTCAGAAATTCTGAAAAATTGTGATAAAGTGATAGAGAAGTCACTTGTAAGTTCTGTGATCTGCTTTAAATGCTTGAGAAAACATAAATTTGTGCCTGAAAAAGAGCTGAGAGAACATGAATACAACTATATTAATATTAGCCATGGAGAATTATAGCTGGTCACTGTCTTCTCCTCTTTGAAAAAAAAAAAAACAACCTATGCATATAAAATTCAACACTATACTTTTGAAATAATTCCTCATAGGGGTGTAACATGTATGTACAGACACAGAAGCTTACAGAGCACATAGAGGGGTTGAAATCCTATCTATTCCTGCTCCAGGGTGCCCTTGTGCTCAGGAGTGGCTGGGAGCACACAGATCTCTGCCCTACACAGAAGCTCACTCGCTCTGTCAGTAAGCACAGAGGCACAGGCATGTAATGCTCAGGTGCTTATCTGACTGCGTATCAAGCTTTGGTAACAAGACATCCAAATCCTTTTGAAGACCCCCCTGAATTCCATCCAATGGGAACATTACCCAGACACCTTGCCCTCTCCAACCTCAGGTCCAGCAGGTGCTTAGTACCGGGCCGGTAACCTGCTCCCTGCCTGGAATCTGAGTCACAGGCAGAGCAATGGAAGAGCAGCAAAGAGTGGAGATCATGTCTCCAGCAGGGGCTCCCAGACAGGACTGCTCATTAGTTTCTGGTCTTCCTTGCTAGATTTGGCTAGAACCAGGTATGCTGTTTACTGGAAAAGTTCCCCGCATGATACCATTGCCTGTGTGTGTGATTATAGGCTCATAGGAAGTTGCAAACATAGTGCAGAGTCCTTTGAATCCCTCATTCAGCTTATCCCAATGGTGACATCTTATACAATTGTAGCACAACATCAAAACCAAGTAATTGGCATAAGCACAATACTATTGACTCTGTTATAGCTTTAATTCTATTCAATTGTCAGCAGTTATTATGCAAATTCTGATTTGTGTTTTAGTCTTTGTCATAACCTGATAATGGAGACAGACTCTGTTCATTATCTTAATTTGTCCCTGAAGAAAAACGGACCCAAAAGGACTCAAAGAGCCCAACAAATGCAGCCAATAGTCAATTTCCTTTGATGCAGGTAAAATATTCTGTGTATCTGTGCAGAAACAATTGCACAGAGCAGAAGTCCAGCTGGCAAGCTGGCATCCGTGAGAGCTGCCAGCTAACGATGACCCCTCCCATAGGATGAAAGGATGGTGAGGTCCTGCAAGTAGCTCATGTCTAACCCCAATTCCAGGGAGCATTTCCGCCACCAGCCTTCCATGATATTCTGGAGATACTGGCTGGCTATGTAACCTTGTGCTTTCCAAGTGCAAATAATTGGTGATACCCCCAAAACATTTCTGCATACTGCCTAAGAGACTGAGACAGTAGAAAGTCAGTGTTACAAGTGTTCCAGCCCCCTGTAGGACTATGCCATATGCCTGTTTCAGGTCTATGTCAGCAAAAGAACAAAGCGATGTGTGCTGGGGCACTGCTTCCTGCACTACTGTGTGCTCTCAAATCACCGGGTGGCATTCTGTTGAAATGCAGATGCAGATTCCATAGTTCTGGGGTGGGAGCCTAAGGTTCAGCCTTTCCACTAAACTCTCAGATAAAGCCGATGATGCTGGTTCAAAGGCCTAGATAATATTATTATAGCTGAGCTTTCTATCAAAACTTAGTCAAAGTGAGATGACAGTATTCAAATTAAGTCATGAACTGAACAAATTCATTACCTATCCAATGGACGTATGGAAATAGAAATCAAGAAACCCAGATTTTCATATAACCTTAGACTAGTTACTTCACCTCTCTGTACCTCAGTGTCCTCATTTATAGAAGGGGTAACATTAATAGCATCTGCCTTGTATCATAATTGTGAGGCTTAACTGAAAAAATACATGTAATCTCTGAGCAGAATGTCTTACACAGAATGAGCACACTGTAAGTTCTAGATGACAGGATAATTGCTGATGAGAGAAATGATGATGTTGCTGGTAGTGGTGACGATGTCAATTGTGATGATGATAAAAATGGTGGTGATGATGGGGATGATAACAACGGTAATGAGGATGATGGTGATGATAAAACTGATGATGAAGATAATGGTGATGATGATGGTGCTGATAAAACTAGCGATGATGGGCCGAGTGCGGTGGCTCACATCTGTAATCCCAGCATTTTGGAAGGTCGAGGCAGGCAGTTCATGAGGTCGGGAGATCGAGACCATCCTGGCTAACAAGGTGAAACCCCGTCTCTACTAAAAATACAAAAAAATTAGCCGGGCGTGGTGGCTCATACCTGTAGTCCAAGCTACTCGGGAGGCTGAGGCAGGAGAATGGTGTGAACCCAGGAGGCGGAGCTTGCAGTGAGCCAAGATCACACCACTGCACTCCAGCCTGGGTGGCAGAGCAAGACTCCGTCTCAAAAAAAAAAA
>NW_016810038.1:1042354-1046673 GCF_001698545.2 Rhinopithecus bieti | reverse complement strand
AAACTAGTGATGATGATGATAGTGATGATAAAACTAGTAATGATGATGATGGCAATGATAAAACTAGTGATGATGATGGTGATGATAAAACTAGTGATGGTGTGATGAGAATGATGGTGATGATGATGATAAGATGATGATGGTGTTGAGGATGGTAACAGTGCTACTGGTAGTGACGATGATGATGATGGTGATGATAGTGATGGTGATGATGGTGATGGTGATTATGATGACATTGATGATGATGATGTTAAGAGGAGGCTGACAATGATGAGGATGGTGATGTTACTGGTGGTGGTGGTGATGATGATGATAATGCCTATGATGATTCTGTGATGACGGTCGTGAAAGTGATCATAGTGACGGTGATAGTGATGAGGGTGAAGATGATGATGGTTATGGTAATAATGATGATTTTCTGTATATTCAGTCAAATATGATGTGTGACCATAGAAAAGTGAGTGATTCTATCACTTGCATCAAAAAGTAGGCAACAGGTGGGCCTAGCCTGGAAGGAAGCATACAGCATACCAGGCAAACAAATGGAAGAAAGTAATCACTCAATACAGAGAGAATCGTGTCTGCAAACATAGATCAGTAACAGGCCAGGGTTTGGGTGGAATACATGGAGCTTCCCATTCTTAAGGATGCATGACTGCAGGCCCCTGCACCCTTGGTTTGCTGAATGGACATGAGGAAGGCTGATCTTCTATTTCAGCCTGGCCCGTCACTGGTGTCCTTGCTACAACCGCTCTTGAAAAGAAGCTGCTGCCAGAACCTTGGAGGATGAGGGGATATGCCCAGTGCTTCACTCTAGAGCTGTGGGGCTTGATTGACTGGTTTGACTCCTGCGTGCTTTTCTTGGACTGGATTTATTGAAGGTTGTTTGTCTGTGCCAGAGTAGTCACCTCACAGCGCAACTTCCTTTCAAATCAGCTGGGACATTTCAGGCTTCCCTGCCACATAGGACCCTGGAGAATTGATTGCCCTGGAAATCCAAGCGTTAAATAACATGTACAGGGCTTTAAACAATTTCAGCTCCCCTTGGTTCTAACCAAGCACACTTTTGAATTAAGAAATAAATGCAACTCTTTTATGAAAAAGAAAATCGAACAAATTGCACAAAATTACTACAAGACCAAAAAGAAAATCTCTCACTCAAGCATTAGAGCAAGATGAGTATAATATATATTATAACTGTTTAATTGCATTGGTGGTGAAATAGTGCTTGGAACATACGCATCACTGCTTAGAGAGGGGAACAATGGCAGAAAGCAACAACGAAATTAAAACTAGTATATATGTTTTCCAATGGGAGAATATATGCAATTCCAAAAGAAAGAACAACATCTATATATTAACATGGATAGATCTCTAAATCGTAGAGTAAAAGAGGGTGGATTTTCAGATTGATTCCAATTGATTAGACTGTGTGTTTTCTACAGGAATATATTGATATGTAAAAGTTTTAAAGCTTAGAAAATACATAGGGAAATTTTAGTTTTATTCGAAAGTTTCTATCATTCTTTCTCTTTTCTTTCTTTTTTTTTTTTTTTTTTTTTGCCAACCATTCATTTATGTTGAATCTTTCCACATATTTTTTGGAAATGGAGCCCATGTGCAGAGTGTCCACACGGGTGTATTGTGTGGTGCTGAGCTTTGGGATACAGATGGTCCCGTCACCCAGATGGGGAGCATAGTACCCAATAGGTAAATTTTTCAGCCCACTCTCCCCTATTCCCCCTCCCCTATCTAGTAGTTCCCTGTAGTTCCCGGTATCTATTGCTCCCATCCTTATGCCTATGTGTATTCAATGTTTAGCTCCCTCTTGTGAGCACATGCAGTATCTGGTTTTCTGTTCTCACATTAATTATCTTAGGATCATGGACTCCAGCTGCATCCATATGTCTTTTTAAGATAATTTATTCATCTCTTACTTATGTAGTTAATTTTTTTTTTTTTTAGATGGAGTCTCGCTCTGTCACCCAGGCTGGAGTGCAGCGGTGCGGTCTCGGCCTCCCGGGTTCATGCCATTCTCCTGCCTCAGCCTCCTGAGTAGCTGGGACTACAGGCGCCCACCACCACACCCAGCTAATTTTTTGTATTTTTTAGTAGAGACAGGGTTTCACCGTGTTAGCCAGGATGGTCTCGATCTCCTGACCTCGTGATCTGCCCACCTCGGCCTTCCAAAGTGCTGAGATTACAGGCGTGAGCCACCGTGTCCAGCCTTATGTAGTTAATTTTTAAGGTCCCAAACTTGAAGGCTATGAGAAATGTCTTAGGAAATGATCCTCTTCTGGAATTTGGTTCCTTTTTGCAGCTGATAAGGAGTCGCTCTACCAGTGCAAGTACATGGTGCGGCTTAGTTGCTCGGACACTTCTATGAAATGAACAGACACAACTGGGAGGAAAACCAGGGAAGAGGCCAAAGCTAGGGAGCTCTCCTTGAGTAATTTAGGGGGATGATAAATTGTCTGGTGACTTTTCACTGCAAGACCCACTGGTTTCTTAGTTTCCTCTCCCAACTCTGCTATTTGCCCCCACATCCTAAAGGAACCTTTCTTTTTAAAATATATTTTAAGTCCCAGGATACATGTGCAGAATGTGCAGGTTTGTTACACAGGTATACATGTGCCATGGTGGTTTGCTGCACCTATGAACCTGTCATCTAGGTTTTAAACCCTGCTTGCATTAGGTATTTTTCCTATGCTCTCCTTCCCCTTGGCCCCCACCTTCCGATAGGCCCTGGTGTCTGCTGTTGCACTCTCTGTGTCCACGTGTTCTCATTGTTCAACTCCCACTTCTGAGTGAGAACATGGGGTGTTTGGTTTCCTGTTCCTGTGTTAGTTTCCTGAGAATGATGGCTTCCAGCTTCATCTATGTCCCTGCAAAGGACATGATCTCCTTTTTTATGGCTGCATAGTATTCCATGGTGTATTTGCTGGACATTTTCTTTATCCAGTCTGTCACTGATGGGCATTTGGGTTGGTTCCAAGTCTCTGCTATTGTGAATAGTGCTGCAATAAACATGTGTGCATGTGTCTTTATAGAAAGATTTATAATCCTTTGGGTATATGCCCAGTAATGGGATTCCTGGGTCAAATGGTATTTCTGATTCTAGATCCTTGAGGAATTGCCTCACTTTTCCACAATGGTTGAACTAATTTACACTCTCAGCAATAGTGTAAAAGCGTTCCTATTTCTCCACAGCCTCACCAGTATCTATTGTTTCCTGACTTTTTAATAATCACCATTCTAACTGGTGTGTGATGGTATCTCATTGCGGTTTTGGTTTGCATTTCTCTCATTGTGGTTTTGGTTTGCATTTCTCTAATGACCAGTGCCTTTCAACTTTCAATTCTCCAAGGACTCTGTAGGTGTAAGCACCAGCTAAAGTATCACTGCCTGATCCAAGACCCTTTTCAGACACATGTGTGCATTCTGATGAGTGATGTTTGTTAAGGATAGCATTTTTGCCCATGATACCCAATGCAAATGTTTGTGGCGATATAACCTTCAGGGAAGTTATTAAGGTTAACTGAGGCCCTAAGGGATGGGCCTTGATCCCCTATGACTGGTGTGCTTGTCAGAAAAGGGGAGATCCCAGGGACACCTGTGCATATAGAGAAAAAACCATGTGCAAAAAGAGAGATCTCAGGAGAAACCAAAACTGTGTTAGTCTTCTTGGGCAGCCATAGCAAAATACCACAGACTGGGTGGTTTAAACAACAGAAATGTATTGTCTCATGGTTCTGGAGGCTGGAAGTCCAGGATCAAAGTGTAGTCAGGGGTGGTTCCTTCTGAGGGAGAATCTGTTCCACGCCTCTCCAGCTTCTTGCTATCTACTGCCTGCATTTGTCATTTCTTGGCTTGTGGAGGCACCTGCCTTCCTCCTCCTGGGGCCTCTCCCTGTGTATGTATCTGTGTCTAAATTTCTTCTTTATATACAGACACAAGTCACATTGAATTAGAGGCCTGCTCTACTTCAGTATGATCTTATCTTAACTAATTACATCTGCAATGACCCTGTTCCCAAATAATACCATGTTTTTAGGTACCGGGGCAAGGACTGTCATGTATAAATCTGGGAGGGATGAGGGGGACATAATTCAATCCATAAGAGATGGCCTCTCCAGGAAACAACAGGTGTTGGAGAGGATGTGGAGAAATAGGAACACTTTTACACTGTTGGTGGGATTGTAAACTAGTTCAACCATTATGGAAAACAGTATGGCAATTCCTCAAGGATCTAGAACTAGATGTACCATATGACCCAGCCATCCCACTACTGGGTATATACCCAAAGGATTATAAATTAT